>NC_133362.1:70961869-71001454 GCF_049309525.1 Garra rufa
ATTGTTTTCCCCCTTACGGTAGAAGAATTTCATATTAAAGACATGGATTTTTGGTTTTACATACTTCCTAATAATAAAAAAAAGGTTTAAATCATATTAAGAATTACATAACGTATCATATGATGTTCAGTTATAGGTTACTTGTGTGTTAACTAACCCTGCCTACTTACAATTTCGTATTATCTTATTATTTTATCTAATTATGACTAACAGTTGAAGAGAAATGAAATAGAATTAACCGTAAACTAAAACAGCATAGTCTTCACTGTAAGTATTAAACTTGATCTGTTTATTATTACAGCTACAGAAGCTTTTATCTTTTGTAGTTTGGTTAACATTACAGATGGCAGAGGAAATAGTGTGAGCTGTTGTCGTTTTAAGAGCTGCATAGATCTAATATACTGTTAAACACATTTTCATTCTCAGCTGTTTGTGTTCACTTAAGACAAAACTAACGATGGTTTATGTGAATAATCATTATCAATAATCAAGTGCAGCATTTTGACAGTTTTGCGTGTTTATGAGCATTAAGTAGGGATGTAACGGTATTGTAAATATTGCAAATTTTTTCGATACTACCGTGGTCGCATGACTCGATAAAACGATAGGTCTTCTGTGAAAAGTTTGCTCAGGCGAATGGAGCGAACGGGAGGTTGCGGGAACTACAATTCCCATCAGCCCAGGCGTGGCCATCATCCTTTGCGGTCTGTTGTCGCTACAGATCAGAGTATGTGAGCGGAGTGGAGCGGTGTGATTCTGAATGGAGGGAGGAGCGGATGTTTGAAAAGTCGGAGCATCGTGGTTTTAACTCGCTCCAAGACCGCTCCACCACCGCTCCATCATGAGAACAATTCATGCCAACGGTCCGTAATATATCTGCATATTAAGCAGGAATTCACATGCTAAACATATTTCGCTTGATAGAGATGGATCACTCAAATCAGAAATAATGTGAAGGCTATGATGACAGCAATGGACATCAAATGAGCGGTAAATTATAGTTCACAAGTTTGTTCTTTCTAGATACTTAATATTTTCAGGTGAAAGCATCATTTAAACAGGTACAGCACTTATTCACACGCAATCACTCTGTTAATGCATTAAAACAAATGGAATCCGATTTCGAATGAGCAGAAATCTGTAAGAAATGCAGCGATCCATAAGTAAAATAACTGACGAAAATGTATTTTTATTTTCATTACAAACTTTGCACTGCATAAGGAGCAATTATACTTTTTTAATGCTGATGTTATTAGCTTGGAAGCTGGAGCGGAGCGATTATTAAATGCACACAGAGCGCGGAGGGGAAATTGTTGCCGCTCCACTCCGCTCACATACTCTGGTCCCAAGTGAGAGGGTTTTTTCTGTTGCAGGGGACATTGTAAATGCCCAGAGATCCCAGCTTTTACCACCAGGTAATGTTAATATGCTAATTTTCCTTAAAAAAAAAAAAAACCTGTCTATGTCTGAATAAGTGAGTGTTTGAGTGATTGAGGTGATTGTTCTCAAATACTCATTCAGCACATGGGCCAACTGCAATAAGTAGGCTGCTTTTTCAAGAGTTTTCAAGAATACTAAATTGAAACTTTAATTTTTTTTTTATAATTTTTTGTTATTAAAATTGAAGTTCCTGTTTCACAGTGATAGATGGCTAATTTGTATGCCATTGATATGTTCAGTGTTCATGTAAACTGTTTAAGCACTTCTGGCACTTTTTTCGAGTCTCTTCATTAGTTTTGATTTTCCTGTAAATGATTCAATAAATACCGTACCGTGACATTCACATCGAGGTATTACCGTACCGTGAAGTTTTGATACCGTTACATCTCTAGCATTAAGGCATGCAGTTTAAGCTAAAAGTTTATTTTATACGGCTGTGCTCCGCTTTGTGTCGGAGCGCATGCACAGAACAGTTCTCTGTAAAAACACAAACACGTAATTTGACTGATTTGCAGAATAGGTTTAATGGAGGAGTGAAACCGCTCCACTGGAAAGGGAATGGGCAGAATGGTGCACACTAATCATTTTATCTTGATTATCGTATTTTTATAGTCGTTGGAAGCTGAAATTGTATTTCAATTAATTGCCCAAATTTCTTGCAAGAAGTAAATAACTAAAAGCTTTCTGCCTCTTGACTTATTTGAACAGAAAATTGGCACAACAGATACTGCTGCATATTTAAGTGATAAAAATAAATGCTTTTAATTTAGAAGCAGATATTGGGTTTAATGTTACAGAACAAAAATGTTCAGGTGAATTCTGTATTATTGTTACAACCTAAAAGCATAATACCATAATAACAAATGTCAAATGTGAACGCAGGATTTTATTATTTGTCTGGTCATGTGATCTCAACATGTCTGTTGTCAAACCGCTTTAATTACGACACTCTTAAACATTTATCACAAATATCATTCATTTCTGTAGAGCGAGACATTTTAAGAATCAAATCAGTTCAGCTTTGACAATAAAAAAACCAACCTGTTTGTGTCTCAGTATCTTCATGTTTGACTCTGAATGTCTCTTCAATCGTTGTGTCTTCACTCTCCTCTTTAATAAACTCCATCTTTATAATAGTGTGTCACATGGATCTCAGTTGATTCAGGAGGGGTTTTCTGTGTGTTTAGACACTTTTGTCCTGTTTAAGATCAGAATAATTAACAGAAAGTAAATTATTCTCAAAAATAAATGTAAACTAAATCTCTATGTGCTCACTACAGCGGTCAGTGCCCTGGTAAGAGACTCAGTCAGAGTAATACTTAATGGGAAATGACCAGACTAAAATAGATATTACACACACAAAGTTAATATTTGACATTTATTATTTAGTTTTGGCATTCAATTATTTGTATATAACATTTAATAGATTACACTTTTATAAAAACATCTGCAGTTTGTGAAAGTTATCATTATACATGTTTGTGTTTGTTAGTTTGTTGTCACTGAATGAGTCGATTCAAACGCTTCGAATCGAATCACTGAATCATTTCACCACTGATTCGGTTCAGATGATTCGGATTCTCATTTTCTCTCACTTTCTACTTGTAACGATGTACTGATTCACAAATAAGGAGCAAATTGAGTCGCACATTTTCTGTTATTAATATGAGGGTGCACTTTACTCGCAAAAAAAAAAGAATTACAATGTTATA
Source organism: Garra rufa (assembly GCF_049309525.1). Classification (NCBI taxonomy): domain Eukaryota; kingdom Metazoa; phylum Chordata; class Actinopteri; order Cypriniformes; family Cyprinidae; genus Garra; species Garra rufa. The sequence goes on from NC_133362.1 coordinate 70,965,022, forward strand.
TTTAAGATTGACTCGTTTATTTTGTGTAGCTTGTAAAAACGTTTCGATTGACAACAGTTTGCATTGATTAAAAACGTAAAAAGCACAAACCTTTCTTCAGCAGAATCACAACAAATGCAGGTCTAGGGGCACCGCTTTATGACGTCACATCACCAGACCAAAATAAAAGTCCCGTTTACACACTCATGTGTTTATGTGCATATGATAATGCATTTCCACAATTATTAGCATTGTATATCTAGAAACAAATTTCTTTTGTTAAATTAATGTACATTTACAACACTATACTTTGTGTTTTCTTAGACATTCATACCTAAAACAACTGCTGCAAGTGTTTCTATACAAAGGCTGAGGGAGTGACTGTAAATCTGACATTCACTCTTTTGACTAATCAACCTCTTGTTAGTTATTTACTTTTTCCCATTATTTGGAAAGTCACTGATACACTATCATGGATTTTTTTATTTTGCTATCGTGGCGGATGAGAACACAAAAATGCATTTGCTGCAGTTTACTTTACAAAGTTGACAATGATCTTACTTTCTTCTTTTTGTAATATTGAAGCCTGTATTCCAGTAAATTCCTTTTTGTTATTAAAATAATTTGTATATTTTTGTAAACATTTTAGGTTTGGTTAAATGTAACTCTTTGACAGAAAGGACAACATATGTAATTAGGTAATTATATCAAAAATTAATTTAAAGCTAGAAAATATGCCTGTCATTCTCACAAATTAATCTTAACAATGCTTTTTTTTATTTTCTTTTTTTTTTTATTCCATGTCAGTGAACTGACCATTGTTCTTCAGGGCCTTCCACATTACCTCAGTACCAATAATTGAATGCCAAAACTAAATATTAAATGCCAAATATTAACTTTGTGTGTGTATCTATTTTATCATTTCCCATGAACTATTACTCTGAGTCTCTTGCCAGTTCACTGACTGCTGTAGTGAGCACATAGAGATTTAGTTTGCATTTATTTTAGAGAATAATTTACTTGCTGTTAATTATTCTTGTATATACAGTATATGTTTAACCATGACCCTGTCTATGAAATTTAGAAATTGCATAATCTAATTATGAGATTACATTTTTTTAAAGTTTAATTTCACTGTTCACATTGTGATATTGTCATAGAATCTTCTTTTAATTATGTAGAATGATTTAATGTAGAAAACAGTAAATTACAAGAATACTTTAGCATATTGCAAGCAGGGTCTTAAGATACTTGTTCTCCCTACTTAGTTTTCTGGTTATACACTATTTCTATCAAATAACTCACATTCAGAGTGAATATTTTGATAATACAATTACTGAAGACTGTGTGACTGCAGGAATGGATCTGGACATTCTCATTATGACTGATGGACATGATGCCTTTGGCCATGTCCACACTAAAACGTTTTCGTTTGAAAACGCATCTTTTTCTCTCCGTTTTGGCCTTCCGTCCACACTGAGACTGCGTTTTTGTCAAGGAAAACGGAGCTCTTTGAAAACACTCTCCAAAGTGGATAAATTTGAAAACGCCGTTTTTGCGTTGTAGTGTGGACTGTGAAAATGGAGGCTTTTGAAAACGATGTCCATATTTAGTCATGTGACCAATTCAACTAAGATGGCGGACGACATTGTACAGCAATTGTTTTGGTAGCTCTCTGTTTTGACAGCCTTGTTAAAGATTAATGTCAGTTTTACATGTATGGCGTCATTTTTTAGTCAAAAGTAATGAGCGTGTAAGACATGCTCACGAGCACATTATGTTATTTCACACGCGCAAAAATGAACCTTCAGCTGGCAAGATAAAAGTACTCGCGCACAAATTCAACAACCGAGAGGTGTACAGGCAGCGGGCTTCTGCTCGCGGAGTGCTGTTTTGCTCGCGCAGTGGATTTCTCCTCGCTCAGCTGATTTCTGCTCCCTCGAGTCTACATGACTTTTGACAATTTGGGGGCGGAAACCAAGGAGGGCACTGACTCTCTTATGATTGGTCATTTTCATCGTAATCACACCCACAGGGACATCCTTGTACCTTGATTGACAGCTCTCATTACAGGAAGCACGGAGTTGGGTTAAGTTACCACCGAAGAAGAGTGGGAATGAATTAGAATGAGGTAAGGTTTTCTAATATACATAAACTGTCTCTCCACGTATAAAATGCTGCGCAGATCATAGTTAAATCAATTACCATATTTTTGAGCAATAAGTAACGTAACTAGCTAACCTATTCGTTCTGTAGCTAACGCCTTAGCCAACACTTGTGATGCTGATCGCCACTCATTTAAAAACTTTTAATCTTTAAAAACTGCATCGTAGACAACTAACATTAGGCTAACTGAATCATAACATAATTGTTTTCACATGTAAAAGTGCTATTCTTATTGACGCTGATTTAATGCATTTGATTTTGCAGGGTAACCTTGTCCCTTATTGTATTTTTGTGTGGATCCAGCTCATCTTGCCGTTTATAGATGTAAGAGAAAATGGCGGACGCAAAAGAGGAGGTGAACTATTTTCTAAAATGTTTATTACGTTAAAGTAGTTCATTTGTGGTGGTATTTGTTTCAGTTACATTTCTTTATTTCTCCCCATTCCTCTAGGACGATTTGTGCAATATGGCCCTCAATTTGGTGGCCAGGCTGAGAGCTACATTGAATAATCCAACACCAAACAGTATGTATCATGAGTAACTATCTTTACTAGGTTGCGTTGCCATCTCTAGACAACATGTGTGGTTTGATTACATTATGCTGCTTTCCCTGTATACATATAACAATATATAAATACTGTTTGTGGAACAACTTATTGCATTCGTCATGGAAGTGTTGCTGTCATCATCATACAGCAGCTCACCTATTCATTTAGCCTATAACACAACAGAAGTTACATGATGTCAGTGAATTAATTATGTTGAATGAACAATGAAGTTCAGGGACAGTGCAATGCACAGTCAAGCTCAGCCAGGGTATCCAGGCAGGACACATCCCAGGAACCACAAGAGCACAATGCGGTGCGTGGACCTGCACAGGCACCTTCAGGGACTGCAGTTCAAAAGAATATGGCCAGGTTTGGATGTTGTTCAAAGGATGCATCTCAGCTATTTCAACAACAGCCCTCTTCAGTTCCTCACACAGTTGTTTGACTGCTGATTCAAATTAATTTGAATTTAATCTACTCCTCTTTCTACAGGTGTTTCCCTGGACTATTTAAAGATAAGCAGAAATGTAGGCCTCCTTCGCGATTGTCTAAAAAAAGGTCAGGCACCAAAACAACGCCAATCCAATTCTTTCTTCTGGACAGCCCAACAGAGAGAACCCCCAAACCATCTGATGAGCTAATGCTTTTACAGGCTGGGTTAGGAAGAAGGACTGTAAATGTTCCAGAGGATGCTTGCCATAATGAGGTATGTGTTATGACACTTAATGAAGTAAGAACTGAAATTTGCACAAAATATTATTAACCTATACTAAAACAGCATATCCAGTGAAAACAGTAGCCCCAATCTTAGCCACCAAAACCATATCATTTAATTTTTTGGAATGCTGCCAATAACTCTAATGAACAGATTTGTCTTGAGCTCATTGATTTGATAAATATTTGCTAATCTTACTCACACACTTTAAATTTATAGATTACACACATTCTTTCTGAGACGTATCCGAAGATGTCAGAACTGGAGGGTGCCTGGATGCTGCACAAAGCCATGGGTAAAAAGCGAGAGATTAAAGTTGACTTTTTCTCTCCAAGCAAAGGAAATTTATTGAATCTTTTTGTTTGTTATAAACAGTGTTGGGGTTAGTTACTCAAAAAAGTAATATATTACATATTACATATTACATATTACTTTCAAAAATAGTAATACCTTACTTTACTTTATTACTCCCTGGAGAAAGTAACTAGTTATATTACTAGTTACCTTTTTCCTTACACAAACCACTGTTATTCTTAACAAAAAAGCAAACATGACCTACTGCGTGCATCCACGGCAGAATGCAAACAAACAAAGCTCCTTTAAAGCTGACATCTCAGTGCATACGCGATCTCATAAAGCTCTTATAACACAGTAGATATTATGCACAATTCATTTTTCATAAATGTCTACACTTTGTGTGTTGTGATTCGTAAGCACGCAATATTCAGCACTGTTCAAAACTTTTGAGCAGTGAGTGAATTCTATCTTAAACACCATTGATTGGCGATGCGCTCCAAAAATCAGCAGATGGCTACATTTTAAAACATTCGATTTTAAATCGAAACTCCTATTCTTGCGCTTACTAATCATATATGTTGTTCTTGCTGCTTTTGTGCAATAGATGAATAACATTTTTTTGTTTTTAAGATATTTTATGTTTAGATATTTCTATATTGCGGGAGTCCCGCGATTTATTTTAATTTCCCGCATCCCACACACACACACACACACACACACACGAGTCTCTACCCGCCCGCACCAGCACACGCACTTGCCCATCAAGTTTTGTCCCGCGCCGCACTCTGTTGCGTTGGGTCCCGCGGGTTTGCAGGTCTCTATTTGCAAGTGCCGCTCTGCTGCTGGCTGCCGGGTGTCGACCAATCGGTGATGGTAATTTAATGATACCTCGTGCCAAACCCCGACCAATCACTGTTCCATTCACGCCCCCTCCCCTTCCCTTCTGTTCTCTGTGTTGTCGTGTGCATTGTGTGTGATGAAGGTGCTACTGGCAAATGTAACGCAAGTAACTAGCTCGGGAAAACTGTAATAATATTACTTTCTTCAGACGAGTAATGCCTTACACTACTAGTTACTGAAAAAAGTAATATTATTACAGTAACGCGTTACTTTGTAACGCGTTACACCCAACACTGGTTATAAAGTTGTCATGTTTGAAAAGTATGATCCTTCCAACAAGGGGCAGAAAATATATATTTGTTTAATATTTGAACTTAAACAGGAGGATCAGGTCAACGGAAACTCAACTTGTTGACACCTGAAGAGGAAGGATACACAGGGGCCAGCCTTGTGAAGAGCTGGGGAGGCAAGGGCTGTCTCTACATTATGCCCATCCAGAACACACTGGAAATTTCTCCCCTACCCTTCACAGCTCTGGAGTTCCAGGCCATGCCGAAAGCCCAGTGTGTGTCATGCCAGGAGTATGTGCCTCTGCAGCTCCTCGGTCTCCATGTCAAGACATGTATCCAGTCTAAAGTCAAGGTTGAGGTATGGCTTGCTGATTTGAAACTATAACATTGATGTTCTTTTTCCTTATTTGATATACAGGTTGGTATTGTGTCATTTCTTAAATTTCACAGCAACTATTGGATGGTGGGACCATGTTAGCAGTGTCCCTGTCAGCTTAACCAAAAATTGCTTCTGGCACTGTTATTTATAGCTATTGTTTTTTTGTAAGTCATCAAGTCTTGATATTTAATTTTATAGACCCAAAGTGATGATGACATTATCAACTTGGATGACAACATTATCAACTTGGATGACGAAGTGGTAAGCTATCAATACAAATGAAGAGATCATACATAGCATTTCATATTATTGAGCCATACATTTATGATTTTATTTCAAATATATCTGATGTGAATGACCCAGAAATGTTTTACAGGCATCTGGCGATGTGCAGCCATCACATTTGGAGAGTAAGGTGAGCATATTGCTTCTGTTTCTTCTTAAGATTTAGGTTTTAAGAATTAACCAGTGAAATGTTTTACATGATCTGTTCTCATCAAAGAACATCTGACCTCTGAAAGAGTACATCTGCATTTTTAATGGATATTTAACACTGTTATTTTTTATTTTCATAGGTTGCTTGTCCATTGTGCAGTCAACTATTTACAAAAGATGACATCTGTGTTCATGCAAGTGTCTGCGGGGAGAGGTAAAAGCTTTAAGTTTCTTCTTAGTATCTTACAAAGTTTAATGCATTTTGTATCCACTTGCTTAAAATGCTTAATCCCACTGTAGAGTCCCCTCATCGTCCCCCCTTTTATTAAAGAATTTGGACAGATGATGGATTAAGGTTACCTGTTTATGGATTTTTTTTGTTATTGTTGATCTTTACAGCAACACAAATGAGGGAGATGCAGATATTAGTGAGGACACCGATGAGCACTTCGGCAGGTATGCTGTAGAATAATTTTTAATGGGATTGGATAATGATGCTTGCCTTGGTCTGTAGCACTGAATTCTCAACAATATTGTTTTGATATTGTTGTGTAGCGTATCAGACATCCTGATGTCACTTGAAAATAAAGTTGACACATCCCGGTCATTCAACATCAGTGTGACAAGAGAGGACCTGTTTCAAAGGGGGCTGAAACAGTGGGCCAGGCAAAAACAGGCCTCCCCAAAGAATCTCCTCAGGGTCTCCTTCATTGGAGAAAATGGAATTGACCAAGGCGCTCTTCGTAAAGAGTTCCTTACCGGTATGTGTGCCCCACCAAGGTCAACACACATGATGAAAAGCACATTTAAGAGATTATCATTGTGAATAATATCTAATACATATCTAATACATTTGACAAAAGCAGCTCTTTGTTCTTTACAGAAATGGTGTGTGGAATTGAAGCACGTTTTTTTGAAGGAGATGGGGAAAGGGGCAAAAACCCTAAATACAGTATCTGTGACTACCAGGACAACAGTTTCAAGTATGTGCCACAGTCTGTCATATAAAATATAAGTCATAAAATATATGACTTTGTATTGTTTAATTAGGTAGTAAAAGTCCACTGCCATTTTGTTCAAAATAGCTTTTGTCTTTGTCACAAAAGGACTTGTGGGGAGATTTTTGCCACAAGTTTGGTGCAGGGGGGTCCTGCACCAAACTTCCTTACAAGATGGTGCTACCATTTCTTGTGCCATGGGGAGATGGACAAGGATGTTGGTGTACTCGAAGTCACTGATCAGGATATTAAAAATCTGATGACAGAGGTATTTAAACAGTGCAATGCATACATTTTTCCAAGTCAGGCATATAAAGTTATCAGACAATGTTTGTCTCTTTTTGCAAATATCAAGGTTGTGTCTCTACTTTCAGGTGGAAAATGCAGAAGGTGGAGAAAGGCTGATAGACTTATCAGATGCGATTGTGGCATGTGGCTACACTGGGCCAATAAATGTTGACCAAAAAAAGGCCATCACAGAGTAAGTTAACATAAACATAACACATAAATATTTGTCACAAAATGCTTTAGTGTTAACAATTTAACTCTGAATCAATACAGTATTATTTTCGCTTACACTTTATTTTAAGGTGTCCTTGTTACAGTGTAATTATATATTTAACCCTTGTGCATTGTTTCAATTTACAACCTTTCATTATGTTTGTGGCTGAAAACAGCCACTACTTTAAACTGCTGTAAAAACGTATCGGATAAATATTTTTTTCAAATTTTTTTTTTTGCATAAATCTATTAATCAACCTCAGTTCTGCTCAAAAATACAAAATGTTTAAAAAAAAAATCAGGATTTTAACTCTTTAATTGCCAAATTCCTTAGTGATGTCACTGATTTGGGAAAAAACTTGGACATGTGAAAGATTAGTAAGAAGATTGGCTTTCATGCATTGTTAGTTTTGGCGCAGCATCAGATTTTCATTTTTTTTCTCCCTCATTTATTGTTTGTGGCTGTTTTTGCCCCATTGACTTCCATTATAACCACATTTTTTGATGGCAAAGCCATGACACCATATAATGCTGAATTCTAGATTGTTTGTGGTTTTCCCTGTTGGGAAGGGGTCAAATTTGTAAATTGTACTGTTGATTATCAGTTGGCCCCATTAACCCTTTAGATAGGCCTTTGCAAAAAAAAAAGCTTTGTTTTACATAGAGTTCTATGGAGTATAACGGCGTATTATAGTGTGTGTTTGAGCGTGTGTGAAAGTGTGTGCGAGTGTGTGAGAGTGTGTGTGAGTGTGAGAGAGACCTCTGTGCACCCCTGATACATCTCAGAAAATCAAAAAAAGCACCTCAGCTCTCAGAACTATACGGTAAACAAATACATAAATATATTTTCTTTATTTTTGTTTACTCCATGTCGTTCTGAGAGCTGAGGTGCTTAATTTGATTTTCTCAGGGGTATCAAGGTGCACAAAGGTCTCTCTCACACTTTCACTCACTCAAACACACTTAGACACACACACACACACACACACACACACACACACACTATAATATGCCGTTAAACTCCATAGAACTCTATGTAAAACTAAGCTTTTTTTTTGCAAAGACCTATCTAAAGGATTAATGGGGCCAACTGATAATAAACAGTAAAATGTACTAATTTGACCCCTTCCCAACAGGGAAAACCACAAACAATCAAGAATTCAGCATTATATGGTGTCATGGCTTTGCAATCAAAAAATGTGGATATTATGGAAGTCAATGGGGCAAAAACAGCCACAAACAATAAATGAGGGAGAAAAAAAGAAAATCTGATGCTGCGCCAAAACTAACAATGCATGAAAGCCAATCTTCTTACTAATCTTTCACATGTCCAAGACTGTTGAAAAGGTAAAAAAAAATGCATGAAAGCCAATCTTCTTACTAATCTTTCACATGTCCAAGACTGTTGAAAAGGTAAAAAAAAAAATCCAGGCCACAATTACCTTTTATATTGAAAATAAGTCATTTTGTGTTTTTTTTTTTTTTTTTTTTTTTTTCAAAACAGTGACATCATTTAGGAACTCGGCAATTAAAGAGTCAAAACCCTGAATTTTTTCAAAAGATTTGGTAGTTTTGATCAGGACTGAGGTTGATTAACAGATTTATGCAAAAAAAAAAATCTAATAAATTTTTATCTGATACATTTTTACAGCAGTTTAATTTAGTGGATGTTTTCATCCACAAACATAACGAGAGGATAGTAAATTTGCCCAGAGCATCCGGTTGAGTTTTTGAAAAATTTCAAAGCATTTTCTTAAAATATGTGTCAAAATAAGATTTCTCACAAAAAATCTTTTAATTTGCTTTAACAGAGAAAAAGTTGTGGCCAAATTAAGACTCAACAGCACCCCTCAGTGGACGAAAACGTCCCCAACAACACATAAGGGTTAAGTACAGAGTAATATTAAGTAACTACATGTACTTACTATAGGAACAGGGTAGGATTAGGATTTGGTTGAGGGTTAGTCGCATGCAATTATGCATCATTTACTGTTATTACTACGGTAAGTACATGTAACATATGTAACAAGGACACCGTATAATAAAGTGTTACTTTATTTTCTTACTGTTTATTAGTGCCATCGCTTTGCATGCACTCGTGAGGCTGATCCCGATCTTGAACCAGCTGCGTGAGGGATTGAGGCTCTACGGATTAGATGAGGTGTTAGCACAGCACACCCAGATGTGCCAGCAGCTCTTTGTCCCCGGCCACTTACAGGAAGTCAGTAATGCTGTGAATGAACAATTATTTTATTAGAACAGCCACTGTTAGAGACACTGATGACTTGCTCTTATGGCATATTCTGCATTTTTACTTTAAGCTGCCTTCAAATGTGTGTTCAAAGAGCTAAACGCTACAGGCCCAAACATAAAATGAAACTTTAATTAAAATCTGCAATCCTTACAGTTTTACTGTGTTTAAGCATTTGATTTGCTTCCTTATTTTAGGTGAAAGTAGACTTCCTTCTGCTTGCGCTATCTCCTGATTTCAGCGAGGAAGGGTCTGTGAGACGGCAGCGAGAGATGCGGATCATCAATTTTCTGCAGGATTTCTTGCAAAAGTTGGAAGACAGAGGTAACACACTGCTTAGCACCTTTTTCTATAATTATTGTCCATCACTCTTACCATACTATCATACACTTGTTTTCCACCGGTTTCATTTTATTCTATTTTTATTAGTTACTCCCTCTTTAGGTTTATATTCGTATGTGTATTCTGTCACACCCCCACCATGTATATGACGAATGCATTTGTACTAACAGAAATGTTGGAAATTACTTATTTGTATTTGTCTCTGAGAAGAAGCAGACAGCCAAGAAGAGGGCAGCCCTGAAGGTCAAAGTCACGTGGCAGCTGTGCACGGAACAAATGGTGGGGGGAAGCGCCTGTCAGTCCGGAGCTTCCTTCAGTGGGTCACAGGTCAGGCACATGTTCCACTGATCGAATCCAAGAGACAGGCATTCAAGATAACTGTTAATTTTGATCATGACTGCGACTCCCGCTATGGGGCACATAGCCTTTGTTACCCCATTGTCAATGCTTGTGCTGTTGCCATTACATTTCCTACACACCACTTAGCCACCTCCCAAGAATTTGAAAACAACCTAACTGAGGCAATCTGTGGTGGTTACGAGTTCAGCAGACACTAAAGTAGCATTTTAAGGTCCTTGTTACTTGTTTTAGTTACTTGGTAACTTTGATACCCTTTTTGTGCTTTGTTTCTATTTTCTACTGTGTACAAACAAGTGTACAACAAAGTTGTTCTATTGTTAAAAAGTATAAATCTAGAGATTTAACTGGTTATTACCCTTTTTGTGCTTTGTTTCTGTTTTCTACTGTGTACAACAAAGTTGTTCTATTGTTAAAAAGAATAAATCTAGAGATTTAACTGTGGTGGTTGTATATTTTATTTACATCACTTTCTGATCACAAAAACAAACATTAAACACCCGACAAAGCCTGAAGCACATATTCATGACACAGGAGGTAAAGGTCTCTAGTGTCAGTGTCTCCATTTTCTTCAATCAGCACCTGAAGCTCTACTAGCTGCTGTTCATTCAGTGGACACTCAAATTCAGGGACTACTATCACACCATCCACATCTTCTCCATAGTCAGCTGCAACATCCCAGTCAATGTCCGGCTCTTCAATATCCTGACATTTGAACAAGACAGAAAAATACCGCTATCATTAGTCATCCCATGTTTACAGCATCTAATGTAATCTGTTCATCCCAATTGTTTGGCTTTTCAACATTAGCTGAAGATAAACATTTAGGGTTTGTATAACTATGCAACAAATTGATTTGATCAGGTGCTTAAATATTCATATTGGTGTTAAACAGTACAAGTGTACCTAATGAAGAGGTTACTGAGTGCATATGAACTGTATTACCAACATTTGCATCAATTGTGATTGTTTCACCAGCTGAAGATGTGTTAGACTGCTTAGAGCCTGGTGGGCCATTTCAAGGTTACATTAACAGCTTATTTTGGATATAAAATTTACTGTAGCAACTTAGTTGTTTTAAAAGGAAAAAAAAAAGAACCTCAAGATTCTCTGGCTGGTCAATCGGTCGAAGCATCATTCCTGAGTGCCAAATCTGCTCAGGAGTTTTATTCCCTTCAGTTCTCAGTGGGTGGTTGTTCCAACCTTCCACAAAAGCCTCCAGGTCTGCCTTCAGTTTAGGAAGGAATGTCAGGTGGACTGTCAAAAGATCTTCTATAAAGGGACAGGGTAGGAGTATATTACTTTTTACAGGTGAGCTTTGAAAACATAACATTAATCATTGAATTGACTTTCGTAAATACATCTCATTGATTTATGTTTTTTTCCATTAATGTTTATTAAAGTGCTCCAGACATCTGTTAACCAATCCAATTGTGTTGAAATACACAAGACATACAACAATCTACAGAAAGTAGATGACAAATAGCACAATATGATGAGACAAACCCTTACCTCTGGTGGACACATCAAGAAGGTGATCCATCTCTAGGCTGTGGAGTGCGTTGTAATATTTTGATATCACACATGTTCTAACATCCCGCCACAAACGTTCAATCCTACGGATTTAGAAATTATTATTTTAACAATCAAGGACATGATAAAATGTTAGTATGTTGTGATTTTACACACAATAGACCTCTTTATTAGCTTGGTAAAAGCATCCAAAATACAAAAAAGAAAAACCTTTGATTATGGACGCTTTTTCCTGACATGAAGCTTCCTCGATCAGTTCCACGGACAGTGAACATATATCGGGCTATTTTAACATTCTCCACTCCCTGATCACCTCTCACCCTGAAGTGCACACACAGATGTGTGTTAAAATCTGTCAGTGATGTACAATACACAGAAATAAAGTGCTACATTGTGTCAGAATAAACGTGTTCAGCGTGGAGGTGTAAGCATAGCCTATGGCTATGACTGGGAGAGTATAAGGAAGTAGAGTGTTGTGAGGAAACATTTAAAATTATAATCCTTGAGAACCCTGAGTTTACAGTAAATTATTTCTTAAAATATAACATCCATCATGTTTGTGTCTGTACCTTGAAGCCTGTAAAAACTTACCTTGAGGGTATTCCATGCCTCTCAGTAGCTTTTTTGAAGGCAGTGAATGCGGTTGATGCACGATTGTTTGTTGCAGCATTCAAGCACATCACCTGTGTTATGAGACATTTCATAAATGTACATTTACTATTTGTCAATATCTTACATGTACAATTGGATTACACTCTGGTCCCTTCATGTCTCAGGGAATCTGATATTTTAACACACCTTAATGACTCTTACTACCATGCGGCACCCTATATAATAACTTTTTCTCCCACGTCAACAGGGTAGTATTTCAGCCATCTGAATGCAACATGTAATTATTTGGTGTACATCATAGCAAATTTGCTTACACAGAAGGCCAACACATGAAAAGACCCAATGAAATGAAATCTTACCTTCCTGGAGTAGCCGTCCACTGCACCAAAAAGTACAATGTTGTACCTGATAGGAACAAAATAAAGACCTACATTACCAGTTTCAACCTGGATTTTTATTGTAGAAATGTCATGGCAACATACTTATGCTTTGAGATCTATCAGTGTCTGCATCATTATATTTAACAAAATAAATAAATAATGAATAATCTGTACAGTACAGTACTGACCTGATAAGTTTGTGGTTAGTGTCGACATGCCACAGTGAAAGGGGCCCCCTGACAGAGTAAGTTCTTCGCACAATGCAGCCCAGTCCAGTCAGTCTAGAAAGAATCCCAAGCGAGTCCACTCGATGCATTGATGCAGTAACTCTCCTCCACTGGACGTGGATTCCCATGGACTTTAGCCTCCCTTTGACCATCCGATAGCCTGCTGTGGGCATTTCATTTTTGATGCGTTGGACTGCATTATCAAGCTCCTGGTCAGTAGCATTGCTGTAGTTCTGTCTGGCAGAGAGACCAAACTCCCTCATCCGTCTGTTGACTGTACTGGCTGAAACGCACATTAACTTTGCGATGCAGTCCACAGACAGATTTATCTCCAAAAGCTCAACAAGTCTCTCCTTCTCTAAATTGTACCTGGGACGCCCCATCTCTCCAGCTACAGTTTCAACAGTACTGCTGGTAACTTCAGCATTTTCAATGTGGTCCATGACCAGATGGAGGAAATCTCTTAAGGCCTGTACAATACCTGGGGGGATATTTACATGCCTTGACAGTGCTTCCCAGAGATACAGCTCCTGCCGACATGCAAACTGTAAGTAGTCCAAGTCAAGAGGCGTTCTTGAAAGCGCTGACTCTAATTTAATGATCAGCCTGGACGTAATCTCACGTCTGACTATGTCCTGTTGAAGTGGAAAACAACATGAAATTAACACTGTACAATATCTGGAGGGACATTTACATGCCTTGACAGTGCTTCCCATAGGTACAGGCTCCTGCCGACATGCAAACTGTAAGAAGTCCAAGTCAAGAGGTGTTCTTGAAAGCGCTGTATGTTATAGTAACATACAGTACCAGTCAAAAGTTTGGAAACATTACTATTTTTAATATTTTTGAAAGAAGTCTCTTATGCTTATCAAGCCTGCAGTTAAAAAAAAAGTAATATTATGAAATATTATTACAATTTAAAATAATGGTTCTTTTTTTTAAATATATTTTAAAATGTAATTTATTTTTGTGATGCAAAGCTGAATTTTCATCAGCAAGTACTCCAGTCTTTGGTGTCTTATGATCCTTCAGAAATCATTCTAATATGCTGATTTGATACTCAGTTATTATCAATGATGGAAACAGTTGTGCTGTTTAATATATATTTTTGGAATACTTTTTTCAGGATTCATTGATGAGTAAAACGTTAACAGCATTTATTCATAAAAACAGCATTTATTCAAAATAAAAACATTTCTAACAATATACATTGTTACCATCACCTTTTATCAATTTAACGCATCCTTGTTGAATTAAAGTACTAATTTCTTTAAAAAATATATAGTTATTGTTCCCAAACTTTTGAACGGTAGTGTATATTGTTACAAAAGATTTCTATTCTAAATAAATACAGTTCTTTTTAACTTTTTATTCATCAAATAATCCTGAAAAAAGTATCTCAGGTTATAAAAAAAAATATTAAGCAGTAATATTAACTAATAATAAAAATATTAACTGTTTCCAACATTGATCATAAATCAGATGAGCATAAGAGACTTCTTTCAAAAACATTAAAAATAGTAATGTTTCCAAACTTTTGACTGGTACTGTACATGGTCACTAGTTCAACTAAAACACTTGCCATGAAAAGTTTGGGAACCACTGGCCATACTTTACGTTTTGTTTTACACATGCAGCACTGACTAAAACGCTAGTTTGCTGAGAGACACCTAACGTTAGCCCCTGCTGAGTTTGCTAGCCTAAAACTTGCTAGTTAAGGTTGATTAGCTTATGTCAGCTACTTACATGTTCCAAACAAATTTCAGATTAAATTGCTACATTGTCAAACACACATCCCCCATCATATATCAATATCACTTACGCCTACATCTTCAGGTGTCGCCACCATTCCGTCCACTGTGCAGTGTTAACTGAATGACTGAACTCCGTCAGATACTTTGACTCCGTGCTTCCTGTAATGATAGCTGTCAATCAAGGTACAAGGATGTCCCTGTGGGTGTGATTACGATGAAAGTGACCAATCATAAGAGAGTCAGTGCCCTCCTTGGTTTCCGCCCCCAAATTGTCAAAAGTCATGTAGACTCGAGGGAGCAGAAATCAGCTGAGCGAGGAGAAATCCACTGCGCGAGCAAAACAGCACTCCGCGAGCAGAAGCCCGCTGCGCGCGAGCAGGATTCCACTGTACAAGCAGAGTTAACCTATGAGAGTATGCCAGGCGCTCGCGCGCAGCTGCCTGTACACCTCTCGGTTGTTGAATTTGTGCGCAAGTACTTTTATCATGCCAGCTAAAGGTTCATTTTTGCGCATGTGAAATAACATAATGTGCTCGTGAGCATGTCTTACACGCTCATTACTTTTGACTAAAAAATGACGCCATACCCTTATGCGTATGATCAAACCGGTGTGATTCGAACGTTCGCCGCATCACGTGATCAGCTGCTGAATTCAAATCTGTTTTGGCGCTTTTGCTGGCTCTGAGCCAGATCGGAGGCGCTGAGTGCTTGTCATATTATCACAACTATTCAGTGTTTTCAACCATATAATGCTTATTTTAGGTTTCAGACATTTAAATAGACATAAGTACTAGCAAAACCATACATTTATAGTTTGTAAAATACACACTGATGTCTATTGAAGCAGCAATAATGATCCTACAAATATATTCTGACAGCATCATTTATTGATATCATATACAGATTATGCAGGTAACTATAAAGTTCACTCTCCTCTTCTTCCAGCTCACCAGAGACTTACTTTAATGTCTTTCTGGAGTAGAGGATGCATTTGCGTGTGTTAAATCCCACAGCTCGGATTCAGCGCGAACAAACATGGCGGCGCCCATCACCCGGTATAGATTAACTAACGCGGTCACAATAAAAGTATTTGGATTTTTAAATACATTTACTTGCACATATTTCGAAATCGGAATATCATATATTTCAAAATATAGAGAGCATGCTTATGAATATCAATAATAAAAAAGGGAAAACGAAATGAAAGCGATCCATGTGTCTCACAGTGCTGTTGTGGCTGCGGTGTGTCACATGACGCGTCGCCATGGAAACTGTAATGCCAAACATTCCAAAATAACGTCGCCTAAAAAAACTCACTCTTTGGGGTTAGATAGAATATTTTAAACTCACGTGTGAAAAGGTTAACTAGTTTAATGTGTATTTAATGGTAAGGTACAAATATTTTAGTGTTTTAAATGTGCATAATTTTTTTAAATATTCCCAGATTTATGATGTTAATAACTTTTGACAGGCATCATTATTTCTTGAGTACAAAATTATATTCTATATACAACATTTCTATGATGTGTTTGTGATTCTAGAGAGAAGTGCACCAGTGGGACTTTTATTTTGGTCTGGTGATGTGACGTCATAAAGCTGCGCGCGCTTCTCATCTGTTGTGATTCACCTGAAGAAAGGTTTGTGGTTTTAAAGTTTTTAAATCAATGCAAACTATTACATCAATTAAAGAATTTGCAAGCTGTGTAAAATAAATGCATCATTATTAAATATAACGTTGTAATGCTTTATTTAGTGTTACTTGAAGATTAGCCTTTAGTAACAGATAATGTGCGTCTCATTTCTCTCTCTATATATCATGAATCAATCGCGTGATGATAAGAAGTGATGAGGGAAACTGAGAATCCGAATCATTTGAATCAAATCATTTGTGAAATGATTCAGTGATTCGATTCAGCTGCAAACAACAACAAACACAAACGAGTGAATCACAACCGAGAATGATTTCATTAAAGTGTAATATATTATATATGATAAACAAATAATCGAATACCAGCTATTAATTAAAAATAGCCTGCCTAAATATGAACCTTCTGGGTAATTTCTATGTTTTATAAATTTTATATAGAAGTCCGTTTACTGTCTGACTCTTACTAGTGCACTGACTACTGAACTAGGAGCTGATTGAGACGCACCCAGAGATTTAGTTTGCATCGATTTTTCTTTCTATTAATTATTCTCATCTTAAACAGGACAAAGTTTTTAAACGCACAGAAAAAACTCCTGGAGAATCAACAGAGATCCAAGTCACACATTATTAGGAAGATGGCATTTATTAAAGAGAAGAGTGAAGACATGAAGATTGAAGCCTCATTGAAACATGAAGATACTGAGGAACAAACAAAGATGGTGTTTATTAAAGAGGAGAGTGAAGACATGAAGATTGAAGCCTCATTGAAACATGAAGATACTGAGGAACAAACAAAGATGGTGTTTATTAAAGAGGAGAGTGAAGACATGAAGATTGAAGTCTCATTGAAACATGAAGATACTGAGGAACAAACAAAGATGGTGTTTATTAAAGAGGAGAGTGAAGACATGAAGATTGAAGTCTCATTGAAACATGAAGATACTGAGGAACAAACAAAGATGGTGTTTATTAAAGAGGAGAGTGAAGACATGAAGATTGAAGAAGTATTTGGAGTCAAACAAGAAGATGCTGAGGAACAAACAGGTTGGTTTTTATTCTTAAAGCTGAACTCATTGCAAAATGAATATAAAGAATATTTATTAATAATGTCACACAGGTGTAGAAATGTTTTAAGTGCTACTGAGAAAATCCTGCTTTCACACTGGCCATTTGTTATCATGACATCAGGCATTTAAGTTGTAGCGTTAATCTGGAATAACACTCATAAAAGACTATACAAATGTAGCAAACCTTTTCATACAGTTCTTTGCATACAATTCTTCTAAGATCATTTCATTTACCTTTTTTTGTAGACCAAGACAATGCAGGATATACATAGAAACAGTAGAACATTAAAGAAAACAGTGCTGTAAATATAAAGCAAGTCTGACAATAAAACAAACACAAAAAATAAGCCAAAACAAAAACATTAACATTTAAGTTAAATTCTGATGTAAATATGTGAGGTTTAAGATACACCTTTTTTATAAAGTAAAAAAATAAGGAGGACAATTAGGAAAAGAAGAATAAGATGTATAAATATATTACTGGTTAAAGAGAGGAAAAGAAGAAAATAATTAAATATCAATATAATCAAGTAAATACAAAGATGAAAACAGTGCGTTCAGGAGGCATAGGTCAAACTTACACCAAGGTACTGTATTTTAACATGAGAACGGCAAAAACCAGTGGTTCTCAAACTGGGGTATGGGAGGGGATGGAGGCAGTGGCGGCTACTGGTCTGTCAAATAGGGGAAGCTCATTTTCGGTCTACATCATAAAATTGTCTATTTATTTAAAAGTAAATTCTGCCCTACGTTCCTTTTCAAGAAAATGGTCTGTGACCCTGTCGTACCAACTTGGCGTCTTTTCCAGTGACTTTTCGTGTGCAGTTTCATATGAATGAATGATCTAAAAAAAATATTAAACTCTGTAAAAGTGAAACAAGGAATGTAGTGTATAATTGTGTGAAATGTATGATGAAAAGCAAGCAATTTCGCCAAGCAAATATAAAGAAATAGGTTGCAGCAGTTTTTATTTCGACTGAACTTGAGAAATCCACGATGGGACTGAGCGCAGAGAGCGCGAACGAATAGCTTCAGCGATTCCTTATAGGACAAAATCGCTGTCAGTCAAAAGGAGATGCAATCTTTCGACAGACCCTCCAATCATCACGCAGAAGCTCAGCGTCCAGGCCAGCCCACTCCTCATTCACCCCCAGAGACGCTGAGCGTCCGTGGGCGGGACATAATCGCAGCGTTTATCCAATGACCGTCTAGTTTCAAAGCACTGAAAAAAAAACGTTCAAAGCAGCCCCATTGAAGTCAATGGACGCTGGGCTTCAATGGGGAAATGCACTGTGACGCTACGGGAATGTATGAGAAGAAAATCAAGTCAGCCGACCTGCTATATCTAACTGATTCTGAACGAATTCGTCTTTGAGATGAACGTTTTCTAACGCATTTTTAGTCAATAAAATGTTAATACGTACGTAATTTGACCATTAATTTTGTGACATTATAGGGGAAGCTGAGCTTCCCTTGCAGTCTTAAAGAAATCGCCACTGGATGGAGGGGTACGAAAAACAAAAGGCTGAGCTTTGGCATTTATTTAATTCTACCCCAAATTAAGGTTAAGGTGATGAGTAGGCATAAATCAGGTTGTTGTGTTTCCCATGCATTGATTTATTTGTGGCGACTCAAATATCATATATCATGACTACAATATCAAAACTGACCACAACAAATAGATTTTCCAAAAGGTTTTTTACAGTGTAAAAAACAAACTTTTTTACAGTTTTTTTTGTGAAAAAAGTATACACAGTAGAGATCTGAAATTTTGCATATGATCTATTGGGTATATTACCCATCACATGGATTTTTTTCAGACAAATCTGAGGAGGTCAGGTGGGGAACTTTTCCAGAATTTGATGATTCCAGTTGGAATGACCCATTTGAGACACCCTTAATAAGTAAAGATTTCTCAAATTACATGCAACACCTCTTACAGTTGCTTAACACAGCAGTCGTCGTGTCTCAAGGCTCTGCATATGTTGTGTGTACCTCTTATCACATTTAACATTTGTTCCATATGAACGTAAGTGCCCTGCAAAGTGGACTTCAAAGGATATTCCGTGATGATTCCAGTTCGAAGCAACCAAATACGTTTCATTTAAAGGTCATTAAAGCGTGCAAGACATGAATTTAAATTGTATTTATTTATACAGGTCCTTTGCCAAAAATTAGCATATTGTGATAAAGTTCATTATTTTCTGTAATGTACTGATAAACATTAGACTTTCATATATTTTAGATTCATTACACACAACTGAAGTAGTTCAAGCCTTTTATTGTTTTAATATTGATGATTTTGGGAATATTGAAACCCAAAATTCTCAAAAAATTAGCATATTTCATCCGACCAATAAAACAAAAGTGTTTTTAATACAAAAAAAGTCGACCTTCAAATAATTATGTTCAGTTATGCACTCAATACTTGGTCGGGAATCCTTTTGCAGAAATGACTGCTTCAATGCGGCGTGGCATGGAGGCAATCAGCCTGTGGCACTGCTGAGGTGTTATGGAGGCCCAGGATGCTTCGATAGCGGCCTTAAGCTCATCCAGAGTGTTGGGTCTTGCGTCTCTCAACTTTCTCTTCACAATATCCCACCGATTCTCTATGGGGTTCAGGTCAGGAGAGTTGGCAGGCCAATTGAGCACAGTAATACCATGGTCAGTAAACCATTTACCAGTGGTTTTGGCACTAGGAGCAGCTGCCAGGTCATGCTGAAAAATGAAATCTTCATCTCCATAAAGCTTTTCAGCAGATGGAAGCAAGTGCACCAAAATCTCCTGATAGCTAGCTGCATTGACCCTGCCCTTGATAAAACACAGTGGACCAACACCAGCAGCTGACATGGCACCCCAGACCATCACTGACTGTGGGTACTTGACACTGGACTTCAGGCATTTTGGCATTTCCCTCTCCCCAGTCTTCCTCCAGACTCTGGCACCTTGATTTCCGAATGACATGCAAAGTTTGAGCAACAGTCCAGTGCTGATTCTCTGTAGCCCAGGTCAGGCGCTTCTGCCGCTGTTTCTGGTTCAAAAGTGGCTTGACCTGGGGGAATGCGGCACTTGTAGCCCATTTCCTGAACACGCCTGTACACGGTGGCTCTGGATGTTTCTACTCCAGACTCAGTCCACTGCTTCCGCAGGTCCCCCAAGGTCTGCTGGTGTTTAGAGTTAATTAGTTGATTCAAATGATTAGGTAAATGCCTTGTTTAGAGAACCTTTTCATGATATGCTAATTTTGTTTGAGATAGGAATTTTTAGTTTTCATGAGCTGTATGCCAAAATCATCAATATTAAAACAATAAAAGGCTTGAACTACTGCAGTTGTGTTGTAATGAATCTAAAATATATGAAAGTCTTATGTTTATCAGTACAGAAAATAATGAACTTTATCACAATATGCAAATTTTTGGAAAAGGACCCGTAGATGTCATACTTCACACTTCTCTACTAAGATTTGTCTGTGTTTGAAGACGCTGGCTTAGTTGATATAGGATGTAGTTGTGTATTAGTTTTGACACTTTCACATCTTTGAATGTTTTGATGTCTGTTGTGTCATTAAACTGGGGTTAACTTTTACTGGTCTTTTTTCATCTTAGATCTGATGGCCCTGAAAGAGGAGAGTGAAGTACTGAATGAAATGGAAGAGAAAAATCATGATTTCATTAATGGAGAAAAATCTTTTAGTCGTTCACAGACTGAAACGACTTCCTCAAGAAAAAAGACTAGAAAGACAGGAAGAAGTTATTTCACCTGCCAACAGTGTGGAAAATCTTTCAATCAAAGAGATAGTATTAAAAGACACATGAGAGTTCACACAGGAGAGAAACCTTACACCTGCCAACAGTGTGGAAAGAGTTTCACTCAACCTGGACACCTTGGAGTCCACATGAGAATTCACACCGGAGAGAAGCCGTATGTCTGTGAACAGTGTGGAAAGAGTTTTACTGAATCTGGTAAGCTTGGAGTCCACATGAGAGTTCACACTGGAGAGAAACCTTATTTCTGCGTACAGTGTGGAAAGAGTTTTACTCTAAAAGGAAGCCTTACCAGACACATGAAAATTCACGAACAGCCTTATGTGTGTGATCAGTGTGGAAAGAGTTTTGATCAACATGAAAACCTTGAAGTCCATAAGAGAGCTCATAAATTGAGTCCTTACACATGCTCTGAGTGTGGAAAGAGTTTTAGTCAAAAAAGGTGCTTTGAAGAACACATGAGAATCCACTCCGGAGAGCAACCCTACACATGCTCTCACTGCGGAAAGAGGTTTATTTATAAAATAAACCTTCAAGACCACATTCGAATTCACACAGGAGAAAAGCCTTTCACCTGCCAGCAATGTGGAAAGAGTTTTACTCAATCTGGAAAGCTTGGAGTCCACATGAGAGTTCACACTGGAGAGAAACCTTACACCTGCCAGCAATGTGGAAGAAGTTTCAGCCAAAAAGGAAGCCTTAACAGCCACCTGAGAGTTCACTCTGGGGAAAAGTCAGCTATATGTGATCACTCCCTTGCAAAAACTAACAATGTTTTTTTCGTTGTAACCATGGTTTAACTATGGTTTTAGTAATAAAACCATATTAACTACAAAATAAATCATGGTTCTGCGACAGGAAAACTATAGTTTTGCGGTAAAACCATAGTAACTACAAAAGAACTATGGTTTTACTACAGTATTGACAGTGAAACCATAGCAATGATTGAATGAACCATCTATAGCATAACTGTTAAAATTAAATATTGATGTACTTTAATATGTGTGCTAATACTTACCTGGAAGAAACAATTAAGCATGAATTTGTAAACAAAAAAAAAATAAATAAATAAAAAATACATACATATAAGAGTTGTTTTGTTTTACTGGGGATTGAGTTGGTCTTGCAGACCCATATCCTTTTAATAATTTCCCAAACAGACAAAAAAAAAAATACATACACATAAACAGTGTTTGATACTGTAGGATTACAAATTTATAAAAGGTTAAACATAGATTCCAATATAACTGCCTAAACAGAAAAGTAAGGTATATTGTGATTTCTAAGAGCAGACAAACCAGACCCTGAGACAGGAACCTTATGTCTTTAAGCAGTTCCTGAACATCTGGCAGGTTTCTCTTAGTAAGTGTGAAATCTAAGCTCAAAGTACAACTGTGTCCTTTTGTTTATTCCCTTTGCATTTGAATGCTAAATAGATCAAAGCCGGGAAAATCCTACTAGGCTGACTATCTGTACTGCATTTGCATGCTTTGTTTAGATTGACTCCACCTCTATGTTTTCCTCTCCCCCTGGAAAGGTATATAAACTGTAATGTATATGCCTTAGTAGACGAATTTTGATGACTGCAGCGAACGAACAGCTAGGATCTCAATAAAGAGAAACTTCTGCTTCAAGATATCCAAAACGTCTCCTGGTCTCTGAGAAAAAGTTCACAACAGTTTTGGTGCCGTGACCCGGATAGAGTTCCAGCTTCTTCACCTGAATCCAGATTGGAACAGCAAGCTCAACAGAACATCTGCTTTCAAGACTGCATCTTTTGGAATCCAGAGCGAAACTTCCAGCTGAACAAAGATTTCCATGAATCTTCCTTTACAACCAAGGGTTGGTGAGTGCTACTCTATCCAAAAGAACTGCTAAAGACCAGTACATATAGTTATCCTCTGCGCCGTCAGAGAAGAGTTAACAGACAGCTGTAGGGTTTAGTTAACTAAGTTATCCTCTAAAGGTGTTCTTTTAGAGATGAAAAGTTACCCTCTGTTAATTCAGGGAAGTTTAGCATTACGTGCTAAAGTTGTTTATCCTCTGTTCACTCAGGGAAGATTAACATTACGTGTTAATATTTGTTATCCTCTGTTTATTCAGGGAAGGTTAACTACAGCTATTACAGTTTAGTTAACTAAGTTACCCTCTAAAGTTGTTCTTTTAGAGAAGAGTTGTTTATCCTCTGTTCACCCAAGGAAGTTTAGCATTACGTGCTAATATCTGTTATCCTCTGTTTTAAGCAGGGAAGTTTAGCATTAAAGTGCTAAAATTTGTTATCCTCTGTTTTGGCAGAGAAGTTTAGCATTAAGTGCTAGTAGTTTGTGTTGTCCTCTGTTAATTGTTATCCTCTGTTTTGGCAGAGAAGTTTAGCATTAAGTGCTAGTAGTTTGTGTTGTCCTCTGTTAATTCAGGGAAGGTTAACAATAGTTGATCTGTGTTAACAAGCGTACCCTCTGTTGATCAGAGAAGTTTTAGTGTTGTGATTGCGTGGTAGCAAGGAAACTCGCAAAATGGTTAGAAAGAATGCTAGGCTAATTCCAACCACAGAGAAAGGTGGACTAGCTACGCCATTATGGACAGACGATGAGTTTAAATCATTGTTAGGAGAGCATATGGACTCAATAGTGACTGAGTCAGTAAAATTTGATTTGACAAAGAAATTTGGTATTGATCCAGATAAAGTTTGGTCAATTGAAGAATGCAAAAAGGTACTCGGAACATGTATCCGAAAGAAAAACCTAAAAGGCATTATCTGCTGCCACAGAGAATTTACACTATCGTTAGCACAAGAACAGGCTCAGTGTATCACTAAGTTGAAAGAACAAAACCAACAGCTGCACAATAGATTGTCCCGTTTCACTAAAAAGGTGGGCTATAACCAGGCCTCAACCAAAAGTGATTCAAAAGACCAACAGTCAGATGAAAGCTATCCTGACTTACAGTCTTCATGTAGACCAGAAGACAGCGGCAATACTGTAACAATGGAGAAAGATGCAGTGAATTCAGTGAAGGTATGTGGTGCTAGGAGAAGAACTCAGGGAATTGAGAAAATTGAAGGTATTTCTCCAAACTCTTCTGTTGTCTCAGTACAAATGGTTGCCAAAGCGCTAAGACCTAAAGACATAGAGAGATTGTCCCAGAGCTTACCTTCAGCACGCACACATTTTTCAGAATTTAGAAGAACATTGAACAGCAAAATGCTTCTTTATGGCATGTCGTTAGCAGAAGTCACACAGCTGATGTCACAAATTCTAACTGAATCTGAATTCAACAGTTTTGAGTCTGCTGTTACTTCTGAACTACAACATGCCAATAAAGGCGATTTGAGAGAAGGTGTTTTAAAAATTCTAAAGAATATCATAGGACCCAAAACAGACTGGTCCAGAATCACTAACTGTGTGCAAAAGAAGGATGAAACTGTAAGTGAGTACACTGAAAGGTTTTGTCAGTCAGCTGCAGCATACAGTGGAATAGCTGACACTCCAGAGAAGGTGCTAGATGATAAAGGACCACTAGCTCGTACATGGTTTGATGGTCTTTTAACAGAATATAGAAATGCACTGCCTTTCTTAGATCTCACATGGTCCAATAGAACCCTGCAAAGCAACTTGGACAGGTTAGCTATTTGGGAAAGAAACTCTGATGTTAAAGCCAGAGTAAAGATTGCAGCAGCTTCCTTTAAGTTGAAAACAGAGAACCGACAGGAAAGTAAATGTCCTAAGAGAGAGGGTAGTTGTCATTACTGCGGTAAACCTGGACACTTGATGAAAGAATGCAGGAAAAACAAAAAATACGTAAAAGAAATGAACAATGTAAATCAGCTTTTACACAGTCTGCTAGCAATGCTAAAACAGCACCTCCCCACTACACCAAACTCACTGGGCAGCTTGCTGAGGTGCTAACTGCTAAGGCTGTGAATTCTTAATTACCCCAGTAATCTACAACAAAGATGAAAGACTCTTTGTTAACACAACAAAGGGAAGTTGAATATCACTCCCCCCAAACTTGGGGACACTTGGTTAAGAACATTCACAGCCATACCAGAATATTTTATTCAGTCACCCATCCTCTGTTATGATGTCTACCAGGACTGATGTTTAATTAGAGGACTGAAATGTAGTGATTGCATTGTTTTGGAAATACATGTATTTTTGTTCTGCATTAGGAACTTATGTCTCACACTATACAGTGTGCACAACACTTAAAGGGACAGATTAGGACACACAAACCAGTGAGGAGCCCAGGAAAGAACCGAAGTGCAATAAGCCTCGGGGGCCAATCCTGCGGTGAACATTTCCTCATAGGTTTTTCCCCATTAGTACTTTCAATCCCCACCTCACTGGTCTATTAGGTGTCAAATTAAGATTAGGTTAAGAAGAATAAACACTATACGATCACTAGAATTTTAATGTAATAAATAAAACCACTATACGATCAACAGAAGTCTAAAAATGTCTATGCATGAATACTGCTGGTCTGCTGTTTCTTTGTTTTCTTGTGTTTCAGGTGTGTATGCCAAGTCATCTTCATAAGAGAAACCCTGGTGTGAAGCATCACTTCAGACATCCATGAACAAGCTTCATGAGGACAAAGAGTCATCTGAGTGAATCTACGTGGGAAACGGACTACAGAAAACAGACAGCTTCACAGCTATTCAGGCGCCATAGACTTCAAGACTTCCACTCTTACGCTACATGATTTTCTGTGACATCATGTAGTTTGTACGACATTTTATGTGTCAACAGTTATGGTTCTGAAAAGAACTATTACACCTACGTAAATCTAGGACAAGACACAGAATAAGTTGTATGTGCCTGTAACTTTTTCAAGTTACATGACTGCAAGATGGGGCTTATGTTAACCAACGTAAGCTATAGAATGGACTTATGAAAACGCAGAGAATCACATGAGAGAACTTCAGTCATCCATCAACATGATCAAGATTGCCATTCTAGTAATCACCATGAACATTGCAACAGAATCCAACAAGACATTCTTGATCTTTCAGCAAAATTACACCATATGACTGAAAATAGTTCTTCATGGTTTGGAAACTTGTTAGGGAAACCCTGGCTGTGGATCAAGGAAATAGCAGTTCTGCTATTGATTCTCCTACTGGTGTACTATCTATGCGTCCACAGTATCAAGTGTTTCATTCAGCAAATGACCCACGACCATCACAAGGAAATTACTGGTCCAACCAGAAAAGACTATTACCCGTAAGAACTTAACGGGCCCTAGCTGCATGTTAGTTTCTGTGTCAACATGCCGTTACAAACAATCCCCACAGAGCAAGTACTATGTGCCTGTAACAATCAAAGGTTACAAGAACGAACTTTTAAATGTTTAAATTTGTATTATGTGAGAGTTATTAGAACTCTCAAAGAGGGGATTGTAGGATTACAAATTTATAAAAGGTTAAACATAGATTCCAATATAACTGCCTAAACAGAAAAGTAAGGTATATTGTGATTTCTAAGAGCAGACAAACCAGACCCTGAGACAGGAACCTTATGTCTTTAAGCAGTTCCTGAACATCTGGCAGGTTTCTCTTAGTAAGTGTGAAATCTAAGCTCAAAGTACAACTGTGTCCTTTTGTTTATTCCCTTTGCATTTGAATGCTAAATAGATCAAAGCCGGGAAAATCCTACTAGGCTGACTATCTGTACTGCATTTGCATGCTTTGTTTAGATTGACTCCACCTCTATGTTTTCCTCTCCCCCTGGAAAGGTATATAAACTGTAATGTATATGCCTTAGTAGACGAATTTTGATGACTGCAGCGAACGAACAGCTAGGATCTCAATAAAGAGAAACTTCTGCTTCAAGATATCCAAAACGTCTCCTGGTCTCTGAGAAAAAGTTCACAACAATACCTTTAATTAAGCATGATTTTGAAAAGGGAATGAAAATATAAATAAATAAATAAATACAAATATAAAAGAATGGCTTTAGCTGCTCTTCTTCTTTGAAATCTGAATTGTTTTGCTTCCTGGGGATTGAGTTGGTCTTGCAGGGCTTTTTTTTAACAACTATGCTTTTTTTTAGTTCTGTATGCAACCTGGTCATTTGGCAATACATATTCATAATTTACCTAAGCAATAACAATATGTATACAGTTGTAAGTTCACATGAAGTGCTATTTGGGACAGGACCCACGTCTCCTATAGATCACAGCACCTCATAGCAGACAACATCAAAGCAACAATACACATTTACCACGCGGGGGCCAGCCGTGAATAGTTGTAATTCACTGACAGCCAATGTTTTATTAAATTGACTCAAACATGCCTTCAGTGGAATTTAGAGAGTCCTAAAACAAGTGTAAACAAAAAAAAAAGAAGAAAAAAAAAAACACAAGTATAACCAAGGAAATTATAGCTGCTGCAAAGCAATGGGAATGGACAAAAAGAACAAGGTCAATTAGATATATGTACACAAGCAAATAACAATCAGTTAGATTAATCAGTACACATTTTACAAACAGTTGCAATTTACCAGAATATGCTCCATTTAGGTCTTATGTGCTAGAATGGATGTTAAGGACAAAAACAATGACCATTTATAATGTAACTGAAAGGAATGGATGGAGCAACAGAATGGTGCAACATGAAAATAATGGATGATTACAATTAGAATTTCTATTTTCTATTTCTATTTCTGGGCAGTAAATGTATTTTCCTGCCACTCCAGGGATGGCCGTATGGATATGTTGGCTGTGTGGTCCCTGTTTAAGGACTATGTGGCAGAATCTGCACAGGCGGCCTGCTCGAGAACAGCTCCAGCTGCTCATGCCATGGTCATGCTTAGGCAGAAGAACAAGAACGGGTGGCTGAGTTGAGGGAACTAGGAATTAAAAAGAAGTTTAAGATTTAAGAAAGACAAAAAAAATGGACAGGGTAAAAATAATTAATTACATGGTTAATATAAATTGCAGAGTTAATATGGAAATGATGGAAATAAATAAAATGACTAAAGCAGAGTTAAGACAACATCTTAGTGTCAGAGAAGTTTACAAAATGGAGGGGTCGTCTACATGTTGTTCATTCTTACCATTTTCACCACTGTCCTCAAAGGCAAGTGCTTTGTGTGATGCGGTGCCAGCAGCACTTGTGCAGAGTTCTGAAACAAAGTACAGTCTTTATGTTTTGCATTTGAACAGGTTATTAGCATCATAGTACGATGACAAATTTTGGTTGTGTTTGTGATAACGATACTAAACTAAATCTGACAGGGTTTCCGCTGGTCTCATCAAATCAAATGTAATACTTTTTATAATGCATAAAATTTTTTTACTGCCACGCACGACCCATATATAAATATTTAACATAAATATATAATAAAAAGGTGATTCTTAACTTATAGGTACTTTTTTTGTTCTTTGGTCATTTTTTTTTTTTGACAAATTCCTCTTCCTTTGTTAAGCTAAAATTAAAACCACCTTAAATTTTTTTTTACTACTTTACTATTATGATTTTTCCATACTTTTCAACCTCCTTTTAGGTCTCCTTGTTGCACACCCAGACTTTTAAACTTCAACAATGAAAATACAGTTTATAAATATTACTTATCTGGTAACTATTAATGTACCTGAATTAAGTAAGGGATAATGTACAGGCAGCCGGTAGTTATCGCAGAAATAAGCCCCGACAGTGTATCACACTGAAGGGGCTTATTTCGCGATAACTACCGGCTGCCTGTACATTATGCCGCTTATTACACGGCTACTTGCCACATAAGGAAGAAAACTGGACATGAATATGAATTTGAAATCTTTTAATGGCATATTTGTTTTAAATTAACATTTTTATCCTTCCTCGAAACGATATAGTACCACGTGACTAACCTTCAAACTATGTACGTTAGTAAGACAATTTAAATAGATTAATGTCGAAATTTTCAATTGTTAATTGTGGTTGTCCAGTGTTGTCACAAGATGGCGCCAAACGGTAATCTTTGTTGGCACGGAGGGATTTTAAACATACAAGTAGTACCGGCTATGTGTTATTACTTTGGAGCGGTGATTATTTGAAAAGAACGAACCTGCAAATGTCTCAACTCGCCAATCAGAATCAAGCATTCCAAAGAGCCGTGTAAAGAGCACTAATAAAATAATAATAATATTATCTCTCACTGAAAAATAATATGTTTCAATCCAGTCATGTTCCAGCATTGGTATGAAGCTTCCCTACAATTACGTTAATTTCATGTCATTTCCACCAACACACACATTTTTTTAAATATTTCAAAAGGTCTCATCACTCATTAAACATTCATCCACAATTTATGAGATCATGCTCTACTTAATCTAAAAATTCAATATTCATTATCTAATAAGATCTTACCCAAACCAATGTTTAGTTTCAGAGTGTGACAGGTGTACAGTTCATGATTTGGACCTTAGGGCAGTTAATTTGTCTCGTTGACAACTGTTTAAATATTTTACAATCTGAAAAAAAAATGGTAAACTAGTTACAAAAATGATCTTAAGACAATTCCTGAGTGACATAAGTTATTCTATTTTTAAACAACAGCTGTATATTGTGATGTGGTGGAAATTACAGTTGTTCATTGCAAAAAAAAAATAGTAAAATATAAACAACTTCTCTTGTAATCTAAGTTTCAGACCTTAAAACTTGACAAACTATTTGGGTCTGTGTAATGTGACTTTCGCACATTTTTATTTTCTTCAGCTTAGTTGAAGAAACGCGCATTAATATATAACTGGTCAAAGGTTTTTAATGTTTAAAAACAATTCTGTTCTGCTCACCAAGGCTAAAGAAAAAAAAATAATTCTATACTAGTATCTGTTAAAATGTAGTTCATTGTTGTGATAAAAGTTGAATATTCAGCATCATTACTCCAGTCTTCAGTGTTACATGATCTACAGAAATCATTCTAATATACTGATTTGCTGCTCTGTTATGATTATTGGTGCTCAAACATTATCCATGGTTCTTCTTATTAATATTGAACACATTTTTCCCTTTAATTTTCAATTTTTGTGGAAATCATGATACATTTTTTTTTATTATTATTTGATGAATAGAAAGTTAAAAAATAACAGCATTCATTAGTTAAGTTATTTTGTCCTTGGGAAATAATATATATTACTTTCTATTAATCAAATAATTCTGAAAAATAAAATGTATCATGATTTCCACAAAATTGTGAAGCAAAAACATATGTGTGTGTATATATTGATCATTAGAAATGTTGCAAATCAGCATTTTGGTGTGACTTTACTAAGGACTGGCATAATGATGCTATAATTCAAATTGAATCACATAATACAATCACATATAATATAAGTTATATTTTAAAATGCATTCACACAAAAATTATCATAAATTGAAATTATATATTATATTATACTATACTAAATATATTAAATATTATATAATATAGACTATTCAAAAACATTAAACAATCTTAATGATCCCAAACTTTGACCGGTTATATGTTTTAAATTAAGTGCCATTGAATTTGACAATGCAATGATGATAGTCTTGGATATGTGAGAAAATCTTTATAATTTAAACTGCATCACTTCTAACCTTACTTAAATCATCATATTCATGATATCTTCCCCCTTAAATTGTTTTCTGCTGATTCATTCAAGAATCAATCAAGTGTCTGTCTTTATGAATGTATCAATGATTCGTCGACTCAAATTATTAAACAAAAAAAAAACTTGCTGATTTATTCTGTAACAAAACACTAATTATTACTTGTTTATTGAATGACAAATCTGCAATCGTGGTAATGTTCTGAAAACAGCATTCTCTTTTGGTCCACTCACGTTGCTTAACTAGGCTACATCGTATGTAATTTTCTTGACTTTCATACTTTTAATGCCCCGCGGAAACCCTGTCTGATCATCAGCCCTACACTAAAATGGAAACATACCTGGAGTTGACTCAGGCCTCTCTGCTGAGGTCTCCTTCACTAGGAACATCAGTTCCGCTGGAAGAGCCACAGGTGTCTTTCCCTTTAGGCCTGGAAAGGCTGGAGCTACACAAACGTAAATAGACCAATTATTATATTTATGTAACCAAAATAATCTCAACATTTGATTACATGATCTAGATTACAGTGTTTTTACCATCAGCTGGTGATGCCTTCAATCCAGCACTTGTATCAGGAGTTGGTTTGGATAGTGCAGCAGATGGAACTATAACATACAAAACCATCAGTCATTTCAGAGTTTACAATATATGCTAGTAATAGTATAGTGTTGGTGTTAGTAGGAACTAAAACAGCCATATGTTTCCTTCTCCTGCCTGTCATAGATTTAAAATGCTTACATTTACACACTGTGTACCTTGAGACCATCTTACAGTTTTTTTTCAGTCGCTAACAAGCGTTTGTCTAAACAGTTGTTACATTTTCAAAACTCTAAACACAATTAGCACAGCATCGGTCTTTTGTGGCCATACCATTCACACATTTCATGTCGTTTCACCCAATATGGAGTCAGTGAACACATTTCCACAGTGCTTACATTTTCTTAACAAACAAGCTATACCTACCAACAAAATTATGAATTGTTTTTGTAGTATTTACGAATGTTAATAAAACGACATGAAATGTGTGAATGGTATGGCCACAAAAGACCGATGCTGTGTTTAGAGTTTTGAAAATGTGACAACTGTTTGTACAAACGCTTGTTAGCGACTGAAAAAAAACTGTAATAATTGAATGACAGTGGTGATAAGTTTCTGGATGTACTATACATTCAATATATGATTACCACATAAGATATGTCTCAACTCACAAACAAATGAATCATGTTCATTCATGTATTTCATTCACTTTCTATTGCATCGAATTATCATCATTTCCTGAAATGTGGCATGTGAAATGATCATGCTTAACATACTAAACATACAGTACTTTGTATTTCTTTTATATGTTTGTTGATTATGTGATTTACAATATTTGATGTACTATAAACTATAAAGCAAATCAATTCAAATTATTTTATTTAGCAACACAAGTGGAATTTAGTGGAATTTATTTGATTTCAATTCTGTTTCCTGACTTTCCAATTCCAAATCCAATTCCCTTCCAGGAAGTGAACTGGAATTTACCATTCATTCTCAATTCAATTCATGAATGGCCCCAATCCTGTTTGGAAACATGTGGCCTAACCCTGAAGATAGGATACATTAATTCTGTGCTTTTTTTAGTTAGGTTTAGCTATATAAGTAAAACTTAATTAAATCCCACAGACATGCGAAACCAATGTACTATCCTAAACACTACTCACTAGTCTGAGCAGGAGGAGCAATATGACTCAGTGAACAAGCATGCATTCAAGTGTTAATACCCAATGAAACATGAATGCAGAACAAAAATTCATACTTACCCTCATTGTAGTTGGTATCAATTCATCATGGCACGAATTCATAGTCCTTAGGACAGTTAGTATAATGCACATTCTCCCTGGGAAGAACAGCACTTTTTTCTGCATCTTGATCTACCATGAAAGAAAAACTGAATTTTAGGTTTATTTGTGAAAACCAATCAAACTCTTTACACTGTTATGTTATGACATATATGCCCTTTACGTTGTGCAATGCATATATGCACACACATACGGTCTGAGATAAAGTTATCAAATCAACTGTAAACTATGGAAGCAGATTAGTCTCATTAATAATTCACGCACAATACACAATGCACACATGCGTGTCCCAATTCACGTGCACGAAAAAAAAAAAATATTCACAAAAAAATTCACGTGCAAAAAATAAGAATATAAATTCATAAAATACGTTTCACAAGTTGCAAAACACAATTCACAGATTTACAACTGTGTACAACAATTTTGAATGTTTAAAAATCACGAGTGTATCACGGACTGTGAGTGTGTGAATAGCTTTTTTACGTGTGTATTTTTTAGACTTGCGTGTGTGTTTTTGAGACTCTCCTGGCAGCGAACTCCTCCCATGCTGGTCACTCGTACACTTTAGCCAATCAGATTTGAGCCTGTCGATCGACCAATCATAACCTGCTGTGGGCGTGCCTATCTTACGTTACGTCATCAGCGCGAGTCCAGTTCCAGAATTCAGATACGATTCAGCTGTTGATCGTCTCATTTTGTTTTATACTGCATGCTTATTTAAAAATCGGTCGTTTACACACACTCGTTAACATGACCAGTGTAAGCCAGCTGCTGCTCAGAGTGTATTATGTTTTAAAATTTATCGATTGTTATGTTTATTTAATAAAGAATCATTTGCGTGGATACTGTACCATACCGCATAAAGATATTAAAATTATAAACTTAATGTAAAGCATAAAATACGTTTTTTACAGAAGGGACATGTAAATAAATAGAAAATGAAAATTATCTATTTGGATATTTTTCAAGCAGTCTCTTGTGGTTTTGTTTTTTTGATTGAAAACAGGAAAGAGCTGTCAGAGCCAAACTTGTCTTGTGTCTCAAATCCTACGATGGCTGATGACGATTTAATAACACACATTGTAAACCATGTACTTTTCATTTAAGTTTGTTTACGCTGCAGCCTGTGATGTGAATCTAGAAGTTTCATTTGGAACTGTAACTCTTTCAAAACAGTTATGCTGCAACCCATCCATTTTAACAGTTTCAACTGATTTAACTCATGCATTATTACTACATTTCTTTTAGAATGGTACCCTATGACTTTGTATTTGTTAAGGCATAAAGCTTTGTTATGCATTGTTAAATGTTCTGGTTGTATGTCAGAATTAAAACATTCAAAACAAGTCGGAACTTGAATGAAGTTTACTGAATAATCTTTGATGCATTCCTTTATGTGATCAGTCTGTCTGACTGACCAGCAAATTCCAGAACTGTTAATACTAAAGCAAATACAATTGCTGCTAACCAACATCATCTTGTGTATTGTAATCTCAAAGATTTTTACATCACTGCTCAACATAAAATTATGTATCACAATAATATAATATTTTAAAAAGTACATGAATGTTGATTACATTAAAAAAATTATGCATAAAGGTGAAGTACATAAAAAGACATAAAGATTAATGTGAATGAAGAGGTCTGTAACTGTCATCCAGATGTTGTTCCAAAGTGTTAAATCCTGAAAAATGCAAGGAAAATGATTAGTGTGTTTTAATTCAACACTGCATCCAGTTGCACAAATGGTTAGTACAAACACACCGTTATTCATACACTGAGTTCTCGTGAGGTATATTCATCATTACATAAAGCTATAATAATAAAGGCAGGGTCAGTGCTAAGTGGGAGCTAGACTGGGCAGAGGACACCCAGCGTTGTTAAACAAAAACATGGCAATGAAAAGAATTCTTTCTTCATTTTGGCCAATAAACAGGACATTGTGGCTAACACAAGACAGCATCTTTAGCAACACTATCTGTTTTCATAGCAGCCGCTGGCTTAAACTGGTCACGTTAACGAGTGTGTCTAAACGACCGATTTTACCTTTAGTTTTTAAGCACTCAAAATAAAACAATACACCTTTACTAGAGTAGTTACAAATGAGACGATCAACAGCTGAATCGTATCTGAATTCTGGAACTGGACTCGCGCTGATGACGTAACGTAAGATAGGCACGCCCACAGCGGGTTATGATTGGTCGATCGACAGGCTCAAATCTGATTGGCTAAAGTGTACGAGTGACCCGCATGGGAGGAGTTCGCTGCCAGGAGAGTCTCAAAAACACACACGCAAGTCTAAAAAATACACACGTAAAAAAGATATTCACACACTCAGAGTCCGTGATACACTCGTGATTTTTAAACATTCAAAATTGTTGTACACAGTTGTAAATCTGTGAATTGTGTTTTGCAACTTGTGAAACGTATTTTATGAATTTATATTCTTATTTTTTGCACGTGAATTTTTTTTGTGAATTTTTTTTTTTTTTTTCGTGCACGTGAATTGGGACATGCATGTGTGCATCGTGTATTGTGCGTGAATTATTAATGAGACTAATCTGCTTCCATAGTAAACATCTATAAATATTATTCCCTGTCATGCACAAGACTAGTTTTCTTTTCAGAATATTCCTTTTATTATTAGTAGTGTATATAAAAATAATTAAGGAATATTCTGTCTTGTGCATGACAGGGAATAATATTTAGATATTTTTACAGATGGTAGCTTTATCTCAAAAGGTTATGTTGTTTAATGGATGTGTATTATTTCACACATTGAAAGTTGTAAAATTATTATAAAGCCCATACATTTGTTTCTAAAATTAGGCTATTAAGTATGAAGGTATTTTTGGTGCAAAACTACTGAACACATGTGAGAGCGGAATTTGTAGCTGTAGAGCATGTGTATCAATAAATTTGAAGTCACAGAGGAAATTTTTTTAGGAGTTGTAAACTTGTAGATTTTTTTCCTCTCCTACAAACACAACACAACAGTTACACCTTCACACATTCTTCACTGCAGGTGCACAAATCCTATTCTACGAATCACACATGAAGAAACTCATACGCTCACATTTTTTGTACTATTGCTGCAGTGAATATGGTGCAAAACGCATTCACACACCCGTATCAAAAATGTGAAGTCACAGACAAATTTTACACACCCGCAAATTAATATGTGAATCCATACAATGAGAGTTGCAAACTTGTAGAATATCTGGTCACAAATGCATTACTTTTCTTGGATAGTTTTCTAACATAATCGCAAGTCCAATTACTACAACTGCTTGAAACCGCTGCTACGAGTCTCAAACGCAGATTTTTCGCCTTCAAATGACAAGTTCCGTGCGCTCTCACTTTTGCACCACATACTCTGTGAAATGTGGAGCAAAAGTGATTTGTGCATCTGTGAGGCAGCGGCAGGCCCTGTTCAGAGAGCAGAGAATATCGGCCAATCAGAAGAGCTCGTTTGAGCCGTCGGCGCGCGACCGAGAAAGCGGAAAAAAAAACGTGACTATCTTCCATGCTATCTTCCCGCGCTGGCGATGTGAAGGACCAATAAAGGTATGCTTTTTTCTTATCTTCCCCCTGCAATCATTCACCGTTATACATTTGTTTAAGTAGTTTTAATATGTGCGCTGGTCGTCTAAGTTGGTAATCATTGTTTCTTAGTTGGGTTAGCCTTTATTGTTTCACGAAATGTAAGTTACACTAACGCTAATGCTAGCCTAACGTAACGTTATCTGTACTGTTAAGTTTGCCATTCAATCGTCTCATAATTACAGATACTCTCATATTAAACGATGTAAGTTATTCCTTATATTATATTCTCTTCTGCTTTACCTTCTAGAAAAATGACAGAACAGGTCTTCGCAGGTCAGTATCATATCACATCAAATGTGTTACGTTACAATATTTTTCTTTCTTTTGGTTTG
>NC_133362.1:71001954-71129988 GCF_049309525.1 Garra rufa
AAAACTGGGAACACACAGGCATAATTACAATCAAAAGTCATATAAATATATGTCAAGCATTTACAGTATCATTAATCATCATATAGAACTTGTAAGAGATCACAATTAAGGGGGAAACGAATATAAACAAAAATAAAAATATATAATAATAACATGTAGGCTAATAATAATAGTAATAATTATAATAATGATGACGATAATAATAATACAACTACGGAAAAAAGACGATCAGTTAACGTTAATAGAAGGAATGTCATGTAGGCCTATTTTACTCTGACGATAAATGATTTCCAAACGAAACTACGTGATTAATTCACTCTTTAGTGAAACACTAGATTTGTCTATTAATAGACTAAATAAAATACAATATATGTTAAATTCAACCTTTGAACTGCATTCCAGTAAATATCCCAGTCATAGAACCTACATTCAGAAAGTTAAGAGATCAAAATGAAAGGGAAAAATAACGAATATGAGACGAATAACATATGTAACATAATATGATGTTTCCACGAATTAATATCTC
Organism: Garra rufa; assembly: GCF_049309525.1. Taxonomy (NCBI): domain Eukaryota; kingdom Metazoa; phylum Chordata; class Actinopteri; order Cypriniformes; family Cyprinidae; genus Garra; species Garra rufa. Next base: position 71,002,481 of record NC_133362.1, read on the forward strand.
GTGGCCACGACATAATATCAGGTTCCCACGAGTTAAATGTAGTGGCCAAGACAAACATAAGTGAACCGAAGGTTTCCCCTTACGGTCACCGTATAAAAACGTGATTGGTTGGAGCAAGAACATGCAACGATTGGTCAGCCCCACGTGGCCGGTATCTGATTGGCTTAAGTAAAAGGTGGGTGGAGTCCATGCATTTGTGGATTAGTTTGCGTCTTGACCTTACAGTCTATGGTCTTGACGCTTGAAATGTTTCAAAATTCACAAATACGCGCAGTGATTTACAAATGCACAGAGAGCAATCCACAAATACGAGTAGCGATCTATAAATGCACAGTACGCGATTCACATATAAATGCAGGTCGAATTTGTGTTTGTAGGATTAAAAAAATATATTTGTGAGTATGTTTTTTATTTGCAATTCGAATTTTTTTACTTGTGAATATAATTCATGTTTGTGGAATTTATTTGTGGATCTCATTTTATTTATTTTGTGTATATGGTTGTTTTTGTCAATCGCTTTACATTTATTTGTGGATCATAATGTATTTATTTGGAATTATGCAACAATTCTAACTCCATAACAAACACTTTGAAAATAAATTGATTTATTTTGTTGTTGTTTTTTCACTTAAAGTATGTCTAGAGATGTGAAAAGGCTCACATGCCCTGATTTTTTGAATATGACTTTTGGTTACACAAGGTGTCCTTATTAAATGTTACATGTACTTACTATTATAATAACATTTAATAACATGCAAGTGACCCTAAATCAAATTCTAACCCTATAGTAAATACATTAATACAATAAGTTAATTTATATTAGTAAGTACTTAAATGTGTAATTACACTGTAACAAGGATACCTTAAAATAGAGTGTAACCCTTTATTTTGAGGTGTCTTTGTTACAGTGTAATTATACATTTAAGTACTGAGTAATATAATATAATTTCCTATATGTACTTACTAAATGTTTAGGGTTCGGATTAGGGTTTGTCTTAGGGTTACTTGCATGTACTTATGCATTAATAATTGTTATTATAATAGTAAGTACATGTAACGTGTCACAAGGACACCTTAAAATAAAGTGTTACCTGACTTTTATTACCAGTAGTTTCTTAAAACACTGATAAACAGCTGATAAAACAACAACAATCAAACTATGGTAATAATGTCAAGCTGACGGAATCCTAATTTACTAATGATAAATAATTTATAGATGTTAACATTCATGTGTCAAAATAAAGATAGATTGTTTGTAAAATGTATTCTTTATATATCAAGCAAGACTTTAGAATATTTTATATATAATTCCTTTTTTTTTTTGGAAGACAGAAATGGGTAATATAAAGTTATCCGTTTCGTTGTCATAATTATCATTGTAATACAACACAAAAAAGAAAACAATAATTGTAATGATCATTTTATGTAAAAGTAGCCATGCCTTGATGAAATGCTTATTAAATCAATAACCTTACTTGACTAAATGGTTTGTCTTTTTTCTTTCACAGACGTTTCCTTCGGGGACATTATTGAAAGCTCCATCTGTAGTTCCACTTCCTCGTTTGTGGTCGGAGACCTTGCCACCAGAAGATCACAAGTGGATTGGCAAAAGGCTTTTCAAAATGGGGTCCAAGGGAAAGCCAGAGCTCCGTGATGACCTCCAGCTCTGGTATTACCCACCACAGCCAGCACTTACCTACAATCAGGGTCCAGCTCCAGACAGATTCTTTTGTCATGCACTTCTGCTGTGGATGCCGTACAAGCTGTGGAGGGTCAAGATTCTCTGTCCCAATCCTGCCTGCGGACGGCATCAACTGACAGGAGGTGGTCTGCACAAAAGGGCACGGCAGGTTCTGGACATCGACAGAATGTACAGCATGGTCACAGAAACCCTCATCTGTACCAAGTGTAGAGCCTCGCATGTGTCCTGGAGTCAGACAGTCCTGCAACAGCTAGACCTGGGTCATCGCTCTGAGTTTCGGGTTATCCTCACGCGGAAGTAAGCACACTTTCATTCTGCATCCTGTTGTTAGGCCATCATCACATACATATGCAAATAGTTTACAAATCAAATATGTAAAATATATGAATGAGTGTATTTTGCTTTTTCTAAGGTATGCCTGTGATATGCGGGTCATCCGGCTACTGCGTGAGCGTAGCTTAGGCAACAGCCCCACGCGGGTGATAAAGCAGCTGCGTGAAAACCACAGCGAGGAGTGGCTCCAGCGTCTGGCCCGATACACCACCCAGTGTGTCGACTTTCTTAATCGACCTGGAGTGTTGCCAGTAAAATTCCAGGAACCCCCACAGCCTACAGTGGTGCCAAGCTGCAAGTGGCTACTCACCGTGTACAGCCAAGACATCCTAACAAGGCTGGATGAAATCCATGCAAGGATAACATCCACCTATGGCTCTGTCTTGAAGATGGATTCTACTAAAAAGGTTAGTTGTGGATTTTTGTTTATTAATGCTGTTGTTTATATACACAACACAGCAGTATATCTGTATTTTACATGGTGGGATGTTTGATTGCATTTACAGCATGTTCCAAATCATGTCTTATTACAGATAACCAAGAAGCTGGCTGGGACAGCGAGGGGAACGGGACTCTGGCTTACCTCTGTCGGCAATGAGTTTGGTCAGGTGCTCATGAGCGTGCTGACAGCCCAGGAAGGAGCAGGACTGGATATGATGGTAGATGGTCTGGTGAAAAGATACCAACAGGCTGGTGTGGATCCACCTGCTGTGTTGTATGTGGACTGTGGGTGCTGCACTGAGGTGGGCGAGACGAAGCTGAAAACCAGATTCAGAGGTTGGCCAGATCTCATGATACGCTTGGACATCTGGCATTTTATGCGCAGGATTGCCCTGGGGTGTACAACTGATGCCCATCAGCTGTACCCCATCTTCATGTCGCGGCTATCAGCGTGCATCTTTGAATGGGATGCAGCTGATCTCTCAGTGCTTCGCAAAGCAAAGAGAGCGCTATTGATCTCCCAGGGTTGGCCTTCGCTGGCAGATGAAGATGTCAACAAGCATCTTACCAGGAATGAGCTGGCTCTACATTGCCGGACGAGAACCCGCGGAGAGGAGACTACCATCCTTCTCCTTGAACGGCTGTTTACAGAGCTCTTGAGCAGCAAGGGCAATGACTCCCTGGGTGTTCCTCTCCTGGATCAAAAAAGGATGGAGCACATCTGGAGTGTCCAGAAGAAGCATGTAAAGTGCATCCAAGACCCCCCTGGTGTTGTGCTCTATATAGAGACTGGAAGCTTAACCAAGGGAGGTGTGCTTCTAACGACATACAGATGTGCCAGAGGCTCCACTTCTCTCGAGTCCTTTCACCTACACCTGAACCGTTTCATCCCAGGTATGTCTCTGTCACACTCCCTGTGCATATATATAATATATATATATATATGTATGTGTATATGTATATGTATATATATATATATATATATATATATATATATGTATATATATAAAACACATTACTTGTCTTTTGTGTTTCTTTAACACTCACCTTTACACTGTTGTGTCCATTAACAGGGACCAGTGCAAACAGTCTTAACTTTCAGATTTATCTGCTGGAGGGACTACACCGGTGGAACCAGGACAGGGAGGCTGCTTCATTGTCAGCAGAACCATCAGCTTTATGCAGCTACACAGGAGAACTTGTTCACTGTGTAAACAGCAACTATGAAAAGCTGTTTGGCAAGAAAGTGGTTCCAACATTTTGTTCCCCTGCCTGTTACACCGGTAAGAAAAAGTGTTATTGTTAATGAACTTAGAATTTCTGTGTAATCTCTGTCTATATATTTAACTCTACAAAGTCTACTGTCATGATTGATATGCAAATTTCTAAGGCTTTTAAATTATCGACATTATCCAAACTTTATTGATAGTTTATACTTTTAATCAAGAAAAAGGCATTAGGAAAATCATGTTACATGTAAGTATCTAATATGATACAATAGGTTATGGAGGAATATTTATTTGTACGTCTCTCAATTATCATTTGTATTGTGTTGCATTATGTGTTTTTGCATATGTTTTTTTCCTCCTCAATGATTCAGCATTGTATTTAATTCCTGTTTGTTTATTATTTTAATTTCAGGTGAGCTCATTGGAGTCCAGTATCTGTTTCAGCAGACAGGTCAGGCACTGCAGGACATGAATCCAGACTCCGAGCAGAACGCAGAGCTCATTGAAGACCTCAGTGTGGAGGAGCGAGATGAAGATGAGGGCTTCTGTGACATCAGCGAGGATCAGACCATTACTGATCTGGAGGCTGACTTGTCACCACCCTCTTCCACACTTGCACTTAGTGGTACTTCTGTACTGGGCTCTCCATCCCCTTCACCAGTCCCTGACCCTACACAAGGCCTCTCACAGTCTCCCACATCACCTGGACCCTCAGGGACTGCTGTCTCACCTGTCCCATCTGAAACATCTGTTTCACCTCTTCCCTCAGAGCCAGAGGATGCTGGTCAGAAAGATGATGAAGAGATGGTAAGTGCAAGATGAAACAACATTTAAAAGATCAAACAACTAGGGATGCACCTATCCGACTTTCTCAGTCCCGATACCGATACCTGGGCTTTGTATATCTGTCGGTATATCTACCCGATACCGATACCCGATACCGTTAATTCTTCCGATCCCCGATCCAGCTATTTTTTTAATATCGGGGCCGATATCCAATCCTAATATCGGATCGGTGCACCCCTACAAACAACATCAAAGTCATTAATAAGCTGCAAATACACATAATGTCAAGTCAGCTTTCTTTCCATTGTGTTTTATACTTTAAAGAAGGTGCCAAAACAGCTTCCCACTGATAAACATTATAATGTTGGTGTTGGTGTTTTTTAATAGGCCGTTGACAGCCAAAATGTCCCTGGTTATCAACATGTGGACAGATTGGCAGAATATCTGGTGGATCTCCGGGGTCACACAGCCCTCAGCCTGACCAACCAGGAGGCCAACACCATAATTGCACTTTGGCAGAGCTTGGATGACCAGGACAAGCAACGGGTGGTGTATGCAGCTCGACATCAGAAGAGACTGCTGAGTGGACGCTTCAGAGTACCTAAGAGGCCCACTCAAACCCCTGGAGTAGAGAGCACCACCAGATGTGTGCTGGGTGCAAGCAGCGCACCTGCACAATGGCCTGACTGTTGCCGCCTGGTGGAGACCATCTTCATCAGGCTTTGCACTGTTCACCCAAGCCCCAAAAGAAAAGGCAAGGGAGCGCTGTCAAGATGGTCTCTGATCCTTCAAGACTACAGAAGGATAAGGCAGCTTGTACTGGGCAACAGTTTGGTGATGGAAGGAACATCACTGCAGCTGGTGGAGGTGAGTACAGGGGCAGGGTGTACTGCCCACAGACTGAAACTGTTACAAAAGAACAGTGGCTGGAGGAAATGCGGAGAACCATTCCCAAATAAAGTATATATTTGTGTGTATGTGGTGTATATAGCAAAAAGAGTTCACTATTGTTAATATTTGTGTAAAAAAAAAATATTTGTGTTTTTAACTTTTTGTAGTTTTTTTTAACTATTATTTAATATTTTATTAAACTTTTTATTTCTTGTTTTTGAGAACTTAACTTTTTATTTAACTTATTTATTGGTTTTGAAAACTTAATATTTGTCATTTCCCTTTTAGTTCATTGTTGTTTAAATACTTCTTATATAATTTATATAATTTAATATTTATTATATATTAATATTTATTTTTATTTTATTTATTTCATATTCATTACTGTATTGTTGGAATAATTTTTAAATAAAAACAAACTTTCCAAACTGTAAAGTTATTGCTTTTTCTTTTTTACTTTTATTTTCATTTTATTTGCCTTTTCATTTATTGTTGTCTGTAAACTTATTTAATATTTAATTTGATTTATTTAATATTCATTACTGTATTGTTGGAATAATTGCAAAATAAAAATAAAACTGGGAAATGATTGTTTTTTGTTTTTGACTTTTATTTTCATTTTATTTCCCTTTTTATTTATTGTTCTTTGAATAACTAATTAATATTTAATTGTATTTGTTTAATATTCATTACCATTCTGTTGGCACAACTGCAAAACAAAAACAAACTGGCAAATTATAGCTTTTTGTTTTTTACTTTTATTTTCATTTAATTTGCCTTTTCATTTATTGTTGTTTGAATACCTAATTCATATTTAATTTTATTTATTTAATATTCATTACTGTATTGTTGGAATAATTGTAAAATAAAAACAAACTGGGAAATGATTGCTTTTTGTTTTTTACTTTTATTTTCATTTTATTTGCCTTTTCATTTATTGTTGTTTGAATACCTAATTCATATTTAATTTTGATTTACTTAATATTCATTACTGTATTGTTGGAATAATTATAAAATAAAAACAAACTGGAAAGTTATTGCTTTTTGTTTTTTACTTTTATTTTCATTTTATTTGCATTTTCATTAATTGTTGTTTGAAAACCTATTTAATTTTTAATTTGATTTATTTAATATCCATTACTGTATTGTTGGAATAATTATAAAATAAAAACAAATTGTCAAATTATTGCTTTTTGTTTTTTACTTTTATTTTCATTTTATTTTGCTTTCCTTTTCATTTATTGTTGTTTGAAAAATTATTTAATATTTCATTTTATTTATTTAATATTCATTACTGTATTGCTGGATTATAAAATAAAAACAAATTGTCAAATTATTGCTTTTTGTTTTTTACTTTTATTTTCATTTTATTTTCCTTTTCATTTATTGTTGTTTGAAAACTTATTCAATATTTAATTTTATTTATTTAATATTCATTACTGTATTGTTGGAATAATTGTAAAATAAAAATAAACTGGCAAATTATTGCTTTTTGTTTTTTACTTTTACTTTTATTTTCATTTTAATTTATTGTTGTTTGAAAACTTATTTAATATTTTATTTTATTTAATATGCATTACTGTATTGTTGGAATAATTGTAAAACAAAAACAAACTGGGAAATTGTTGCTTTTTGATTTCTGTTTTTATTTTCATTTTATTTCCCTTTTAATTTATTGTTGATTGAAAACTTATTTAATAGTTAATATAATTGTATTTATTTAAAATTCATTACTGTTCTGTTGGCATGATTGTACATTAAAAAACATATTAATGACTATTTTATTCTAATTACTATCTTTTTTTCAATACAAATAACATATTTGTAAGTGTCTTGAATGAAGGTAACATACAAAACTCCTAATCAGAATAAGTAATATCAATTAAACAAAGAATAATATTATGCTTAATCAGAATAAATAATATTAATACAATAACTACAAAATAATAAGTAATAATAACATCAACAATACCACAGTTCCATTGGCATTCTTTATTTTTCATGGAAGAATTGTACATATGTACATTTTATTAACCTTAAAAATTGCATTTATTTAAAGAGCGGGCTTCTCTGTTCCCGTCCGCCTGCTTGTCTCCTTCGCCTGAGGGAAAAAGGCCACAGCTCATCTGAAGGGCGGACGACACGACATTGCGGGAGAAACTGTGAGTTTCCAGGTAAATTCCCTAAATACCATCCAGCGACATTGCATTCAGTCCTAGGCCACCCTTTGACATGCAATATAATCGAAATTCAGTGTTCACGCTGGGCAAATGCTGAATGAATGCAGGAATACCATCCCTGTCGTATTCATGTAACATGTGGCGGTGTTCTTGTGAGGTTTTCTTAAGGGTAATATCATGCTGGCATTGGAAATGAAATTCCCTATTAATGGGAAGGCAAGCTTTCGTGAACCTTAAAGCAATGTTGCCTTCATCTTAAGGAAATATTGACTCGATTCTATTACGACTTGACATAGTCTTTCAAGGCATTCTTTAAAAGTGCCTGCAACTTGGTATCGGGGAAGGAGTGATGTCGCACAAACGATAAAACGGAGTAATTCTCAAGTTTAACGGAACGCCCGTCGGCGTTACTGCCACTTTATACTAATTCTGACGTCGACTGAAATGTGGTGCTTTGGCAAAGTTAATGCCCTGACACAAGGCAAAGTTGGCAAAGTTACAGCCTTGCGGCTGAAGACCGTAGCTGTTGTCCGTAGCCGAAACTTAAGTCTGTCAGAAGTGGGATTCGAACCCACGCCTCCAGGGGAGACTGCGACCTGAACGCAGCGCCTTAGACCGCTCGGCCATCCTGACACGCTTGCGTGGTGGGAGCTGACCCGTTGCGGCTACACCCAGCTTGTGGTCTGAATCCCTAACGAAATGTTGATTCGATTCAAATATAGCTCCACATGTTCTGCCAAGCGCTGAAGACTGTAGCTGTTATCCGAAGCCAAAGGACAAAGGACAGTTCTGTCGGAAAAGTGGGATTCAAACCCACACCTCCAGAGGAGACTGCGACCTGAACGCAGCTTTTGGATCTACGCCCTGCAGGCAGGCACCGACACGCTAGCGCTTCGCATTTCAGACCGGTCATCCCGCCGGCCTCGTTGGCGCAGTTAGGCAGCACGTCAGTCTCATAATCTGAAGGTCGTGAGTTCGAGCCTCACACGGGGCAGCGTGGTGCCATTTGATAGCTGAGAGCGCTTACACGACAGAGCGGGCTTCTCTGTTCCCGTCCGCCTGCTTGTCTCCTTCGCCTGAGGGAAAAAGGCCACAGCTCATCTGAAGGGTGGACGACACAACATTGCGGGAGAAACTGTGAGTTTCCAGGTAAATTCCCTAAATACCATCCAGCGACATTGCATTCAGTCCTAGGCCACCCTTTGACATGCAATATAATCGAAATTCAGTGTTCACGCTGGGCTAATGCTGAATGAATGCAGGAATACCATCCCTGTCGTATTCATGTAACATGTGGCGGTGTTCTTGTGAGGTTTTCTTAAGGGTAATATCATGCTGGCATTGGAAATGAAATTCCCTATTAATGGGAAGGCAAGCTTTCGTGAACCTTAAAGCAATGTTGCCTTCATCTTAAGGAAATATTGACTCGATTCTATTACGACTTGACATAGTCTTTCAAGGCATTCTTTAAAAGTGCCTGCAACTTGGTATCGGGGAAGGAGTAATTCTCAAGTTTAACGGAACGCCCGTCGGCGTTACTGCCACTTTATACTAATTCTGACGTCGACTGAAATGTGGTGCTTTGGCAAAGTTAATGCCCTGACACATGGCAAAGTTACAGCCTTGCGGCTGAAGACCGTAGCTGTTGTCTGTAGCCGAAACTTAAGTCTGTCAGAAGTGGGATTCGAACCCACGCCTCCAGGGGAGACTGCGATCTGAAAGCAGCGCCTTAGACCGCTCGGCCATCCTGACCCGTTGCGGCTACACCCAGCTTGTGGTCTGAATCCCTAACGAAATGTTGATTCGATTCAAACATAGCTCCACATGTTCTGCCAAGCGCTGAAGACTGTAGCTGTTATCCGAAGCCAAAGGACAAAGGACAGTTCTGTCGGAAAAGTGGGATTCGCACCCACACCTCCAGAGGAGACTGCGACCTGAACGCAGCTTTTGGATCTACGCCCTGCAGGCAGGCACCGACACGCTAGCGCTTCGCATTTCAGACCGGTCATCCCGTCGGCCTCGTTGGCGCAGTTAGGCAGCGCGTCAGTCTCATAATCTGAAGGTCGTGCCTCACACGGGGCAGCGTGGTGCCTTTTGATAGCTGAGAGCGCTTACACGACAGAGCGGGCTTCTCTGTTCCCGTCCGCCTGCTTGTCTCCTTCGCCTGAGGGAAAAAGGCCACAGCTCATCTGAAGGGTGGACGACACGACATTGCGGGAGAAACTGTGAGTTTCCAGGTAAATTCCCTAAATACCATCCAGCGACATTGCATTCAGTCCTAGGCCACCCTTTGACATGCAATATAATCGAAATTCAGTATTCACGCTGGGCTAATGCTGAATGAATGCAGGAATACCATCCCTGTCGTATTCATGTAACATGTGGCGGTGTTCTTGTGAGGTTTTCTTAAGGGTAATATCATGCTGGCATTGGAAATGAAATTCCCTATTAATGGGAAGGCAAGCTTACGTGAACCTTAAAGCAATGTTGCCTTCATCTTAAGGAAATATTGACTCGATTCTATTACGACTTGACATAGTCTTTCAAGGCATTCTTTAAAAGTGCCTGCAACTTGGTATCGGGGAAGGAGTGATGTCGCACAAACGATAAAACGGAGTAATTCTCAAGTTTAACGGAACGCCCGTCGGCGTTACTGCCACTTTATACTAATTCTGACGTCGACTGAAATGTGGTGCTTTGGCAAAGTTAATGCCCTGACACAAGGCAAAGTTGGCAAAGTTACAGCCTTGCGGCTGAAGACCGTAGCTGTTGTCCGTATCCGAAACTTAAGTCTGTCAGAAGTGGGATTCGAACCCACGCCTCCAGGGGAGACTGCGACCTGAACGCAGCGCCTTAGACCGCTCGGCCATCCTGACACGCTTGCGTGGTGGGAGCTGACCCGTTGCGGCTACACCCAGCTTGTGGTCTGAATCCCTAACGAAATGTTGATTCGATTCAAATATAGCTCCACATGTTCTGCCAAGCGCTGAAGACTGTAGCTGTTATCCGAAGCCAAAGGACAAAGGACAGTTCTGTCGGAAAAGTGGGATTCGAACCCACACCTCCAGAGGAGACTGCGACCTGAACGCAGCTTTTGGATCTACGCCCTGCAGGCAGGCACCGACACGCTAGCGCTTCGCATTTCATCCCGCCGGCCTCGTTGGCGCAGTTAGGCAGCGCGTCAGTCTCATAATCTGAAGGTCGTGAGTTCGAGCCTCACACGGGGCAGCGTGGTGCCTTTTGATAGCTGAGAGCGCTTACACGACAGAGCGGGCTTCTCTGTTCCCGTCCGCCTGCTTGTCTCCTTCGCCTGAGGGAAAAAGGCCACAGCTCATCTGAAGGGTGGACGACACGACATTGCGGGAGAAACTGTGAGTTTCCAGGTAAATTCCCTAAATACCATCCAGCGACATTGCATTCAGTCCTAGGCCACCCTTTGACATGCAATATAATCGAAATTCAGTGTTCACGCTGGGCTAATGCTGAATGAATGCAGGAATACCATCCCTGTCGTATTCATGTAACATGTGGCGGTGTTCTTGTGAGGTTTTCTTAAGGGTAATATCATGCTGGCATTGGAAATGAAATTCCCTATTAATGGGAAGGCAAGCTTTCGTGAACCTTAAAGCAATGTTGCCTTCATCTTAAGGAAATATTGACTCGATTCTATTACGACTTGACATAGTCTTTCAAGGCATTCTTTAAAAGTGCCTGCAACTTGGTATCGGGGAAGGAGTGACGTCGCACAAACGATACAAGGAGTAATTCTCAAGTTTAACGGAACGCCCGTCGGCGTTACTGCCACTTTATACTAATTCTGACGTCGACTGAAATGTGGTGCTTTGGCAAAGTTAATGCCCTGACACAAGGCAAAGTTGGCAAAGTTACAGCCTTGCGGCTGAAGACCGTAGCTGTTGTCCGTAGCCGAAACTTAAGTCTGTCAGAAGTGGGATTCGAACCCACGCCTCCAGGGGAGACTGCGACCTGAACGCAGCGCCTTAGACCGCTCGGCCATCCTGACACGCTTGCGTGGTGGGAGCTGACCCGTTGCGGCTACACCCAGCTTGTGGTCTTAATCCCTAACGAAATGTTGATTCGATTCAAATATAGCTCCACATGTTCTGCCAAGCGCTGAAGACTGTAGCTGTTATCCGAAGCCAAAGGACAAAGGACAGTTCTGTCGGAAAAGTGGGATTCGAACCCACACCTCCAGAGGAGACTGCGACCTGAACGCAGCTTTTGGATCTACGCCCTGCAGGCAGGCACCGACACGCTAGCGCTTCGCATTTCAGACCGGTCATCCCGCCGGCCTCGTTGGCGCAGTTAGGCAGCGCGTCAGTCTCATAATCTGAAGGTCGTGAGTTCGAGCCTCACACGGGGCAGCGTGGTGCCATTTGATAGCTGAGAGCGCTTACACGACAGAGCGGGCTTCTCTGTTCCCGTCCGCCTGCTTGTCTCCTTCGCCTGAGGGAAAAAGGCCACAGCTCATCTGAAGGGTGGACGACACAACATTGCGGGAGAAACTGTGAGTTTCCAGGTAAATTCCCTAAATACCATCCAGCGACATTGCATTCAGTCCTAGGCCACCCTTTGACATGCAATATAATCGAAATTCAGTGTTCACGCTGGGCTAATGCTGAATGAATGCAGGAATACCATCCCTGTCGTATTCATGTAACATGTGGCGGTGTTCTTGTGAGGTTTTCTTAAGGGTAATATCATGCTGGCATTGGAAATGAAATTCCCTATTAATGGGAAGGCAAGCTTTCGTGAACCTTAAAGCAATGTTGCCTTCATCTTAAGGAAATATTGACTCGATTCTATTACGACTTGACATAGTCTTTCAAGGCATTCTTTAAAAGTGCCTGCAACTTGGTATCGGGGAAGGAGTGACGTCGCACAAACTATACAAGGAGTAATTCTCAAGTTTAACGGAACGCCCGTCGGCGTTACTGCCACTTTATACTAATTCTGACGTCGACTGAAATGTGGTGCTTTGGCAAAGTTAATGCCCTGACACATGGCAAAGTTACAGCCTTGCGGCTGAAGACCGTAGCTGTTGTCTGTAGCCGAAACTTAAGTCTGTCAGAAGTGGGATTCGAACCCACGCCTCCAGGGGAGACTGCGATCTGAAAGCAGCGCCTTAGACCGCTCGGCCATCCTGACCCGTTGCGGCTACACCCAGCTTGTGGTCTGAATCCCTAACGAAATGTTGATTCGATTCAAACATAGCTCCACATGTTCTGCCAAGCGCTGAAGACTGTAGCTGTTATCCGAAGCCAAAGGACAAAGGACAGTTCTGTCGGAAAAGTGGGATTCGCACCCACACCTCCAGAGGAGACTGCGACCTGAACGCAGCTTTTGGATCTACGCCCTGCAGGCAGGCACCGACACGCTAGCGCTTCGCATTTCAGACCGGTCATCCCGTCGGCCTCGTTGGCGCAGTTAGGCAGCGCGTCAGTCTCATAATCTGAAGGTCGTGCCTCACACGGGGCAGCGTGGTGCCTTTTGATAGCTGAGAGCGCTTACACGACAGAGCGGGCTTCTCTGTTCCCGTCCGCCTGCTTGTCTCCTTCGCCTGAGGGAAAAAGGCCACAGCTCATCTGAAGGGTGGACGACACGACATTGCGGGAGAAACTGTGAGTTTCCAGGTAAATTCCCTAAATACCATCCAGCGACATTGCATTCAGTCCTAGGCCACCCTTTGACATGCAATATAATCGAAATTCAGTATTCACGCTGGGCTAATGCTGAATGAATGCAGGAATACCATCCCTGTCGTATTCATGTAACATGTGGCGGTGTTCTTGTGAGGTTTTCTTAAGGGTAATATCATGCTGGCATTGGAAATGAAATTCCCTATTAATGGGAAGGCAAGCTTACGTGAACCTTAAAGCAATGTTGCCTTCATCTTAAGGAAATATTGACTCGATTCTATTACGACTTGACATAGTCTTTCAAGGCATTCTTTAAAAGTGCCTGCAACTTGGTATCGGGGAAGGAGTGATGTCGCACAAACGATAAAACGGAGTAATTCTCAAGTTTAACGGAACGCCCGTCGGCGTTACTGCCACTTTATACTAATTCTGACGTCGACTGAAATGTGGTGCTTTGGCAAAGTTAATGCCCTGACACAAGGCAAAGTTGGCAAAGTTACAGCCTTGCGGCTGAAGACCGTAGCTGTTGTCCGTAGCCGAAACTTAAGTCTGTCAGAAGTGGGATTCGAACCCACGCCTCCAGGGGAGACTGCGACCTGAACGCAGCGCCTTAGACCGCTCGGCCATCCTGACACGCTTGCGTGGTGGGAGCTGACCCGTTGCGGCTACACCCAGCTTGTGGTCTGAATCCCTAACGAAATGTTGATTCGATTCAAATATAGCTCCACATGTTCTGCCAAGCGCTGAAGACTGTAGCTGTTATCCGAAGCCAAAGGACAAAGGACAGTTCTGTCGGAAAAGTGGGATTCGAACCCACACCTCCAGAGGAGACTGCGACCTGAACGCAGCTTTTGGATCTACGCCCTGCAGGCAGGCACCGACACGCTAGCGCTTCGCATTTCATCCCGCCGGCCTCGTTGGCGCAGTTAGGCAGCGCGTCAGTCTCATAATCTGAAGGTCGTGAGTTCGAGCCTCACACGGGGCAGCGTGGTGCCTTTTGATAGCTGAGAGCGCTTACACGACAGAGCGGGCTTCTCTGTTCCCGTCCGCCTGCTTGTCTCCTTCGCCTGAGGGAAAAAGGCCACAGCTCATCTGAAGGGTGGACGACACGACATTGCGGGAGAAACTGTGAGTTTCCAGGTAAATTCCCTAAATACCATCCAGCGACATTGCATTCAGTCCTAGGCCACCCTTTGACATGCAATATAATCGAAATTCAGTGTTCACGCTGGGCTAATGCTGAATGAATGCAGGAATACCATCCCTGTCGTATTCATGTAACATGTGGCGGTGTTCTTGTGAGGTTTTCTTAAGGGTAATATCATGCTGGCATTGGAAATGAAATTCCCTATTAATGGGAAGGCAAGCTTTCGTGAACCTTAAAGCAATGTTGCCTTCATCTTAAGGAAATATTGACTCGATTCTATTACGACTTGACATAGTCTTTCAAGGCATTCTTTAAAAGTGCCTGCAACTTGGTATCGGGGAAGGAGTGACGTCGCACAAACGATAAAACGGAGTAATTCTCAAGTTTAACGGAAGTTACTGCCACTTTATACTAATTCTGACGTCGACTGAAATGTGGTGCTTTGGCAAAGTTAATGCCCTGACACAAGGCAAAGTTGGCAAAGTTACAGCCTTGCGGCTGAAGACCGTAGCAGAAACTTAAGTCTGTCAGAAGTGGGATTCGAACCCACGCCTCCAGGGGAGACTGCGACCTGAACGCAGCGCCTTAGACCGCTCGGCCATCCTGACACGCTTGCGTGGTGGGAGCTGACCCGTTGCGGCTACACCCAGCTTGTGGTCTGAATCCCTAACCAAATGTTGATTCGATTCAAATATAGCTCCACATGTTCTGCCAAGCGCTGAAGACTGTAGCTGTTATCCGAAGCCAAAGGACAAAGGACAGTTCTGTCGGAAAAGTGGGATTCGCACCCACACCTCCAGAGGAGACTGCGACCTGAACGCAGCTTTTGGATCTACGCCCTGCAGGCAGGCACCGACACGCTAGCGCTTCGCATTTCAGACCGGTCATCCCGCCGGCCTCGTTGGCGCAGTTAGGCAGCGCGTCAGTCTCATAATCTGAAGGTCGTGCCTCACACGGGGCAGCGTGGTGCCTTTTGATAGCTGAGAGCGCTTACACGACAGAGCGGGCTTCTCTGTTCCCGTCCGCCTGCTTGTCTCCTTCGCCTGAGGGAAAAAGGCCACAGCTCATCTGAAGGGTGGACGACACGACATTGCGGGAGAAACTGTGAGTTTCCAGGTAAATTCCCTAAATACCATCCAGCGACATTGCATTCAGTCCTAGGCCACCCTTTGACATGCAATATAATCGAAATTCAGTGTTCACGCTGGGCTAATGCTGAATGAATGCAGGAATACCATCCCTGTCGTATTCATGTAACATGTGGCGGTGTTCTTGTGAGGTTTTCTTAAGGGTAATATCATGCTGGCATTGGAAATGAAATTCCCTATTAATGGGAAGGCAAGCTTTCGTGAACCTTAAAGCAATGTTGCCTTCATCTTAAGGAAATATTGACTCGATTCTATTACGACTTGACATAGTCTTTCAAGGCATTCTTTAAAAGTGCCTGCAACTTGGTATCGAGGAAGGAGTGACGTCGCACAAACGATAAAACGGAGTAATTCTCAAGTTTAACGGAAGTTACTGCCACTTTATACTAATTCTGACGTCGACTGAAATGTGGTGCTTTGGCAAAGTTAATGCCCTGACACAAGGCAAAGTTGGCAAAGTTACAGCCTTGCGGCTGAAGACCGTAGCTGTTGTCCGTAGCAGAAACTTAAGTCTGTCAGAAGTGGGATTCGAACCCACGCCTCCAGGGGAGACTGCGACCTGAACGCAGCGCCTTAGACCGCTCGGCCATCCTGACACGCTTGCGTGGTGGGAGCTGACCCGTTGCGGCTACACCCAGCTTGTGGTCTGAATCCCTAACGAAATGTTGATTCGATTCAAATATAGCTCCACATGTTCTGCCAAGCGCTGAAGACTGTAGCTGTTATCCGAAGCCAAAGGACAAAGGACAGTTCTGTCGGAAAAGTGGGATTCGCACCCACACCTCCAGAGGAGACTGCGACCTGAACGCAGCTTTTGGATCTACGCCCTGCAGGCAGGCACCGACACGCTAGCGCTTCGCATTTCAGACCGGTCATCCCGCCGGCCTCGTTGGCGCAGTTAGGCAGCGCGTCAGTCTCATAATCTGAAGGTCGTGCCTCACACGGGGCAGCGTGGTGCCTTTTGATAGCTGAGAGCGCTTACACGACAGAGCGGGCTTCTCTGTTCCCGTCCGCCTGCTTGTCTCCTTCGCCTGAGGGAAAAAGGCCACAGCTCATCTGAAGGGTGGACGACACGACATTGCGGGAGAAACTGTGAGTTTCCAGGTAAATTCCCTAAATACCATCCAGCGACATTGCATTCAGTCCTAGGCCACCCTTTGACATGCAATATAATCGAAATTCAGTGTTCACGCTGGGCTAATGCTGAATGAATGCAGGAATACCATCCCTGTCGTATTCATGTAACATGTGGCGGTGTTCTTGTGAGGTTTTCTTAAGGGTAATATCATGCTGGCATTGGAAATGAAATTCCCTATTAATGGGAAGGCAAGCTTTCGTGAACCTTAAAGCAATGTTGCCTTCATCTTAAGGAAATATTGACTCGATTCTATTACGACTTGACATAGTCTTTCAAGGCATTCTTTAAAAGTGCCTGCAACTTGGTATCGGGGAAGGAGTGACGTCGCACAAACGATAAAACGGAGTAATTCTCAAGTTTAACGGAAGTTACTGCCACTTTATACTAATTCTGACGTCGACTGAAATGTGGTGCTTTGGCAAAGTTAATGCCCTGACACAAGGCAAAGTTGGCAAAGTTACAGCCTTGCGGCTGAAGACCGTAGCAGAAACTTAAGTCTGTCAGAAGTGGGATTCGAACCCACGCCTCCAGGGGAGACTGCGACCTGAACGCAGCGCCTTAGACCGCTCGGCCATCCTGACACGCTTGCGTGGTGGGAGCTGACCCGTTGCGGCTACACCCAGCTTGTGGTCTGAATCCCTAACGAAATGTTGATTCGATTCAAATATAGCTCCACATGTTCTGCCAAGCGCTGAAGACTGTAGCTGTTATCCGAAGCCAAAGGACAAAGGACAGTTCTGTCGGAAAAGTGGGATTCGCACCCACACCTCCAGAGGAGACTGCGACCTGAACGCAGCTTTTGGATCTACGCCCTGCAGGCAGGCACCGACACGCTAGCGCTTCGCATTTCAGACCGGTCATCCCGCCGGCCTCGTTGGCGCAGTTAGGCAGCGCGTCAGTCTCATAATCTGAAGGTCGTGCCTCACACGGGGCAGCGTGGTGCCTTTTGATAGCTGAGAGCGCTTACACGACAGAGCGGGCTTCTCTGTTCCCGTCCGCCTGCTTGTCTCCTTCGCCTGAGGGAAAAAGGCCACAGCTCATCTGAAGGGTGGACGACACGACATTGCGGGAGAAACTGTGAGTTTCCAGGTAAATTCCCTAAATACCATCCAGCGACATTGCATTCAGTCCTAGGCCACCCTTTGACATGCAATATAATCGAAATTCAGTGTTCACGCTGGGCTAATGCTGAATGAATGCAGGAATACCATCCCTGTCGTATTCATGTAACATGTGGCGGTGTTCTTGTGAGGTTTTCTTAAGGGTAATATCATGCTGGCATTGGAAATGAAATTCCCTATTAATGGGAAGGCAAGCTTTCGTGAACCTTAAAGCAATGTTGCCTTCATCTTAAGGAAATATTGACTCGATTCTATTACGACTTGACATAGTCTTTCAAGGCATTCTTTAAAAGTGCCTGCAACTTGGTATCGGGGAAGGAGTGACGTCGCACAAACGATAAAACGGAGTAATTCTCAAGTTTAACGGAAGTTACTGCCACTTTATACTAATTCTGACGTCGACTGAAATGTGGTGCTTTGGCAAAGTTAATGCCCTGACACAAGGCAAAGTTGGCAAAGTTACAGCCTTGCGGCTGAAGACCGTAGCTGTTGTCCGTAGCAGAAACTTAAGTCTGTCAGAAGTGGGATTCGAACCCACGCCTCCAGGGGAGACTGCGACCTGAACGCAGCGCCTTAGACCGCTCGGCCATCCTGACACGCTTGCGTGGTGGGAGCTGACCCGTTGCGGCTACACCCAGCTTGTGGTCTGAATCCCTAACCAAATGTTGATTCGATTCAAATATAGCTCCACATGTTCTGCCAAGCGCTGAAGACTGTAGCTGTTATCCGAAGCCAAAGGACAAAGGACAGTTCTGTCGGAAAAGTGGGATTCGCACCCACACCTCCAGAGGAGACTGCGACCTGAACGCAGCTTTTGGATCTACGCCCTGCAGGCAGGCACCGACACGCTAGCGCTTCGCATTTCAGACCGGTCATCCCGCCGGCCTCGTTGGCGCAGTTAGGCAGCGCGTCAGTCTCATAATCTGAAGGTCGTGCCTCACACGGGGCAGCGTGGTGCCTTTTGATAGCTGAGAGCGCTTACACGACAGAGCGGGCTTCTCTGTTCCCGTCCGCCTGCTTGTCTCCTTCGCCTGAGGGAAAAAGGCCACAGCTCATCTGAAGGGTGGACGACACGACATTGCGGGAGAAACTGTGAGTTTCCAGGTAAATTCCCTAAATACCATCCAGCGACATTGCATTCAGTCCTAGGCCACCCTTTGACATGCAATATAATCGAAATTCAGTGTTCACGCTGGGCTAATGCTGAATGAATGCAGGAATACCATCCCTGTCGTATTCATGTAACATGTGGCGGTGTTCTTGTGAGGTTTTCTTAAGGGTAATATCATGCTGGCATTGGAAATGAAATTCCCTATTAATGGGAAGGCAAGCTTTCGTGAACCTTAAAGCAATGTTGCCTTCATCTTAAGGAAATATTGACTCGATTCTATTACGACTTGACATAGTCTTTCAAGGCATTCTTTAAAAGTGCCTGCAACTTGGTATCGAGGAAGGAGTGACGTCGCACAAACGATAAAACGGAGTAATTCTCAAGTTTAACGGAAGTTACTGCCACTTTATACTAATTCTGACGTCGACTGAAATGTGGTGCTTTGGCAAAGTTAATGCCCTGACACAAGGCAAAGTTGGCAAAGTTACAGCCTTGCGGCTGAAGACCGTAGCTGTTGTCCGTAGCAGAAACTTAAGTCTGTCAGAAGTGGGATTCGAACCCACGCCTCCAGGGGAGACTGCGACCTGAACGCAGCGCCTTAGACCGCTCGGCCATCCTGACACGCTTGCGTGGTGGGAGCTGACCCGTTGCGGCTACACCCAGCTTGTGGTCTGAATCCCTAACGAAATGTTGATTCGATTCAAATATAGCTCCACATGTTCTGCCAAGCGCTGAAGACTGTAGCTGTTATCCGAAGCCAAAGGACAAAGGACAGTTCTGTCGGAAAAGTGGGATTCGCACCCACACCTCCAGAGGAGACTGCGACCTGAACGCAGCTTTTGGATCTACGCCCTGCAGGCAGGCACCGACACGCTAGCGCTTCGCATTTCAGACCGGTCATCCCGCCGGCCTCGTTGGCGCAGTTAGGCAGCGCGTCAGTCTCATAATCTGAAGGTCGTGCCTCACACGGGGCAGCGTGGTGCCTTTTGATAGCTGAGAGCGCTTACACGACAGAGCGGGCTTCTCTGTTCCCGTCCGCCTGCTTGTCTCCTTCGCCTGAGGGAAAAAGGCCACAGCTCATCTGAAGGGTGGACGACACGACATTGCGGGAGAAACTGTGAGTTTCCAGGTAAATTCCCTAAATACCATCCAGCGACATTGCATTCAGTCCTAGGCCACCCTTTGACATGCAATATAATCGAAATTCAGTGTTCACGCTGGGCTAATGCTGAATGAATGCAGGAATACCATCCCTGTCGTATTCATGTAACATGTGGCGGTGTTCTTGTGAGGTTTTCTTAAGGGTAATATCATGCTGGCATTGGAAATGAAATTCCCTATTAATGGGAAGGCAAGCTTTCGTGAACCTTAAAGCAATGTTGCCTTCATCTTAAGGAAATATTGACTCGATTCTATTACGACTTGACATAGTCTTTCAAGGCATTCTTTAAAAGTGCCTGCAACTTGGTATCGGGGAAGGAGTGACGTCGCACAAACGATAAAACGGAGTAATTCTCAAGTTTAACGGAAGTTACTGCCACTTTATACTAATTCTGACGTCGACTGAAATGTGGTGCTTTGGCAAAGTTAATGCCCTGACACAAGGCAAAGTTGGCAAAGTTACAGCCTTGCGGCTGAAGACCGTAGCAGAAACTTAAGTCTGTCAGAAGTGGGATTCGAACCCACGCCTCCAGGGGAGACTGCGACCTGAACGCAGCGCCTTAGACCGCTCGGCCATCCTGACACGCTTGCGTGGTGGGAGCTGACCCGTTGCGGCTACACCCAGCTTGTGGTCTGAATCCCTAACGAAATGTTGATTCGATTCAAATATAGCTCCACATGTTCTGCCAAGCGCTGAAGACTGTAGCTGTTATCCGAAGCCAAAGGACAAAGGACAGTTCTGTCGGAAAAGTGGGATTCGCACCCACACCTCCAGAGGAGACTGCGACCTGAACGCAGCTTTTGGATCTACGCCCTGCAGGCAGGCACCGACACGCTAGCGCTTCGCATTTCAGACCGGTCATCCCGCCGGCCTCGTTGGCGCAGTTAGGCAGCGCGTCAGTCTCATAATCTGAAGGTCGTGCCTCACACGGGGCAGCGTGGTGCCTTTTGATAGCTGAGAGCGCTTACACGACAGAGCGGGCTTCTCTGTTCCCGTCCGCCTGCTTGTCTCCTTCGCCTGAGGGAAAAAGGCCACAGCTCATCTGAAGGGTGGACGACACGACATTGCGGGAGAAACTGTGAGTTTCCAGGTAAATTCCCTAAATACCATCCAGCGACATTGCATTCAGTCCTAGGCCACCCTTTGACATGCAATATAATCGAAATTCAGTGTTCACGCTGGGCTAATGCTGAATGAATGCAGGAATACCATCCCTGTCGTATTCATGTAACATGTGGCGGTGTTCTTGTGAGGTTTTCTTAAGGGTAATATCATGCTGGCATTGGAAATGAAATTCCCTATTAATGGGAAGGCAAGCTTTCGTGAACCTTAAAGCAATGTTGCCTTCATCTTAAGGAAATATTGACTCGATTCTATTACGACTTGACATAGTCTTTCAAGGCATTCTTTAAAAGTGCCTGCAACTTGGTATCGGGGAAGGAGTGACGTCGCACAAACGATAAAACGGAGTAATTCTCAAGTTTAACGGAAGTTACTGCCACTTTATACTAATTCTGACGTCGACTGAAATGTGGTGCTTTGGCAAAGTTAATGCCCTGACACAAGGCAAAGTTGGCAAAGTTACAGCCTTGCGGCTGAAGACCGTAGCTGTTGTCCGTAGCAGAAACTTAAGTCTGTCAGAAGTGGGATTCGAACCCACGCCTCCAGGGGAGACTGCGACCTGAACGCAGCGCCTTAGACCGCTCGGCCATCCTGACACGCTTGCGTGGTGGGAGCTGACCCGTTGCGGCTACACCCAGCTTGTGGTCTGAATCCCTAACCAAATGTTGATTCGATTCAAATATAGCTCCACATGTTCTGCCAAGCGCTGAAGACTGTAGCTGTTATCCGAAGCCAAAGGACAAAGGACAGTTCTGTCGGAAAAGTGGGATTCGCACCCACACCTCCAGAGGAGACTGCGACCTGAACGCAGCTTTTGGATCTACGCCCTGCAGGCAGGCACCGACACGCTAGCGCTTCGCATTTCAGACCGGTCATCCCGCCGGCCTCGTTGGCGCAGTTAGGCAGCGCGTCAGTCTCATAATCTGAAGGTCGTGCCTCACACGGGGCAGCGTGGTGCCTTTTGATAGCTGAGAGCGCTTACACGACAGAGCGGGCTTCTCTGTTCCCGTCCGCCTGCTTGTCTCCTTCGCCTGAGGGAAAAAGGCCACAGCTCATCTGAAGGGTGGACGACACGACATTGCGGGAGAAACTGTGAGTTTCCAGGTAAATTCCCTAAATACCATCCAGCGACATTGCATTCAGTCCTAGGCCACCCTTTGACATGCAATATAATCGAAATTCAGTGTTCACGCTGGGCTAATGCTGAATGAATGCAGGAATACCATCCCTGTCGTATTCATGTAACATGTGGCGGTGTTCTTGTGAGGTTTTCTTAAGGGTAATATCATGCTGGCATTGGAAATGAAATTCCCTATTAATGGGAAGGCAAGCTTTCGTGAACCTTAAAGCAATGTTGCCTTCATCTTAAGGAAATATTGACTCGATTCTATTACGACTTGACATAGTCTTTCAAGGCATTCTTTAAAAGTGCCTGCAACTTGGTATCGAGGAAGGAGTGACGTCGCACAAACGATAAAACGGAGTAATTCTCAAGTTTAACGGAAGTTACTGCCACTTTATACTAATTCTGACGTCGACTGAAATGTGGTGCTTTGGCAAAGTTAATGCCCTGACACAAGGCAAAGTTGGCAAAGTTACAGCCTTGCGGCTGAAGACCGTAGCTGTTGTCCGTAGCAGAAACTTAAGTCTGTCAGAAGTGGGATTCGAACCCACGCCTCCAGGGGAGACTGCGACCTGAACGCAGCGCCTTAGACCGCTCGGCCATCCTGACACGCTTGCGTGGTGGGAGCTGACCCGTTGCGGCTACACCCAGCTTGTGGTCTGAATCCCTAACGAAATGTTGATTCGATTCAAATATAGCTCCACATGTTCTGCCAAGCGCTGAAGACTGTAGCTGTTATCCGAAGCCAAAGGACAAAGGACAGTTCTGTCGGAAAAGTGGGATTCGCACCCACACCTCCAGAGGAGACTGCGACCTGAACGCAGCTTTTGGATCTACGCCCTGCAGGCAGGCACCGACACGCTAGCGCTTCGCATTTCAGACCGGTCATCCCGCCGGCCTCGTTGGCGCAGTTAGGCAGCGCGTCAGTCTCATAATCTGAAGGTCGTGCCTCACACGGGGCAGCGTGGTGCCTTTTGATAGCTGAGAGCGCTTACACGACAGAGCGGGCTTCTCTGTTCCCGTCCGCCTGCTTGTCTCCTTCGCCTGAGGGAAAAAGGCCACAGCTCATCTGAAGGGTGGACGACACGACATTGCGGGAGAAACTGTGAGTTTCCAGGTAAATTCCCTAAATACCATCCAGCGACATTGCATTCAGTCCTAGGCCACCCTTTGACATGCAATATAATCGAAATTCAGTGTTCACGCTGGGCTAATGCTGAATGAATGCAGGAATACCATCCCTGTCGTATTCATGTAACATGTGGCGGTGTTCTTGTGAGGTTTTCTTAAGGGTAATATCATGCTGGCATTGGAAATGAAATTCCCTATTAATGGGAAGGCAAGCTTTCGTGAACCTTAAAGCAATGTTGCCTTCATCTTAAGGAAATATTGACTCGATTCTATTACGACTTGACATAGTCTTTCAAGGCATTCTTTAAAAGTGCCTGCAACTTGGTATCGGGGAAGGAGTGACGTCGCACAAACGATAAAACGGAGTAATTCTCAAGTTTAACGGAAGTTACTGCCACTTTATACTAATTCTGACGTCGACTGAAATGTGGTGCTTTGGCAAAGTTAATGCCCTGACACAAGGCAAAGTTGGCAAAGTTACAGCCTTGCGGCTGAAGACCGTAGCAGAAACTTAAGTCTGTCAGAAGTGGGATTCGAACCCACGCCTCCAGGGGAGACTGCGACCTGAACGCAGCGCCTTAGACCGCTCGGCCATCCTGACACGCTTGCGTGGTGGGAGCTGACCCGTTGCGGCTACACCCAGCTTGTGGTCTGAATCCCTAACGAAATGTTGATTCGATTCAAATATAGCTCCACATGTTCTGCCAAGCGCTGAAGACTGTAGCTGTTATCCGAAGCCAAAGGACAAAGGACAGTTCTGTCGGAAAAGTGGGATTCGCACCCACACCTCCAGAGGAGACTGCGACCTGAACGCAGCTTTTGGATCTACGCCCTGCAGGCAGGCACCGACACGCTAGCGCTTCGCATTTCAGACCGGTCATCCCGCCGGCCTCGTTGGCGCAGTTAGGCAGCGCGTCAGTCTCATAATCTGAAGGTCGTGCCTCACAC
Source organism: Garra rufa (assembly GCF_049309525.1). Taxonomy (NCBI): domain Eukaryota; kingdom Metazoa; phylum Chordata; class Actinopteri; order Cypriniformes; family Cyprinidae; genus Garra; species Garra rufa. The sequence goes on from NC_133362.1 coordinate 71,026,851, forward strand.
GGGGCAGCGTGGTGCCTTTTGATAGCTGAGAGCGCTTACACGACAGAGCGGGCTTCTCTGTTCCCGTCCGCCTGCTTGTCTCCTTCGCCTGAGGGAAAAAGGCCACAGCTCATCTGAAGGGTGGACGACACGACATTGCGGGAGAAACTGTGAGTTTCCAGGTAAATTCCCTAAATACCATCCAGCGACATTGCATTCAGTCCTAGGCCACCCTTTGACATGCAATATAATCGAAATTCAGTGTTCACGCTGGGCTAATGCTGAATGAATGCAGGAATACCATCCCTGTCGTATTCATGTAACATGTGGCGGTGTTCTTGTGAGGTTTTCTTAAGGGTAATATCATGCTGGCATTGGAAATGAAATTCCCTATTAATGGGAAGGCAAGCTTTCGTGAACCTTAAAGCAATGTTGCCTTCATCTTAAGGAAATATTGACTCGATTCTATTACGACTTGACATAGTCTTTCAAGGCATTCTTTAAAAGTGCCTGCAACTTGGTATCGGGGAAGGAGTGACGTCGCACAAACGATAAAACGGAGTAATTCTCAAGTTTAACGGAAGTTACTGCCACTTTATACTAATTCTGACGTCGACTGAAATGTGGTGCTTTGGCAAAGTTAATGCCCTGACACAAGGCAAAGTTGGCAAAGTTACAGCCTTGCGGCTGAAGACCGTAGCTGTTGTCCGTAGCAGAAACTTAAGTCTGTCAGAAGTGGGATTCGAACCCACGCCTCCAGGGGAGACTGCGACCTGAACGCAGCGCCTTAGACCGCTCGGCCATCCTGACACGCTTGCGTGGTGGGAGCTGACCCGTTGCGGCTACACCCAGCTTGTGGTCTGAATCCCTAACGAAATGTTGATTCGATTCAAATATAGCTCCACATGTTCTGCCAAGCGCTGAAGACTGTAGCTGTTATCCGAAGCCAAAGGACAAAGGACAGTTCTGTCGGAAAAGTGGGATTCGCACCCACACCTCCAGAGGAGACTGCGACCTGAACGCAGCTTTTGGATCTACGCCCTGCAGGCAGGCACCGACACGCTAGCACTTCGCATTTCAGACCGGTCATCCCGCCGGCCTCGTTGGCGCAGTTAGGCAGCGCGTCAGTCTCATAATCTGAAGGTCGTGCCTCACACGGGGCAGCGTGGTGCCTTTTGATAGCTGAGAGCGCTTACACGACAGAGCGGGCTTCTCTGTTCCCGTCCGCCTGCTTGTCTCCTTCGCCTGAGGGAAAAAGGCCACAGCTCATCTGAAGGGTGGACGACACGACATTGCGGGAGAAACTGTGAGTTTCCAGGTAAATTCCCTAAATACCATCCAGCGACATTGCATTCAGTCCTAGGCCACCCTTTGACATGCAATATAATCGAAATTCAGTGTTCACGCTGGGCTAATGCTGAATGAATGCAGGAATACCATCCCTGTCGTATTCATGTAACATGTGGCGGTGTTCTTGTGAGGTTTTCTTAAGGGTAATATCATGCTGGCATTGGAAATGAAATTCCCTATTAATGGGAAGGCAAGCTTTCGTGAACCTTAAAGCAATGTTGCCTTCATCTTAAGGAAATATTGACTCGATTCTATTACGACTTGACATAGTCTTTCAAGGCATTCTTTAAAAGTGCCTGCAACTTGGTATCGGGGAAGGAGTGACGTCGCACAAACGATAAAACGGAGTAATTCTCAAGTTTAACGGAAGTTACTGCCACTTTATACTAATTCTGACGTCGACTGAAATGTGGTGCTTTGGCAAAGTTAATGCCCTGACACAAGGCAAAGTTGGCAAAGTTACAGCCTTGCGGCTGAAGACCGTAGCTGTTGTCCGTAGCAGAAACTTAAGTCTGTCAGAAGTGGGATTCGAACCCACGCCTCCAGGGGAGACTGCGACCTGAACGCAGCGCCTTAGACCGCTCGGCCATCCTGACACACTTGCGTGGTGGGAGCTGACCCGTTGCGGCTACACCCAGCTTGTGGTCTGAATCCCTAACGAAATGTTGATTCGATTCAAATATAGCTCCACATGTTCTGCCAAGCGCTGAAGACTGTAGCTGTTATCCGAAGCCAAAGGACAAAGGACAGTTCTGTCGGAAAAGTGGGATTCGCACCCACACCTCCAGAGGAGACTGCGACCTGAACGCAGCTTTTGGATCTACGCCCTGCAGGCAGGCACCGACACGCTAGCGCTTCGCATTTCAGACCGGTCATCCCGCCGGCCTCGTTGGCGCAGTTAGGCAGCGCGTCAGGCTCATAATCTGAAGGTCGTGCCTCACACGGGGCAGCGTGGTGCCTTTTGATAGCTGAGAGCGCTTACACGACAGAGCGGGCTTCTCTGTTCCCGTCCGCCTGCTTGTCTCCTTCGCCTGAGGGAAAAAGGCCACAGCTCATCTGAAGGGTGGACGACACGACATTGCGGGAGAAACTGTGAGTTTCCAGGTAAATTCCCTAAATACCATCCAGCGACATTGCATTCAGTCCTAGGCCACCCTTTGACATGCAATATAATCGAAATTCAGTGTTCACGCTGGGCTAATGCTGAATGAATGCAGGAATACCATCCCTGTCGTATTCATGTAACATGTGGCGGTGTTCTTGTGAGGTTTTCTTAAGGGTAATATCATGCTGGCATTGGAAATGAAATTCCCTATTAATGGGAAGGCAAGCTTTCGTGAACCTTAAAGCAATGTTGCCTTCATCTTAAGGAAATATTGACTCGATTCTATTACGACTTGACATAGTCTTTCAAGGCATTCTTTAAAAGTGCCTGCAACTTGGTATCGGGGAAGGAGTGACGTCGCACAAACGATAAAACGGAGTAATTCTCAAGTTTAACGGAAGTTACTGCCACTTTATACTAATTCTGACGTCGACTGAAATGTGGTGCTTTGGCAAAGTTAATGCCCTGACACAAGGCAAAGTTGGCAAAGTTACAGCCTTGCGGCTGAAGACCGTAGCTGTTGTCCGTAGCAGAAACTTAAGTCTGTCAGAAGTGGGATTCGAACCCACGCCTCCAGGGGAGACTGCGACCTGAACGCAGCGCCTTAGACCGCTCGGCCATCCTGACACGCTTGCGTGGTGGGAGCTGACCCGTTGCGGCTACACCCAGCTTGTGGTCTGAATCCCTAACGAAATGTTGATTCGATTCAAATATAGCTCCACATGTTCTGCCAAGCGCTGAAGACTGTAGCTGTTATCCGAAGCCAAAGGACAAAGGACAGTTCTGTCGGAAAAGTGGGATTCGCACCCACACCTCCAGAGGAGACTGCGACCTGAACGCAGCTTTTGGATCTACGCCCTGCAGGCAGGCACCGACACGCTAGCGCTTCGCATTTCAGACCGGTCATCCCGCCGGCCTCGTTGGCGCAGTTAGGCAGCGCGTCAGTCTCATAATCTGAAGGTCGTGCCTCACACGGGGCAGCGTGGTGCCTTTTGATAGCTGAGAGCGCTTACACGACAGAGCGGGCTTCTCTGTTCCCGTCCGCCTGCTTGTCTCCTTCGCCTGAGGGAAAAAGGCCACAGCTCATCTGAAGGGTGGACGACACGACATTGCGGGAGAAACTGTGAGTTTCCAGGTAAATTCCCTAAATACCATCCAGCGACATTGCATTCAGTCCTAGGCCACCCTTTGACATGCAATATAATCGAAATTCAGTGTTCACGCTGGGCTAATGCTGAATGAATGCAGGAATACCATCCCTGTCGTATTCATGTAACATGTGGCGGTGTTCTTGTGAGGTTTTCTTAAGGGTAATATCATGCTGGCATTGGAAATGAAATTCCCTATTAATGGGAAGGCAAGCTTTCGTGAACCTTAAAGCAATGTTGCCTTCATCTTAAGGAAATATTGACTCGATTCTATTACGACTTGACATAGTCTTTCAAGGCATTCTTTAAAAGTGCCTGCAACTTGGTATCGGGGAAGGAGTGACGTCGCACAAACGATAAAACGGAGTAATTCTCAAGTTTAACGGAAGTTACTGCCACTTTATACTAATTCTGACGTCGACTGAAATGTGGTGCTTTGGCAAAGTTAATGCCCTGACACAAGGCAAAGTTGGCAAAGTTACAGCCTTGCGGCTGAAGACCGTAGCTGTTGTCCGTAGCAGAAACTTAAGTCTGTCAGAAGTGGGATTCGAACCCACGCCTCCAGGGGAGACTGCGACCTGAACGCAGCGCCTTAGACCGCTCGGCCATCCTGACACGCTTGCGTGGTGGGAGCTGACCCGTTGCGGCTACACCCAGCTTGTGGTCTGAATCCCTAACGAAATGTTGATTCGATTCAAATATAGCTCCACATGTTCTGCCAAGCGCTGAAGACTGTAGCTGTTATCCGAAGCCAAAGGACAAAGGACAGTTCTGTCGGAAAAGTGGGATTCGCACCCACACCTCCAGAGGAGACTGCGACCTGAACGCAGCTTTTGGATCTACGCCCTGCAGGCAGGCACCGACACGCTAGCGCTTCGCATTTCAGACCGGTCATCCCGCCGGCCTCGTTGGCGCAGTTAGGCAGCGCGTCAGTCTCATAATCTGAAGGTCGTGCCTCACATGGGGCAGCGTGGTGCCTTTTGATAGCTGAGAGCGCTTACACGACAGAGCGGGCTTCTCTGTTCCCGTCCGCCTGCTTGTCTCCTTCGCCTGAGGGAAAAAGGCCACAGCTCATCTGAAGGGTGGACGACACGACATTGCGGGAGAAACTGTGAGTTTCCAGGTAAATTCCCTAAATACCATCCAGCGACATTGCATTCAGTCCTAGGCCACCCTTTGACATGCAATATAATCGAAATTCAGTGTTCACGCTGGGCTAATGCTGAATGAATGCAGGAATACCATCCCTGTCGTATTCATGTAACATGTGGCGGTGTTCTTGTGAGGTTTTCTTAAGGGTAATATCATGCTGGCATTGGAAATGAAATTCCCTATTAATGGGAAGGCAAGCTTTCGTGAACCTTAAAGCAATGTTGCCTTCATCTTAAGGAAATATTGACTCGATTCTATTACGACTTGACATAGTCTTTCAAGGCATTCTTTAAAAGTGCCTGCAACTTGGTATCGAGGAAGGAGTGACGTCGCACAAACGATAAAACGGAGTAATTCTCAAGTTTAACGGAAGTTACTGCCACTTTATACTAATTCTGACGTCGACTGAAATGTGGTGCTTTGGCAAAGTTAATGCCCTGACACAAGGCAAAGTTGGCAAAGTTACAGCCTTGCGGCTGAAGACCGTAGCTGTTGTCCGTAGCAGAAACTTAAGTCTGTCAGAAGTGGGATTCGAACCCACGCCTCCAGGGGAGACTGCGACCTGAACGCAGCGCCTTAGACCGCTCGGCCATCCTGACACGCTTGCGTGGTGGGAGCTGACCCGTTGCGGCTACACCCAGCTTGTGGTCTGAATCCCTAACGAAATGTTGATTCGATTCAAATATAGCTCCACATGTTCTGCCAAGCGCTGAAGACTGTAGCTGTTATCCGAAGCCAAAGGACAAAGGACAGTTCTGTCGGAAAAGTGGGATTCGCACCCACACCTCCAGAGGAGACTGCGACCTGAACGCAGCTTTTGGATCTACGCCCTGCAGGCAGGCACCGACACGCTAGCGCTTCGCATTTCAGACCGGTCATCCCGCCGGCCTCGTTGGCGCAGTTAGGCAGCGCGTCAGTCTCATAATCTGAAGGTCGTGAGTTCGAGCCTCACACGGGGCAGCGTGGTGCCTTTTGATAGCTGAGAGCGCTTACACGACAGAGCGGGCTTCTCTGTTCCCGTCCGCCTGCTTGTCTCCTTCGCCTGAGGGAAAAAGGCCACAGCTCATCTGAAGGGTGGACGACACGACATTGCGGGAGAAACTGTGAGTTTCCAGGTAAATTCCCTAAATACCATCCAGCGACATTGCATTCAGTCCTAGGCCACCCTTTGACATGCAATATAATCGAAATTCAGTGTTCACGCTGGGCTAATGCTGAATGAATGCAGGAATACCATCCCTGTCGTATTCATGTAACATGTGGCGGTGTTCTTGTGAGGTTTTCTTAAGGGTAATATCATGCTGGCATTGGAAATGAAATTCCCTATTAATGGGAAGGCAAGCTTTCGTGAACCTTAAAGCAATGTTGCCTTCATCTTAAGGAAATATTGACTCGATTCTATTACGACTTGACATAGTCTTTCAAGGCATTCTTTAAAAGTGCCTGCAACTTGGTATCGGGGAAGGAGTGACGTCGCACAAACGATAAAACGGAGTAATTCTCAAGTTTAACGGAAGTTACTGCCACTTTATACTAATTCTGACGTCGACTGAAATGTGGTGCTTTGGCAAAGTTAATGCCCTGACACAAGGCAAAGTTGGCAAAGTTACAGCCTTGCGGCTGAAGACCGTAGCAGAAACTTAAGTCTGTCAGAAGTGGGATTCGAACCCACGCCTCCAGGGGAGACTGCGACCTGAACGCAGCGCCTTAGACCGCTCGGCCATCCTGACACGCTTGCGTGGTGGGAGCTGACCCGTTGCGGCTACACCCAGCTTGTGGTCTGAATCCCTAACGAAATGTTGATTCGATTCAAATATAGCTCCACATGTTCTGCCAAGCGCTGAAGACTGTAGCTGTTATCCGAAGCCAAAGGACAAAGGACAGTTCTGTCGGAAAAGTGGGATTCGCACCCACACCTCCAGAGGAGACTGCGACCTGAACGCAGCTTTTGGATCTACGCCCTGCAGGCAGGCACCGACACGCTAGCGCTTCGCATTTCAGACCGGTCATCCCGCCGGCCTCGTTGGCGCAGTTAGGCAGCGCGTCAGTCTCATAATCTGAAGGTCGTGCCTCACACGGGGCAGCGTGGTGCCTTTTGATAGCTGAGAGCGCTTACACGACAGAGCGGGCTTCTCTGTTCCCGTCCGCCTGCTTGTCTCCTTCGCCTGAGGGAAAAAGGCCACAGCTCATCTGAAGGGTGGACGACACGACATTGCGGGAGAAACTGTGAGTTTCCAGGTAAATTCCCTAAATACCATCCAGCGACATTGCATTCAGTCCTAGGCCACCCTTTGACATGCAATATAATCGAAATTCAGTGTTCACGCTGGGCTAATGCTGAATGAATGCAGGAATACCATCCCTGTCGTATTCATGTAACATGTGGCGGTGTTCTTGTGAGGTTTTCTTAAGGGTAATATCATGCTGGCATTGGAAATGAAATTCCCTATTAATGGGAAGGCAAGCTTTCGTGAACCTTAAAGCAATGTTGCCTTCATCTTAAGGAAATATTGACTCGATTCTATTACGACTTGACATAGTCTTTCAAGGCATTCTTTAAAAGTGCCTGCAACTTGGTATCGGGGAAGGAGTGACGTCGCACAAACGATAAAACGGAGTAATTCTCAAGTTTAACGGAAGTTACTGCCACTTTATACTAATTCTGACGTCGACTGAAATGTGGTGCTTTGGCAAAGTTAATGCCCTGACACAAGGCAAAGTTGGCAAAGTTACAGCCTTGCGGCTGAAGACCGTAGCTGTTGTCCGTAGCAGAAACTTAAGTCTGTCAGAAGTGGGATTCGAACCCACGCCTCCAGGGGAGACTGCGACCTGAACGCAGCGCCTTAGACCGCTCGGCCATCCTGACACGCTTGCGTGGTGGGAGCTGACCCGTTGCGGCTACACCCAGCTTGTGGTCTGAATCCCTAACGAAATGTTGATTCGATTCAAATATAGCTCCACATGTTCTGCCAAGCGCTGAAGACTGTAGCTGTTATCCGAAGCCAAAGGACAAAGGACAGTTCTGTCGGAAAAGTGGGATTCGCACCCACACCTCCAGAGGAGACTGCGACCTGAACGCAGCTTTTGGATCTACGCCCTGCAGGCAGGCACCGACACGCTAGCACTTCGCATTTCAGACCGGTCATCCCGCCGGCCTCGTTGGCGCAGTTAGGCAGCGCGTCAGTCTCATAATCTGAAGGTCGTGCCTCACACGGGGCAGCGTGGTGCCTTTTGATAGCTGAGAGCGCTTACACGACAGAGCGGGCTTCTCTGTTCCCGTCCGCCTGCTTGTCTCCTTCGCCTGAGGGAAAAAGGCCACAGCTCATCTGAAGGGTGGACGACACGACATTGCGGGAGAAACTGTGAGTTTCCAGGTAAATTCCCTAAATACCATCCAGCGACATTGCATTCAGTCCTAGGCCACCCTTTGACATGCAATATAATCGAAATTCAGTGTTCACGCTGGGCTAATGCTGAATGAATGCAGGAATACCATCCCTGTCGTATTCATGTAACATGTGGCGGTGTTCTTGTGAGGTTTTCTTAAGGGTAATATCATGCTGGCATTGGAAATGAAATTCCCTATTAATGGGAAGGCAAGCTTTCGTGAACCTTAAAGCAATGTTGCCTTCATCTTAAGGAAATATTGACTCGATTCTATTACGACTTGACATAGTCTTTCAAGGCATTCTTTAAAAGTGCCTGCAACTTGGTATCGGGGAAGGAGTGACGTCGCACAAACGATAAAACGGAGTAATTCTCAAGTTTAACGGAAGTTACTGCCACTTTATACTAATTCTGACGTCGACTGAAATGTGGTGCTTTGGCAAAGTTAATGCCCTGACACAAGGCAAAGTTGGCAAAGTTACAGCCTTGCGGCTGAAGACCGTAGCTGTTGTCCGTAGCAGAAACTTAAGTCTGTCAGAAGTGGGATTCGAACCCACGCCTCCAGGGGAGACTGCGACCTGAACGCAGCGCCTTAGACCGCTCGGCCATCCTGACACACTTGCGTGGTGGGAGCTGACCCGTTGCGGCTACACCCAGCTTGTGGTCTGAATCCCTAACGAAATGTTGATTCGATTCAAATATAGCTCCACATGTTCTGCCAAGCGCTGAAGACTGTAGCTGTTATCCGAAGCCAAAGGACAAAGGACAGTTCTGTCGGAAAAGTGGGATTCGCACCCACACCTCCAGAGGAGACTGCGACCTGAACGCAGCTTTTGGATCTACGCCCTGCAGGCAGGCACCGACACGCTAGCGCTTCGCATTTCAGACCGGTCATCCCGCCGGCCTCGTTGGCGCAGTTAGGCAGCGCGTCAGGCTCATAATCTGAAGGTCGTGCCTCACACGGGGCAGCGTGGTGCCTTTTGATAGCTGAGAGCGCTTACACGACAGAGCGGGCTTCTCTGTTCCCGTCCGCCTGCTTGTCTCCTTCGCCTGAGGGAAAAAGGCCACAGCTCATCTGAAGGGTGGACGACACGACATTGCGGGAGAAACTGTGAGTTTCCAGGTAAATTCCCTAAATACCATCCAGCGACATTGCATTCAGTCCTAGGCCACCCTTTGACATGCAATATAATCGAAATTCAGTGTTCACGCTGGGCTAATGCTGAATGAATGCAGGAATACCATCCCTGTCGTATTCATGTAACATGTGGCGGTGTTCTTGTGAGGTTTTCTTAAGGGTAATATCATGCTGGCATTGGAAATGAAATTCCCTATTAATGGGAAGGCAAGCTTTCGTGAACCTTAAAGCAATGTTGCCTTCATCTTAAGGAAATATTGACTCGATTCTATTACGACTTGACATAGTCTTTCAAGGCATTCTTTAAAAGTGCCTGCAACTTGGTATCGGGGAAGGAGTGACGTCGCACAAACGATAAAACGGAGTAATTCTCAAGTTTAACGGAAGTTACTGCCACTTTATACTAATTCTGACGTCGACTGAAATGTGGTGCTTTGGCAAAGTTAATGCCCTGACACAAGGCAAAGTTGGCAAAGTTACAGCCTTGCGGCTGAAGACCGTAGCTGTTGTCCGTAGCAGAAACTTAAGTCTGTCAGAAGTGGGATTCGAACCCACGCCTCCAGGGGAGACTGCGACCTGAACGCAGCGCCTTAGACCGCTCGGCCATCCTGACACGCTTGCGTGGTGGGAGCTGACCCGTTGCGGCTACACCCAGCTTGTGGTCTGAATCCCTAACGAAATGTTGATTCGATTCAAATATAGCTCCACATGTTCTGCCAAGCGCTGAAGACTGTAGCTGTTATCCGAAGCCAAAGGACAAAGGACAGTTCTGTCGGAAAAGTGGGATTCGCACCCACACCTCCAGAGGAGACTGCGACCTGAACGCAGCTTTTGGATCTACGCCCTGCAGGCAGGCACCGACACGCTAGCGCTTCGCATTTCAGACCGGTCATCCCGCCGGCCTCGTTGGCGCAGTTAGGCAGCGCGTCAGTCTCATAATCTGAAGGTCGTGCCTCACACGGGGCAGCGTGGTGCCTTTTGATAGCTGAGAGCGCTTACACGACAGAGCGGGCTTCTCTGTTCCCGTCCGCCTGCTTGTCTCCTTCGCCTGAGGGAAAAAGGCCACAGCTCATCTGAAGGGTGGACGACACGACATTGCGGGAGAAACTGTGAGTTTCCAGGTAAATTCCCTAAATACCATCCAGCGACATTGCATTCAGTCCTAGGCCACCCTTTGACATGCAATATAATCGAAATTCAGTGTTCACGCTGGGCTAATGCTGAATGAATGCAGGAATACCATCCCTGTCGTATTCATGTAACATGTGGCGGTGTTCTTGTGAGGTTTTCTTAAGGGTAATATCATGCTGGCATTGGAAATGAAATTCCCTATTAATGGGAAGGCAAGCTTTCGTGAACCTTAAAGCAATGTTGCCTTCATCTTAAGGAAATATTGACTCGATTCTATTACGACTTGACATAGTCTTTCAAGGCATTCTTTAAAAGTGCCTGCAACTTGGTATCGGGGAAGGAGTGACGTCGCACAAACGATAAAACGGAGTAATTCTCAAGTTTAACGGAAGTTACTGCCACTTTATACTAATTCTGACGTCGACTGAAATGTGGTGCTTTGGCAAAGTTAATGCCCTGACACAAGGCAAAGTTGGCAAAGTTACAGCCTTGCGGCTGAAGACCGTAGCTGTTGTCCGTAGCAGAAACTTAAGTCTGTCAGAAGTGGGATTCGAACCCACGCCTCCAGGGGAGACTGCGACCTGAACGCAGCGCCTTAGACCGCTCGGCCATCCTGACACGCTTGCGTGGTGGGAGCTGACCCGTTGCGGCTACACCCAGCTTGTGGTCTGAATCCCTAACCAAATGTTGATTCGATTCAAATATAGCTCCACATGTTCTGCCAAGCGCTGAAGACTGTAGCTGTTATCCGAAGCCAAAGGACAAAGGACAGTTCTGTCGGAAAAGTGGGATTCGCACCCACACCTCCAGAGGAGACTGCGACCTGAACGCAGCTTTTGGATCTACGCCCTGCAGGCAGGCACCGACACGCTAGCGCTTCGCATTTCAGACCGGTCATCCCGCCGGCCTCGTTGGCGCAGTTAGGCAGCGCGTCAGTCTCATAATCTGAAGGTCGTGCCTCACACGGGGCAGCGTGGTGCCTTTTGATAGCTGAGAGCGCTTACACGACAGAGCGGGCTTCTCTGTTCCCGTCCGCCTGCTTGTCTCCTTCGCCTGAGGGAAAAAGGCCACAGCTCATCTGAAGGGTGGACGACACGACATTGCGGGAGAAACTGTGAGTTTCCAGGTAAATTCCCTAAATACCATCCAGCGACATTGCATTCAGTCCTAGGCCACCCTTTGACATGCAATATAATCGAAATTCAGTGTTCACGCTGGGCTAATGCTGAATGAATGCAGGAATACCATCCCTGTCGTATTCATGTAACATGTGGCGGTGTTCTTGTGAGGTTTTCTTAAGGGTAATATCATGCTGGCATTGGAAATGAAATTCCCTATTAATGGGAAGGCAAGCTTTCGTGAACCTTAAAGCAATGTTGCCTTCATCTTAAGGAAATATTGACTCGATTCTATTACGACTTGACATAGTCTTTCAAGGCATTCTTTAAAAGTGCCTGCAACTTGGTATCGGGGAAGGAGTGACGTCGCACAAACGATAAAACGGAGTAATTCTCAAGTTTAACGGAAGTTACTGCCACTTTATACTAATTCTGACGTCGACTGAAATGTGGTGCTTTGGCAAAGTTAATGCCCTGACACAAGGCAAAGTTGGCAAAGTTACAGCCTTGCGGCTGAAGACCGTAGCTGTTGTCCGTAGCAGAAACTTAAGTCTGTCAGAAGTGGGATTCGAACCCACGCCTCCAGGGGAGACTGCGACCTGAACGCAGCTCCTTAGACCGCTCGGCCATCCTGACACGCTTGCGTGGTGGGAGCTGACCCGTTGCGGCTACACCCAGCTTGTGGTCTGAATCCCTAACGAAATGTTGATTCGATTCAAATATAGCTCCACATGTTCTGCCAAGCGCTGAAGACTGTAGCTGTTATCCGAAGCCAAAGGACAAAGGACAGTTCTGTCGGAAAAGTGGGATTCGAACCCACACCTCCAGAGGAGACTGCGACCTGAACGCAGCTTTTGGATCTACGCCCTGCAGGCAGGCACCGACACGCTAGCGCTTCGCATTTCAGACCGGTCATCCCGCCGGCCTCGTTGGCGCAGTTAGGCAGCGCGTCAGTCTCATAATCTGAAGGTCGTGAGTTCGAGCCTCACACGGGGCAGCGTGGTGCCTTTTGATAGCTGAGAGCGCTTACACGACAGAGCGGGCTTCTCTGTTCCCGTCCGCCTGCTTGTCTCCTTCGCCTGAGGGAAAAAGGCCACAGCTCATCTGAAGGGTGGACGACACGACATTGCGGGAGAAACTGTGAGTTTCCAGGTAAATTCCCTAAATACCATCCAGCGACATTGCATTCAGTCCTAGGCCACCCTTTGACATGCAATATAATCGAAATTCAGTGTTCACGCTGGGCTAATGCTGAATGAATGCAGGAATACCATCCCTGTCGTATTCATGTAACATGTGGCGGTGTTCTTGTGAGGTTTTCTTAAGGGTAATATCATGCTGGCATTGGAAATGAAATTCCCTATTAATGGGAAGGCAAGCTTTCGTGAACCTTAAAGCAATGTTGCCTTCATCTTAAGGAAATATTGACTCGATTCTATTACGACTTGACATAGTCTTTCAAGGCATTCTTTAAAAGTGCCTGCAACTTGGTATCGGGGAAGGAGTGATGTCGCACAAACGATAAAACGGAGTAATTCTCAAGTTTAACGGAACGCCCGTCGGCGTTACTGCCACTTTATACTAATTCTGACGTCGACTGAAATGTGGTGCTTTGGCAAAGTTAATGCCCTGACACAAGGCAAAGTTGGCAAAGTTACAGCCTTGCGGCTGAAGACCGTAGCTGTTGTCCATAGCCGAAACTTAAGTCTGTCAGAAGTGGGATTCGAACCCACGCCTCCAGGGGAGACTGCGACCTGAACGCAGCGCCTTAGACCGCTCGGCCATCCTGACACGCTTGCGTGGTGGGAGCTGACCCGTTGCGGCTACACCCAGCTTGTGGTCTGAATCCCTAACGAAATGTTGATTCGATTCAAATATAGCTCCACATGTTCTGCCAAGCGCTGAAGACTGTAGCTGTTATCCGAAGCCAAAGGACAAAGGACAGTTCTGTCGGAAAAGTGGGATTCGAACCCACACCTCCAGAGGAGACTGCGACCTGAACGCAGCTTTTGGATCTACGCCCTGCAGGCAGGCACCGACACGCTAGCGCTTCGCATTTCAGACCGGTCATCCCGCCGGCCTCGTTGGCGCAGTTAGGCAGCGCGTCAGTCTCATAATCTGAAGGTCGTGAGTTCGAGCCTCACACGGGGCAGCGTGGTGCCTTTTGATAGCTGAGAGCGCTTACACGACAGAGCGGGCTTCTCTGTTCCCGTCCGCCTGCTTGTCTCCTTCGCCTGAGGGAAAAAGGCCACAGCTCATCTGAAGGGTGGACGACACGACATTGCGGGAGAAACTGTGAGTTTCCAGGTAAATTCCCTAAATACCATCCAGCGACATTGCATTCAGTCCTAGGCCACCCTTTGACATGCAATATAATCGAAATTCAGTGTTCACGCTGGGCTAATGCTGAATGAATGCAGGAATACCATCCCTGTCGTATTCATGTAACATGTGGCGGTGTTCTTGTGAGGTTTTCTTAAGGGTAATATCATGCTGGCATTGGAAATGAAATTCCCTATTAATGGGAAGGCAAGCTTTCGTGAACCTTAAAGCAATGTTGCCTTCATCTTAAGGAAATATTGACTCGATTCTATTACGACTTGACATAGTCTTTCAAGGCATTCTTTAAAAGTGCCTGCAACTTGGTATCGGGGAAGGAGTGATGTCGCACAAACGATAAAACGGAGTAATTCTCAAGTTTAACGGAACGCCCGTCGGCGTTACTGCCACTTTATACTAATTCTGACGTCGACTGAAATGTGGTGCTTTGGCAAAGTTAATGCCCTGACACAAGGCAAAGTTGGCAAAGTTACAGCCTTGCGGCTGAAGACCGTAGCTGTTGTCCATAGCCGAAACTTAAGTCTGTCAGAAGTGGGATTCGAACCCACGCCTCCAGGGGAGACTGCGACCTGAACGCAGCGCCTTAGACCGCTCGGCCATCCTGACACGCTTGCGTGGTGGGAGCTGACCCGTTGCGGCTACACCCAGCTTGTGGTCTGAATCCCTAACGAAATGTTGATTCGATTCAAATATAGCTCCACATGTTCTGCCAAGCGCTGAAGACTGTAGCTGTTATCCGAAGCCAAAGGACAAAGGACAGTTCTGTCGGAAAAGTGGGATTCGAACCCACACCTCCAGAGGAGACTGCGACCTGAACGCAGCTTTTGGATCTACGCCCTGCAGGCAGGCACCGACACGCTAGCGCTTCGCATTTCAGACCGGTCATCCCGCCGGCCTCGTTGGCGCAGTTAGGCAGCGCGTCAGTCTCATAATCTGAAGGTCGTGAGTTCGAGCCTCACACGGGGCAGCGTGGTGCCTTTTGATAGCTGAGAGCGCTTACACGACAGAGCGGGCTTCTCTGTTCCCGTCCGCCTGCTTGTCTCCTTCGCCTGAGGGAAAAAGGCCACAGCTCATCTGAAGGGTGGACGACACGACATTGCGGGAGAAACTGTGAGTTTCCAGGTAAATTCCCTAAATACCATCCAGCGACATTGCATTCAGTCCTAGGCCACCCTTTGACATGCAATATAATCGAAATTCAGTGTTCACGCTGGGCTAATGCTGAATGAATGCAGGAATACCATCCCTGTCGTATTCATGTAACATGTGGCGGTGTTCTTGTGAGGTTTTCTTAAGGGTAATATCATGCTGGCATTGGAAATGAAATTCCCTATTAATGGGAAGGCAAGCTTTCGTGAACCTTAAAGCAATGTTGCCTTCATCTTAAGGAAATATTGACTCGATTCTATTACGACTTGACATAGTCTTTCAAGGCATTCTTTAAAAGTGCCTGCAACTTGGTATCGGGGAAGGAGTGATGTCGCACAAACGATAAAACGGAGTAATTCTCAAGTTTAACGGAACGCCCGTCGGCGTTACTGCCACTTTATACTAATTCTGACGTCGACTGAAATGTGGTGCTTTGGCAAAGTTAATGCCCTGACACAAGGCAAAGTTGGCAAAGTTACAGCCTTGCGGCTGAAGACCGTAGCTGTTGTCCATAGCCGAAACTTAAGTCTGTCAGAAGTGGGATTCGAACCCACGCCTCCAGGGGAGACTGCGACCTGAACGCAGCGCCTTAGACCGCTCGGCCATCCTGACACGCTTGCGTGGTGGGAGCTGACCCGTTGCGGCTACACCCAGCTTGTGGTCTGAATCCCTAACGAAATGTTGATTCGATTCAAATATAGCTCCACATGTTCTGCCAAGCGCTGAAGACTGTAGCTGTTATCCGAAGCCAAAGGACAAAGGACAGTTCTGTCGGAAAAGTGGGATTCGAACCCACACCTCCAGAGGAGACTGCGACCTGAACGCAGCTTTTGGATCTACGCCCTGCAGGCAGGCACCGACACGCTAGCGCTTCGCATTTCAGACCGGTCATCCCGCCGGCCTCGTTGGCGCAGTTAGGCAGCGCGTCAGTCTCATAATCTGAAGGTCGTGAGTTCGAGCCTCACACGGGGCAGCGTGGTGCCTTTTGATAGCTGAGAGCGCTTACACGACAGAGCGGGCTTCTCTGTTCCCGTCCGCCTGCTTGTCTCCTTCGCCTGAGGGAAAAAGGCCACAGCTCATCTGAAGGGTGGACGACACGACATTGCGGGAGAAACTGTGAGTTTCCAGGTAAATTCCCTAAATACCATCCAGCGACATTGCATTCAGTCCTAGGCCACCCTTTGACATGCAATATAATCGAAATTCAGTGTTCACGCTGGGCTAATGCTGAATGAATGCAGGAATACCATCCCTGTCGTATTCATGTAACATGTGGCGGTGTTCTTGTGAGGTTTTCTTAAGGGTAATATCATGCTGGCATTGGAAATGAAATTCCCTATTAATGGGAAGGCAAGCTTTCGTGAACCTTAAAGCAATGTTGCCTTCATCTTAAGGAAATATTGACTCGATTCTATTACGACTTGACATAGTCTTTCAAGGCATTCTTTAAAAGTGCCTGCAACTTGGTATCGGGGAAGGAGTGACGTCGCACAAACGATAAAACGGAGTAATTCTCAAGTTTAACGGAAGTTACTGCCACTTTATACTAATTCTGACGTCGACTGAAATGTGGTGCTTTGGCAAAGTTAATGCCCTGACACAAGGCAAAGTTGGCAAAGTTACAGCCTTGCGGCTGAAGACCGTAGCTGTTGTCCGTAGCAGAAACTTAAGTCTGTCAGAAGTGGGATTCGAACCCACGCCTCCAGGGGAGACTGCGACCTGAACGCAGCGCCTTAGACCGCTCGGCCATCCTGACACGCTTGCGTGGTGGGAGCTGACCCGTTGCGGCTACACCCAGCTTGTGGTCTGAATCCCTAACGAAATGTTGATTCGATTCAAATATAGCTCCACATGTTCTGCCAAGCGCTGAAGACTGTAGCTGTTATCCGAAGCCAAAGGACAAAGGACAGTTCTGTCGGAAAAGTGGGATTCGCACCCACACCTCCAGAGGAGACTGCGACCTGAACGCAGCTTTTGGATCTACGCCCTGCAGGCAGGCACCGACACGCTAGCGCTTCGCATTTCAGACCGGTCATCCCGCCGGCCTCGTTGGCGCAGTTAGGCAGCGCGTCAGTCTCATAATCTGAAGGTCGTGCCTCACACGGGGCAGCGTGGTGCCTTTTGATAGCTGAGAGCGCTTACACGACAGAGCGGGCTTCTCTGTTCCCGTCCGCCTGCTTGTCTCCTTCGCCTGAGGGAAAAAGGCCACAGCTCATCTGAAGGGTGGACGACACGACATTGCGGGAGAAACTGTGAGTTTCCAGGTAAATTCCCTAAATACCATCCAGCGACATTGCATTCAGTCCTAGGCCACCCTTTGACATGCAATATAATCGAAATTCAGTGTTCACGCTGGGCTAATGCTGAATGAATGCAGGAATACCATCCCTGTCGTATTCATGTAACATGTGGCGGTGTTCTTGTGAGGTTTTCTTAAGGGTAATATCATGCTGGCATTGGAAATGAAATTCCCTATTAATGGGAAGGCAAGCTTTCGTGAACCTTAAAGCAATGTTGCCTTCATCTTAAGGAAATATTGACTCGATTCTATTACGACTTGACATAGTCTTTCAAGGCATTCTTTAAAAGTGCCTGCAACTTGGTATCGGGGAAGGAGTGACGTCGCACAAACGATAAAACGGAGTAATTCTCAAGTTTAACGGAAGTTACTGCCACTTTATACTAATTCTGACGTCGACTGAAATGTGGTGCTTTGGCAAAGTTAATGCCCTGACACAAGGCAAAGTTGGCAAAGTTACAGCCTTGCGGCTGAAGACCGTAGCTGTTGTCCGTAGCAGAAACTTAAGTCTGTCAGAAGTGGGATTCGAACCCACGCCTCCAGGGGAGACTGCGACCTGAACGCAGCGCCTTAGACCGCTCGGCCATCCTGACACGCTTGCGTGGTGGGAGCTGACCCGTTGCGGCTACACCCAGCTTGTGGTCTGAATCCCTAACGAAATGTTGATTCGATTCAAATATAGCTCCACATGTTCTGCCAAGCGCTGAAGACTGTAGCTGTTATCCGAAGCCAAAGGACAAAGGACAGTTCTGTCGGAAAAGTGGGATTCGCACCCACACCTCCAGAGGAGACTGCGACCTGAACGCAGCTTTTGGATCTACGCCCTGCAGGCAGGCACCGACACGCTAGCGCTTCGCATTTCAGACCGGTCATCCCGCCGGCCTCGTTGGCGCAGTTAGGCAGCGCGTCAGTCTCATAATCTGAAGGTCGTGCCTCACATGGGGCAGCGTGGTGCCTTTTGATAGCTGAGAGCGCTTACACGACAGAGCGGGCTTCTCTGTTCCCGTCCGCCTGCTTGTCTCCTTCGCCTGAGGGAAAAAGGCCACAGCTCATCTGAAGGGTGGACGACACGACATTGCGGGAGAAACTGTGAGTTTCCAGGTAAATTCCCTAAATACCATCCAGCGACATTGCATTCAGTCCTAGGCCACCCTTTGACATGCAATATAATCGAAATTCAGTGTTCACGCTGGGCTAATGCTGAATGAATGCAGGAATACCATCCCTGTCGTATTCATGTAACATGTGGCGGTGTTCTTGTGAGGTTTTCTTAAGGGTAATATCATGCTGGCATTGGAAATGAAATTCCCTATTAATGGGAAGGCAAGCTTTCGTGAACCTTAAAGCAATGTTGCCTTCATCTTAAGGAAATATTGACTCGATTCTATTACGACTTGACATAGTCTTTCAAGGCATTCTTTAAAAGTGCCTGCAACTTGGTATCGAGGAAGGAGTGACGTCGCACAAACGATAAAACGGAGTAATTCTCAAGTTTAACGGAAGTTACTGCCACTTTATACTAATTCTGACGTCGACTGAAATGTGGTGCTTTGGCAAAGTTAATGCCCTGACACAAGGCAAAGTTGGCAAAGTTACAGCCTTGCGGCTGAAGACCGTAGCTGTTGTCCGTAGCAGAAACTTAAGTCTGTCAGAAGTGGGATTCGAACCCACGCCTCCAGGGGAGACTGCGACCTGAACGCAGCGCCTTAGACCGCTCGGCCATCCTGACACGCTTGCGTGGTGGGAGCTGACCCGTTGCGGCTACACCCAGCTTGTGGTCTGAATCCCTAACGAAATGTTGATTCGATTCAAATATAGCTCCACATGTTCTGCCAAGCGCTGAAGACTGTAGCTGTTATCCGAAGCCAAAGGACAAAGGACAGTTCTGTCGGAAAAGTGGGATTCGCACCCACACCTCCAGAGGAGACTGCGACCTGAACGCAGCTTTTGGATCTACGCCCTGCAGGCAGGCACCGACACGCTAGCGCTTCGCATTTCAGACCGGTCATCCCGCCGGCCTCGTTGGCGCAGTTAGGCAGCGCGTCAGTCTCATAATCTGAAGGTCGTGCCTCACACGGGGCAGCGTGGTGCCTTTTGATAGCTGAGAGCGCTTACACGACAGAGCGGGCTTCTCTGTTCCCGTCCGCCTGCTTGTCTCCTTCGCCTGAGGGAAAAAGGCCACAGCTCATCTGAAGGGTGGACGACACGACATTGCGGGAGAAACTGTGAGTTTCCAGGTAAATTCCCTAAATACCATCCAGCGACATTGCATTCAGTCCTAGGCCACCCTTTGACATGCAATATAATCGAAATTCAGTGTTCACGCTGGGCTAATGCTGAATGAATGCAGGAATACCATCCCTGTCGTATTCATGTAACATGTGGCGGTGTTCTTGTGAGGTTTTCTTAAGGGTAATATCATGCTGGCATTGGAAATGAAATTCCCTATTAATGGGAAGGCAAGCTTTCGTGAACCTTAAAGCAATGTTGCCTTCATCTTAAGGAAATATTGACTCGATTCTATTACGACTTGACATAGTCTTTCAAGGCATTCTTTAAAAGTGCCTGCAACTTGGTATCGGGGAAGGAGTGACGTCGCACAAACGATAAAACGGAGTAATTCTCAAGTTTAACGGAAGTTACTGCCACTTTATACTAATTCTGACGTCGACTGAAATGTGGTGCTTTGGCAAAGTTAATGCCCTGACACAAGGCAAAGTTGGCAAAGTTACAGCCTTGCGGCTGAAGACCGTAGCAGAAACTTAAGTCTGTCAGAAGTGGGATTCGAACCCACGCCTCCAGGGGAGACTGCGACCTGAACGCAGCGCCTTAGACCGCTCGGCCATCCTGACACGCTTGCGTGGTGGGAGCTGACCCGTTGCGGCTACACCCAGCTTGTGGTCTGAATCCCTAACGAAATGTTGATTCGATTCAAATATAGCTCCACATGTTCTGCCAAGCGCTGAAGACTGTAGCTGTTATCCGAAGCCAAAGGACAAAGGACAGTTCTGTCGGAAAAGTGGGATTCGCACCCACACCTCCAGAGGAGACTGCGACCTGAACGCAGCTTTTGGATCTACGCCCTGCAGGCAGGCACCGACACGCTAGCGCTTCGCATTTCAGACCGGTCATCCCGCCGGCCTCGTTGGCGCAGTTAGGCAGCGCGTCAGTCTCATAATCTGAAGGTCGTGCCTCACACGGGGCAGCGTGGTGCCTTTTGATAGCTGAGAGCGCTTACACGACAGAGCGGGCTTCTCTGTTCCCGTCCGCCTGCTTGTCTCCTTCGCCTGAGGGAAAAAGGCCACAGCTCATCTGAAGGGTGGACGACACGACATTGCGGGAGAAACTGTGAGTTTCCAGGTAAATTCCCTAAATACCATCCAGCGACATTGCATTCAGTCCTAGGCCACCCTTTGACATGCAATATAATCGAAATTCAGTGTTCACGCTGGGCTAATGCTGAATGAATGCAGGAATACCATCCCTGTCGTATTCATGTAACATGTGGCGGTGTTCTTGTGAGGTTTTCTTAAGGGTAATATCATGCTGGCATTGGAAATGAAATTCCCTATTAATGGGAAGGCAAGCTTTCGTGAACCTTAAAGCAATGTTGCCTTCATCTTAAGGAAATATTGACTCGATTCTATTACGACTTGACATAGTCTTTCAAGGCATTCTTTAAAAGTGCCTGCAACTTGGTATCGGGGAAGGAGTGACGTCGCACAAACGATAAAACGGAGTAATTCTCAAGTTTAACGGAAGTTACTGCCACTTTATACTAATTCTGACGTCGACTGAAATGTGGTGCTTTGGCAAAGTTAATGCCCTGACACAAGGCAAAGTTGGCAAAGTTACAGCCTTGCGGCTGAAGACCGTAGCTGTTGTCCGTAGCAGAAACTTAAGTCTGTCAGAAGTGGGATTCGAACCCACGCCTCCAGGGGAGACTGCGACCTGAACGCAGCGCCTTAGACCGCTCGGCCATCCTGACACGCTTGCGTGGTGGGAGCTGACCCGTTGCGGCTACACCCAGCTTGTGGTCTGAATCCCTAACGAAATGTTGATTCGATTCAAATATAGCTCCACATGTTCTGCCAAGCGCTGAAGACTGTAGCTGTTATCCGAAGCCAAAGGACAAAGGACAGTTCTGTCGGAAAAGTGGGATTCGCACCCACACCTCCAGAGGAGACTGCGACCTGAACGCAGCTTTTGGATCTACGCCCTGCAGGCAGGCACCGACACGCTAGCACTTCGCATTTCAGACCGGTCATCCCGCCGGCCTCGTTGGCGCAGTTAGGCAGCGCGTCAGTCTCATAATCTGAAGGTCGTGCCTCACACGGGGCAGCGTGGTGCCTTTTGATAGCTGAGAGCGCTTACACGACAGAGCGGGCTTCTCTGTTCCCGTCCGCCTGCTTGTCTCCTTCGCCTGAGGGAAAAAGGCCACAGCTCATCTGAAGGGTGGACGACACGACATTGCGGGAGAAACTGTGAGTTTCCAGGTAAATTCCCTAAATACCATCCAGCGACATTGCATTCAGTCCTAGGCCACCCTTTGACATGCAATATAATCGAAATTCAGTGTTCACGCTGGGCTAATGCTGAATGAATGCAGGAATACCATCCCTGTCGTATTCATGTAACATGTGGCGGTGTTCTTGTGAGGTTTTCTTAAGGGTAATATCATGCTGGCATTGGAAATGAAATTCCCTATTAATGGGAAGGCAAGCTTTCGTGAACCTTAAAGCAATGTTGCCTTCATCTTAAGGAAATATTGACTCGATTCTATTACGACTTGACATAGTCTTTCAAGGCATTCTTTAAAAGTGCCTGCAACTTGGTATCGGGGAAGGAGTGACGTCGCACAAACGATAAAACGGAGTAATTCTCAAGTTTAACGGAAGTTACTGCCACTTTATACTAATTCTGACGTCGACTGAAATGTGGTGCTTTGGCAAAGTTAATGCCCTGACACAAGGCAAAGTTGGCAAAGTTACAGCCTTGCGGCTGAAGACCGTAGCTGTTGTCCGTAGCAGAAACTTAAGTCTGTCAGAAGTGGGATTCGAACCCACGCCTCCAGGGGAGACTGCGACCTGAACGCAGCGCCTTAGACCGCTCGGCCATCCTGACACACTTGCGTGGTGGGAGCTGACCCGTTGCGGCTACACCCAGCTTGTGGTCTGAATCCCTAACGAAATGTTGATTCGATTCAAATATAGCTCCACATGTTCTGCCAAGCGCTGAAGACTGTAGCTGTTATCCGAAGCCAAAGGACAAAGGACAGTTCTGTCGGAAAAGTGGGATTCGCACCCACACCTCCAGAGGAGACTGCGACCTGAACGCAGCTTTTGGATCTACGCCCTGCAGGCAGGCACCGACACGCTAGCGCTTCGCATTTCAGACCGGTCATCCCGCCGGCCTCGTTGGCGCAGTTAGGCAGCGCGTCAGGCTCATAATCTGAAGGTCGTGCCTCACACGGGGCAGCGTGGTGCCTTTTGATAGCTGAGAGCGCTTACACGACAGAGCGGGCTTCTCTGTTCCCGTCCGCCTGCTTGTCTCCTTCGCCTGAGGGAAAAAGGCCACAGCTCATCTGAAGGGTGGACGACACGACATTGCGGGAGAAACTGTGAGTTTCCAGGTAAATTCCCTAAATACCATCCAGCGACATTGCATTCAGTCCTAGGCCACCCTTTGACATGCAATATAATCGAAATTCAGTGTTCACGCTGGGCTAATGCTGAATGAATGCAGCAATACCATCCCTGTCGTATTCATGTAACATGTGGCGGTGTTCTTGTGAGGTTTTCTTAAGGGTAATATCATGCTGGCATTGGAAATGAAATTCCCTATTAATGGGAAGGCAAGCTTTCGTGAACCTTAAAGCAATGTTGCCTTCATCTTAAGGAAATATTGACTCGATTCTATTACGACTTGACATAGTCTTTCAAGGCATTCTTTAAAAGTGCCTGCAACTTGGTATCGGGGAAGGAGTGACGTCGCACAAACGATAAAACGGAGTAATTCTCAAGTTTAACGGAAGTTACTGCCACTTTATACTAATTCTGACGTCGACTGAAATGTGGTGCTTTGGCAAAGTTAATGCCCTGACACAAGGCAAAGTTGGCAAAGTTACAGCCTTGCGGCTGAAGACCGTAGCTGTTGTCCGTAGCAGAAACTTAAGTCTGTCAGAAGTGGGATTCGAACCCACGCCTCCAGGGGAGACTGCGACCTGAACGCAGCGCCTTAGACCGCTCGGCCATCCTGACACGCTTGCGTGGTGGGAGCTGACCCGTTGCGGCTACACCCAGCTTGTGGTCTGAATCCCTAACGAAATGTTGATTCGATTCAAATATAGCTCCACATGTTCTGCCAAGCGCTGAAGACTGTAGCTGTTATCCGAAGCCAAAGGACAAAGGACAGTTCTGTCGGAAAAGTGGGATTCGCACCCACACCTCCAGAGGAGACTGCGACCTGAACGCAGCTTTTGGATCTACGCCCTGCAGGCAGGCACCGACACGCTAGCGCTTCGCATTTCAGACCGGTCATCCCGCCGGCCTCGTTGGCGCAGTTAGGCAGCGCGTCAGTCTCATAATCTGAAGGTCGTGCCTCACATGGGGCAGCGTGGTGCCTTTTGATAGCTGAGAGCGCTTACACGACAGAGCGGGCTTCTCTGTTCCCGTCCGCCTGCTTGTCTCCTTCGCCTGAGGGAAAAAGGCCACAGCTCATCTGAAGGGTGGACGACACGACATTGCGGGAGAAACTGTGAGTTTCCAGGTAAATTCCCTAAATACCATCCAGCGACATTGCATTCAGTCCTAGGCCACCCTTTGACATGCAATATAATCGAAATTCAGTGTTCACGCTGGGCTAATGCTGAATGAATGCAGGAATACCATCCCTGTCGTATTCATGTAACATGTGGCGGTGTTCTTGTGAGGTTTTCTTAAGGGTAATATCATGCTGGCATTGGAAATGAAATTCCCTATTAATGGGAAGGCAAGCTTTCGTGAACCTTAAAGCAATGTTGCCTTCATCTTAAGGAAATATTGACTCGATTCTATTACGACTTGACATAGTCTTTCAAGGCATTCTTTAAAAGTGCCTGCAACTTGGTATCGGGGAAGGAGTGACGTCGCACAAACGATAAAACGGAGTAATTCTCAAGTTTAACGGAAGTTACTGCCACTTTATACTAATTCTGACGTCGACTGAAATGTGGTGCTTTGGCAAAGTTAATGCCCTGACACAAGGCAAAGTTGGCAAAGTTACAGCCTTGCGGCTGAAGACCGTAGCTGTTGTCCGTAGCAGAAACTTAAGTCTGTCAGAAGTGGGATTCGAACCCACGCCTCCAGGGGAGACTGCGACCTGAACGCAGCGCCTTAGACCGCTCGGCCATCCTGACACGCTTGCGTGGTGGGAGCTGACCCGTTGCGGCTACACCCAGCTTGTGGTCTGAATCCCTAACCAAATGTTGATTCGATTCAAATATAGCTCCACATGTTCTGCCAAGCGCTGAAGACTGTAGCTGTTATCCGAAGCCAAAGGACAAAGGACAGTTCTGTCGGAAAAGTGGGATTCGCACCCACACCTCCAGAGGAGACTGCGACCTGAACGCAGCTTTTGGATCTACGCCCTGCAGGCAGGCACCGACACGCTAGCGCTTCGCATTTCAGACCGGTCATCCCGCCGGCCTCGTTGGCGCAGTTAGGCAGCGCGTCAGTCTCATAATCTGAAGGTCGTGCCTCACACGGGGCAGCGTGGTGCCTTTTGATAGCTGAGAGCGCTTACACGACAGAGCGGGCTTCTCTGTTCCCGTCCGCCTGCTTGTCTCCTTCGCCTGAGGGAAAAAGGCCACAGCTCATCTGAAGGGTGGACGACACGACATTGCGGGAGAAACTGTGAGTTTCCAGGTAAATTCCCTAAATACCATCCAGCGACATTGCATTCAGTCCTAGGCCACCCTTTGACATGCAATATAATCGAAATTCAGTGTTCACGCTGGGCTAATGCTGAATGAATGCAGGAATACCATCCCTGTCGTATTCATGTAACATGTGGCGGTGTTCTTGTGAGGTTTTCTTAAGGGTAATATCATGCTGGCATTGGAAATGAAATTCCCTATTAATGGGAAGGCAAGCTTTCGTGAACCTTAAAGCAATGTTGCCTTCATCTTAAGGAAATATTGACTCGATTCTATTACGACTTGACATAGTCTTTCAAGGCATTCTTTAAAAGTGCCTGCAACTTGGTATCGAGGAAGGAGTGACGTCGCACAAACGATAAAACGGAGTAATTCTCAAGTTTAACGGAAGTTACTGCCACTTTATACTAATTCTGACGTCGACTGAAATGTGGTGCTTTGGCAAAGTTAATGCCCTGACACAAGGCAAAGTTGGCAAAGTTACAGCCTTGCGGCTGAAGACCGTAGCTGTTGTCCGTAGCAGAAACTTAAGTCTGTCAGAAGTGGGATTCGAACCCACGCCTCCAGGGGAGACTGCGACCTGAACGCAGCGCCTTAGACCGCTCGGCCATCCTGACACGCTTGCGTGGTGGGAGCTGACCCGTTGCGGCTACACCCAGCTTGTGGTCTGAATCCCTAACGAAATGTTGATTCGATTCAAATATAGCTCCACATGTTCTGCCAAGCGCTGAAGACTGTAGCTGTTATCCGAAGCCAAAGGACAAAGGACAGTTCTGTCGGAAAAGTGGGATTCGCACCCACACCTCCAGAGGAGACTGCGACCTGAACGCAGCTTTTGGATCTACGCCCTGCAGGCAGGCACCGACACGCTAGCGCTTCGCATTTCAGACCGGTCATCCCGCCGGCCTCGTTGGCGCAGTTAGGCAGCGCGTCAGTCTCATAATCTGAAGGTCGTGCCTCACACGGGGCAGCGTGGTGCCTTTTGATAGCTGAGAGCGCTTACACGACAGAGCGGGCTTCTCTGTTCCCGTCCGCCTGCTTGTCTCCTTCGCCTGAGGGAAAAAGGCCACAGCTCATCTGAAGGGTGGACGACACGACATTGCGGGAGAAACTGTGAGTTTCCAGGTAAATTCCCTAAATACCATCCAGCGACATTGCATTCAGTCCTAGGCCACCCTTTGACATGCAATATAATCGAAATTCAGTGTTCACGCTGGGCTAATGCTGAATGAATGCAGGAATACCATCCCTGTCGTATTCATGTAACATGTGGCGGTGTTCTTGTGAGGTTTTCTTAAGGGTAATATCATGCTGGCATTGGAAATGAAATTCCCTATTAATGGGAAGGCAAGCTTTCGTGAACCTTAAAGCAATGTTGCCTTCATCTTAAGGAAATATTGACTCGATTCTATTACGACTTGACATAGTCTTTCAAGGCATTCTTTAAAAGTGCCTGCAACTTGGTATCGGGGAAGGAGTGACGTCGCACAAACGATAAAACGGAGTAATTCTCAAGTTTAACGGAAGTTACTGCCACTTTATACTAATTCTGACGTCGACTGAAATGTGGTGCTTTGGCAAAGTTAATGCCCTGACACAAGGCAAAGTTGGCAAAGTTACAGCCTTGCGGCTGAAGACCGTAGCTGTTGTCCGTAGCAGAAACTTAAGTCTGTCAGAAGTGGGATTCGAACCCACGCCTCCAGGGGAGACTGCGACCTGAACGCAGCGCCTTAGACCGCTCGGCCATCCTGACACGCTTGCGTGGTGGGAGCTGACCCGTTGCGGCTACACCCAGCTTGTGGTCTGAATCCCTAACCAAATGTTGATTCGATTCAAATATAGCTCCACATGTTCTGCCAAGCGCTGAAGACTGTAGCTGTTATCCGAAGCCAAAGGACAAAGGACAGTTCTGTCGGAAAAGTGGGATTCGCACCCACACCTCCAGAGGAGACTGCGACCTGAACGCAGCTTTTGGATCTACGCCCTGCAGGCAGGCACCGACACGCTAGCGCTTCGCATTTCAGACCGGTCATCCCGCCGGCCTCGTTGGCGCAGTTAGGCAGCGCGTCAGTCTCATAATCTGAAGGTCGTGCCTCACACGGGGCAGCGTGGTGCCTTTTGATAGCTGAGAGCGCTTACACGACAGAGCGGGCTTCTCTGTTCCCGTCCGCCTGCTTGTCTCCTTCGCCTGAGGGAAAAAGGCCACAGCTCATCTGAAGGGTGGACGACACGACATTGCGGGAGAAACTGTGAGTTTCCAGGTAAATTCCCTAAATACCATCCAGCGACATTGCATTCAGTCCTAGGCCACCCTTTGACATGCAATATAATCGAAATTCAGTGTTCACGCTGGGCTAATGCTGAATGAATGCAGGAATACCATCCCTGTCGTATTCATGTAACATGTGGCGGTGTTCTTGTGAGGTTTTCTTAAGGGTAATATCATGCTGGCATTGGAAATGAAATTCCCTATTAATGGGAAGGCAAGCTTTCGTGAACCTTAAAGCAATGTTGCCTTCATCTTAAGGAAATATTGACTCGATTCTATTACGACTTGACATAGTCTTTCAAGGCATTCTTTAAAAGTGCCTGCAACTTGGTATCGGGGAAGGAGTGACGTCGCACAAACGATAAAACGGAGTAATTCTCAAGTTTAACGGAAGTTACTGCCACTTTATACTAATTCTGACGTCGACTGAAATGTGGTGCTTTGGCAAAGTTAATGCCCTGACACAAGGCAAAGTTGGCAAAGTTACAGCCTTGCGGCTGAAGACCGTAGCTGTTGTCCGTAGCAGAAACTTAAGTCTGTCAGAAGTGGGATTCGAACCCACGCCTCCAGGGGAGACTGCGACCTGAACGCAGCGCCTTAGACCGCTCGGCCATCCTGACACGCTTGCGTGGTGGGAGCTGACCCGTTGCGGCTACACCCAGCTTGTGGTCTGAATCCCTAACCAAATGTTGATTCGATTCAAATATAGCTCCACATGTTCTGCCAAGCGCTGAAGACTGTAGCTGTTATCCGAAGCCAAAGGACAAAGGACAGTTCTGTCGGAAAAGTGGGATTCGCACCCACACCTCCAGAGGAGACTGCGACCTGAACGCAGCTTTTGGATCTACGCCCTGCAGGCAGGCACCGACACGCTAGCGCTTCGCATTTCAGACCGGTCATCCCGCCGGCCTCGTTGGCGCAGTTAGGCAGCGCGTCAGTCTCATAATCTGAAGGTCGTGCCTCACACGGGGCAGCGTGGTGCCTTTTGATAGCTGAGAGCGCTTACACGACAGAGCGGGCTTCTCTGTTCCCGTCCGCCTGCTTGTCTCCTTCGCCTGAGGGAAAAAGGCCACAGCTCATCTGAAGGGTGGACGACACGACATTGCGGGAGAAACTGTGAGTTTCCAGGTAAATTCCCTAAATACCATCCAGCGACATTGCATTCAGTCCTAGGCCACCCTTTGACATGCAATATAATCGAAATTCAGTGTTCACGCTGGGCTAATGCTGAATGAATGCAGGAATACCATCCCTGTCGTATTCATGTAACATGTGGCGGTGTTCTTGTGAGGTTTTCTTAAGGGTAATATCATGCTGGCATTGGAAATGAAATTCCCTATTAATGGGAAGGCAAGCTTTCGTGAACCTTAAAGCAATGTTGCCTTCATCTTAAGGAAATATTGACTCGATTCTATTACGACTTGACATAGTCTTTCAAGGCATTCTTTAAAAGTGCCTGCAACTTGGTATCGGGGAAGGAGTGATGTCGCACAAACGATAAAACGGAGTAATTCTCAAGTTTAACGGAAGTTACTGCCACTTTATACTAATTCTGACGTCGACTGAAATGTGGTGCTTTGGCAAAGTTAATGCCCTGACACAAGGCAAAGTTGGCAAAGTTACAGCCTTGCGGCTGAAGACCGTAGCTGTTGTCCGTAGCAGAAACTTAAGTCTGTCAGAAGTGGGATTCGAACCCACGCCTCCAGGGGAGACTGCGACCTGAACGCAGCGCCTTAGACCGCTCGGCCATCCTGACACGCTTGCGTGGTGGGAGCTGACCCGTTGCGGCTACACCCAGCTTGTGGTCTGAATCCCTAACGAAATGTTGATTCGATTCAAATATAGCTCCACATGTTCTGCCAAGCGCTGAAGACTGTAGCTGTTATCCGAAGCCAAAGGACAAAGGACAGTTCTGTCGGAAAAGTGGGATTCGCACCCACACCTCCAGAGGAGACTGCGACCTGAACGCAGCTTTTGGATCTACGCCCTGCAGGCAGGCACCGACACGCTAGCGCTTCGCATTTCAGACCGGTCATCCCGCCGGCCTCGTTGGCGCAGTTAGGCAGCGCGTCAGTCTCATAATCTGAAGGTCGTGCCTCACACGGGGCAGCGTGGTGCCTTTTGATAGCTGAGAACGCTTACACGACAGAGCAGGCTTCTCTGTTCCCGTCCGCCGGCTTGTCTCCTTCGCCTGAGGGAAAAAGGCCACAGCTCATCTGAAGGGTGGACGACACGACATTGCGGGAGAAACTGTGAGTTTCCAGGTAAATTCCCTAAATACCATCCAGCGACATTGCATTCAGTCCTAGGCCACCCTTTGACATGCAATATAATCGAAATTCAGTGTTCACGCTGGGCTAATGCTGAAGGAATGCAGGAATACCATCCCTGTCGTATTCATGTAACATGTGGCGGTGTTCTTGTGAGGTTTTCTTAAGGGTAATATCATGCTGGCATTGGAAATGAAATTCCCTATTAATGGGAAGGCAAGCTTTCGTGAACCTTAAAGCAATGTTGCCTTCATCTTAAGGAAATATTGACTCGATTCTATTACGACTTGACATAGTCTTTCAAGGCATTCTTTAAAAGTGCCTGCAACTTGGTATCGGGGAAGGAGTGACGTCGCACAAACGATAAAACGGAGTAATTCTCAAGTTTAACGGAAGTTACTGCCACTTTATACTAATTCTGACGTCGACTGAAATGTGGTGCTTTGGCAAAGTTAATGCCCTGACACAAGGCAAAGTTGGCAAAGTTACAGCCTTGCGGCTGAAGACCGTAGCTGTTGTCCGTAGCAGAAACTTAAGTCTGTCAGAAGTGGGATTCGAACCCACGCCTCCAGGGGAGACTGCGACCTGAACGCAGCACCTTAGACAGCTCGGCCAACCTGACACGCTTGCGTGGTGGGAGCTGACCCGTTGCGGCTACACCCAGCTTGTGGTCTGAATCCCTAACGAAATGTTGATTCGATTCAAATATAGCTCCACATGTTCTGCCAAGCGCTGAAGACTGTAGCTGTTATCCGAAGCCAAAGGACAAAGGACAGTTCTGTCGGAAAAGTGGGATTCGCACCCACACCTCCAGAGGAGACTGCGACCTGAACGCAGCTTTTGGATCTACGCCCTGCAGGCAGGCACCGACACGCTAGCGCTTCGCATTTCAGACCGGTCATCCCGCCGGCCTCGTTGGCGCAGTTAGGCAGCGCGTCAGTCTCATAATCTGAAGGTCGTGAGTTCGAGCCTCACACGGGGCAGCGTGGTGCCTTTTGATAGCTGAGAGCGCTTACACGACAGAGCGGGCTTCTCTGTTCCCGTCCGCCTGCTTGTCTCCTTCGCCTGAGGGAAAAAGGCCACAGCTCATCTGAAGGGTGGACGACACGACATTGCGGGAGAAACTGTGAGTTTCCAGGTAAATTCCCTAAATACCATCCAGCGACATTGCATTCAGTCCTAGGCCACCCTTTGACATGCAATATAATCGAAATTCAGTGTTCACGCTGGGCTAATGCTGAATGAATGCAGGAATACCATCCCTGTCGTATTCATGTAACATGTGGCGGTGTTCTTGTGAGGTTTTCTTAAGGGTAATATCATGCTGGCATTGGAAATGAAATTCCCTATTAATGGGAAGGCAAGCTTTCGTGAACCTTAAAGCAATGTTGCCTTCATCTTAAGGAAATATTGACTCGATTCTATTACGACTTGACATAGTCTTTCAAGGCATTCTTTAAAAGTGCCTGCAACTTGGTATCGGGGAAGGAGTGACGTCGCACAAACGATACAAGGAGTAATTCTCAAGTTTAACGGAACGCCCGTCGGCGTTACTGCCACTTTATACTAATTCTGACGTCGACTGAAATGTGGTGCTTTGGCAAAGTTAATGCCCTGACACAAGGCAAAGTTGGCAAAGTTACAGTCTTGCGGCTGAAGACCGTAGCTGTTGTCTGTAGCCGAAACTTAAGTCTGTCAGAAGTGGGATTCGAACCCACGCCTCCAGGGGAGACTGCGATCTGAAAGCAGCTTTTGGATCTACGCCCTGCAGGCAGGCACCGACACGCTAGCGCTTCGCATTTCAGACCGGTCATCCCGCCGGCCTCGTTGGCGCAGTTAGGCAGCGCGTCAGTCTCATAATCTGAAGGTCGTGCCTCACACGGGGCAGCGTGGTGCCTTTTGATAGCTGAGAGCGCTTACACGACAGAGCGGGCTTCTCTGTTCCCGTCCGCCTGCTTGTCTCCTTCGCCTGAGGGAAAAAGGCCACAGCTCATCTGAAGGGTGGACGACACGACATTGCGGGAGAAACTGTGAGTTTCCAGGTAAATTCCCTAAATACCATCCAGCGACATTGCATTCAGTCCTAGGCCACCCTTTGACATGCAATATAATCGAAATTCAGTGTTCACGCTGGGCTAATGCTGAATGAATGCAGGAATACCATCCCTGTCGTATTCATGTAACATGTGGCGGTGTTCTTGTGAGGTTTTCTTAAGGGTAATATCATGCTGGCATTGGAAATGAAATTCCCTATTAATGGGAAGGCAAGCTTTCGTGAACCTTAAAGCAATGTTGCCTTCATCTTAAGGAAATATTGACTCGATTCTATTACGACTTGACATAGTCTTTCAAGGCATTCTTTAAAAGTGCCTGCAACTTGGTATCGGGGAAGGAGTGACGTCGCACAAACGATAAAACGGAGTAATTCTCAAGTTTAACGGAAGTTACTGCCACTTTATACTAATTCTGACGTCGACTGAAATGTGGTGCTTTGGCAAAGTTAATGCCCTGACACAAGGCAAAGTTGGCAAAGTTACAGCCTTGCGGCTGAAGACCGTAGCTGTTGTCCGTAGCAGAAACTTAAGTCTGTCAGAAGTGGGATTCGAACCCACGCCTCCAGGGGAGACTGCGACCTGAACGCAGCGCCTTAGACCGCTCGGCCATCCTGACACGCTTGCGTGGTGGGAGCTGACCCGTTGCGGCTACACCCAGCTTGTGGTCTGAATCCCTAACCAAATGTTGATTCGATTCAAATATAGCTCCACATGTTCTGCCAAGCGCTGAAGACTGTAGCTGTTATCCGAAGCCAAAGGACAAAGGACAGTTCTGTCGGAAAAGTGGGATTCGCACCCACACCTCCAGAGGAGACTGCGACCTGAACGCAGCTTTTGGATCTACGCCCTGCAGGCAGGCACCGACACGCTAGCGCTTCGCATTTCAGACCGGTCATCCCGCCGGCCTCGTTGGCGCAGTTAGGCAGCGCGTCAGTCTCATAATCTGAAGGTCGTGCCTCACACGGGGCAGCGTGGTGCCTTTTGATAGCTGAGAGCGCTTACACGACAGAGCGGGCTTCTCTGTTCCCGTCCGCCTGCTTGTCTCCTTCGCCTGAGGGAAAAAGGCCACAGCTCATCTGAAGGGTGGACGACACGACATTGCGGGAGAAACTGTGAGTTTCCAGGTAAATTCCCTAAATACCATCCAGCGACATTGCATTCAGTCCTAGGCCACCCTTTGACATGCAATATAATCGAAATTCAGTGTTCACGCTGGGCTAATGCTGAATGAATGCAGGAATACCATCCCTGTCGTATTCATGTAACATGTGGCGGTGTTCTTGTGAGGTTTTCTTAAGGGTAATATCATGCTGGCATTGGAAATGAAATTCCCTATTAATGGGAAGGCAAGCTTTCGTGAACCTTAAAGCAATGTTGCCTTCATCTTAAGGAAATATTGACTCGATTCTATTACGACTTGACATAGTCTTTCAAGGCATTCTTTAAAAGTGCCTGCAACTTGGTATCGGGGAAGGAGTGATGTCGCACAAACGATAAAACGGAGTAATTCTCAAGTTTAACGGAAGTTACTGCCACTTTATACTAATTCTGACGTCGACTGAAATGTGGTGCTTTGGCAAAGTTAATGCCCTGACACAAGGCAAAGTTGGCAAAGTTACAGCCTTGCGGCTGAAGACCGTAGCTGTTGTCCGTAGCAGAAACTTAAGTCTGTCAGAAGTGGGATTCGAACCCACGCCTCCAGGGGAGACTGCGACCTGAACGCAGCGCCTTAGACCGCTCGGCCATCCTGACACGCTTGCGTGGTGGGAGCTGACCCGTTGCGGCTACACCCAGCTTGTGGTCTGAATCCCTAACGAAATGTTGATTCGATTCAAATATAGCTCCACATGTTCTGCCAAGCGCTGAAGACTGTAGCTGTTATCCGAAGCCAAAGGACAAAGGACAGTTCTGTCGGAAAAGTGGGATTCGCACCCACACCTCCAGAGGAGACTGCGACCTGAACGCAGCTTTTGGATCTACGCCCTGCAGGCAGGCACCGACACGCTAGCGCTTCGCATTTCAGACCGGTCATCCCGCCGGCCTCGTTGGCGCAGTTAGGCAGCGCGTCAGTCTCATAATCTGAAGGTCGTGCCTCACACGGGGCAGCGTGGTGCCTTTTGATAGCTGAGAACGCTTACACGACAGAGCAGGCTTCTCTGTTCCCGTCCGCCGGCTTGTCTCCTTCGCCTGAGGGAAAAAGGCCACAGCTCATCTGAAGGGTGGACGACACGACATTGCGGGAGAAACTGTGAGTTTCCAGGTAAATTCCCTAAATACCATCCAGCGACATTGCATTCAGTCCTAGGCCACCCTTTGACATGCAATATAATCGAAATTCAGTGTTCACGCTGGGCTAATGCTGAAGGAATGCAGGAATACCATCCCTGTCGTATTCATGTAACATGTGGCGGTGTTCTTGTGAGGTTTTCTTAAGGGTAATATCATGCTGGCATTGGAAATGAAATTCCCTATTAATGGGAAGGCAAGCTTTCGTGAACCTTAAAGCAATGTTGCCTTCATCTTAAGGAAATATTGACTCGATTCTATTACGACTTGACATAGTCTTTCAAGGCATTCTTTAAAAGTGCCTGCAACTTGGTATCGGGGAAGGAGTGACGTCGCACAAACGATAAAACGGAGTAATTCTCAAGTTTAACGGAAGTTACTGCCACTTTATACTAATTCTGACGTCGACTGAAATGTGGTGCTTTGGCAAAGTTAATGCCCTGACACAAGGCAAAGTTGGCAAAGTTACAGCCTTGCGGCTGAAGACCGTAGCTGTTGTCCGTAGCAGAAACTTAAGTCTGTCAGAAGTGGGATTCGAACCCACGCCTCCAGGGGAGACTGCGACCTGAACGCAGCACCTTAGACAGCTCGGCCAACCTGACACGCTTGCGTGGTGGGAGCTGACCCGTTGCGGCTACACCCAGCTTGTGGTCTGAATCCCTAACGAAATGTTGATTCGATTCAAATATAGCTCCACATGTTCTGCCAAGCGCTGAAGACTGTAGCTGTTATCCGAAGCCAAAGGACAAAGGACAGTTCTGTCGGAAAAGTGGGATTCGCACCCACACCTCCAGAGGAGACTGCGACCTGAACGCAGCTTTTGGATCTACGCCCTGCAGGCAGGCACCGACACGCTAGCGCTTCGCATTTCAGACCGGTCATCCCGCCGGCCTCGTTGGCGCAGTTAGGCAGCGCGTCAGTCTCATAATCTGAAGGTCGTGAGTTCGAGCCTCACACGGGGCAGCGTGGTGCCTTTTGATAGCTGAGAGCGCTTACACGACAGAGCGGGCTTCTCTGTTCCCGTCCGCCTGCTTGTCTCCTTCGCCTGAGGGAAAAAGGCCACAGCTCATCTGAAGGGTGGACGACACGACATTGCGGGAGAAACTGTGAGTTTCCAGGTAAATTCCCTAAATACCATCCAGCGACATTGCATTCAGTCCTAGGCCACCCTTTGACATGCAATATAATCGAAATTCAGTGTTCACGCTGGGCTAATGCTGAATGAATGCAGGAATACCATCCCTGTCGTATTCATGTAACATGTGGCGGTGTTCTTGTGAGGTTTTCTTAAGGGTAATATCATGCTGGCATTGGAAATGAAATTCCCTATTAATGGGAAGGCAAGCTTTCGTGAACCTTAAAGCAATGTTGCCTTCATCTTAAGGAAATATTGACTCGATTCTATTACGACTTGACATAGTCTTTCAAGGCATTCTTTAAAAGTGCCTGCAACTTGGTATCGGGGAAGGAGTGACGTCGCACAAACGATACAAGGAGTAATTCTCAAGTTTAACGGAACGCCCGTCGGCGTTACTGCCACTTTATACTAATTCTGACGTCGACTGAAATGTGGTGCTTTGGCAAAGTTAATGCCCTGACACAAGGCAAAGTTGGCAAAGTTACAGCCTTGCGGCTGAAGACCGTAGCTGTTGTCTGTAGCCGAAACTTAAGTCTGTCAGAAGAGGGATTCGAACCCACG
The DNA here is from genome assembly GCF_049309525.1 of Garra rufa. Lineage (NCBI taxonomy): Eukaryota > Metazoa > Chordata > Actinopteri > Cypriniformes > Cyprinidae > Garra > Garra rufa. The sequence goes on from NC_133362.1 coordinate 71,062,640, forward strand.
CCTCCAGGGGAGACTGCGATCTGAAAGCAGCGCCTTAGACCGCTCGGCCATCCTGACCCTTTGCGGCTACACCCAGCTTGTGGTCTGAATCCCTAACGAAATGTTGATTCGATTCAAACATAGCTCCACATGTTCTGCCAAGCGCTGAAGACTGTAGCTGTTATCCGAAGCCAAAGGACAAAGGACAGTTCTGTCGGAAAAGTGGGATTCGCACCCACACCTCCAGAGGAGACTGCGACCTGAACGCAGCTTTTGGATCTACGCCCTGCAGGCAGGCACCGACACGCTAGCGCTTCGCATTTCAGACCGGTCATCCCGTCGGCCTCGTTGGCGCAGTTAGGCAGCGCGTCAGTCTCATAATCTGAAGGTCGTGCCTCACACGGGGCAGCGTGGTGCCTTTTGATAGCTGAGAGCGCTTACACGACAGAGCGGGCTTCTCTGTTCCCGTCCGCCTGCTTGTCTCCTTCGCCTGAGGGAAAAAGGCCACAGCTCATCTGAAGGGTGGACGACACGACATTGCGGGAGAAACTGTGAGTTTCCAGGTAAATTCCCTAAATACCATCCAGCGACATTGCATTCAGTCCTAGGCCACCCTTTGACATGCAATATAATCGAAATTCAGTGTTCACGCTGGGCTAATGCTGAATGAATGCAGGAATACCATCCCTGTCGTATTCATGTAACATGTGGCGGTGTTCTTGTGAGGTTTTCTTAAGGGTAATATCATGCTGGCATTGGAAATGAAATTCCCTATTAATGGGAAGGCAAGCTTTCGTGAACCTTAAAGCAATGTTGCCTTCATCTTAAGGAAATATTGACTCGATTCTATTACGACTTGACATAGTCTTTCAAGGCATTCTTTAAAAGTGCCTGCAACTTGGTATCGGGGAAGGAGTGATGTCGCACAAACGATAAAACGGAGTAATTCTCAAGTTTAACGGAACGCCCGTCGGCGTTACTGCCACTTTATACTAATTCTGACGTCGACTGAAATGTGGTGCTTTGGCAAAGTTAATGCCCTGACACAAGGCAAAGTTGGCAAAGTTACAGCCTTGCGGCTGAAGACCGTAGATGTTGTCCGTAGCCGAAACTTAAGTCTGTCAGAAGTGGGATTCGAACCCACGCCTCCAGGGGAGACTGCGACCTGAACGCAGCGCCTTAGACCGCTCGGCCATCCTGACACGCATGCGTGGTGGGAGCTGACCCGTTGCGGCTACACCCAGCTTGTGGTCTGAATCCCTAACGAAATGTTGATTCGATTCAAATATAGCTCCACATGTTCTGCCAAGCGCTGAAGACTGTAGCTGTTATCCGAAGCCAAAGGACAAAGGACAGTTCTGTCGGAAAAGTGGGATTCGAACCCACACCTCCAGAGGAGACTGCGACCTGAACGCAGCTTTTGGATCTACGCCCTGCAGGCAGGCACCGACACGCTAGCGCTTCGCATTTCAGACCGGTCATCCCGCCGGCCTCGTTGGCGCAGTTAGGCAGCGCGTCAGTCTCATAATCTGAAGGTCGTGCCTCACACGGGGCAGCGTGGTGCCTTTTGATAGCTGAGAGCGCTTACACGACAGAGCGGGCTTCTCTGTTCCCGTCCGCCTGCTTGTCTCCTTCGCCTGAGGGAAAAAGGCCACAGCTCATCTGAAGGGTGGACGACACGACATTGCGGGAGAAACTGTGAGTTTCCAGGTAAATTCCCTAAATACCATCCAGCGACATTGCATTCAGTCCTAGGCCACCCTTTGACATGCAATATAATCGAAATTCAGTGTTCACGCTGGGCTAATGCTGAATGAATGCAGGAATACCATCCCTGTCGTATTCATGTAACATGTGGCGGTGTTCTTGTGAGGTTTTCTTAAGGGTAATATCATGCTGGCATTGGAAATGAAATTCCCTATTAATGGGAAGGCAAGCTTTCGTGAACCTTAAAGCAATGTTGCCTTCATCTTAAGGAAATATTGACTCGATTCTATTACGACTTGACATAGTCTTTCAAGGCATTCTTTAAAAGTGCCTGCAACTTGGTATCGGGGAAGGAGTGACGTCGCACAAACGATAAAACGGAGTAATTCTCAAGTTTAACGGAAGTTACTGCCACTTTATACTAATTCTGACGTCGACTGAAATGTGGTGCTTTGGCAAAGTTAATGCCCTGACACAAGGCAAAGTTGGCAAAGTTACAGCCTTGCGGCTGAAGACCGTAGCTGTTGTCCGTAGCAGAAACTTAAGTCTGTCAGAAGTGGGATTCGAACCCACGCCTCCAGGGGAGACTGCGACCTGAACGCAGCGCCTTAGACCGCTCGGCCATCCTGACACGCTTGCGTGGTGGGAGCTGACCCGTTGCGGCTACACCCAGCTTGTGGTCTGAATCCCTAACGAAATGTTGATTCGATTCAAATATAGCTCCACATGTTCTGCCAAGCGCTGAAGACTGTAGCTGTTATCCGAAGCCAAAGGACAAAGGACAGTTCTGTCGGAAAAGTGGGATTCGCACCCACACCTCCAGAGGAGACTGCGACCTGAACGCAGCTTTTGGATCTACGCCCTGCAGGCAGGCACCGACACGCTAGCGCTTCGCATTTCAGACCGGTCATCCCGCCGGCCTCGTTGGCGCAGTTAGGCAGCGCGTCAGTCTCATAATCTGAAGGTCGTGCCTCACACGGGGCAGCGTGGTGCCTTTTGATAGCTGAGAGCGCTTACACGACAGAGCGGGCTTCTCTGTTCCCGTCCGCCTGCTTGTCTCCTTCGCCTGAGGGAAAAAGGCCACAGCTCATCTGAAGGGTGGACGACACGACATTGCGGGAGAAACTGTGAGTTTCCAGGTAAATTCCCTAAATACCATCCAGCGACATTGCATTCAGTCCTAGGCCACCCTTTGACATGCAATATAATCGAAATTCAGTGTTCACGCTGGGCTAATGCTGAATGAATGCAGGAATACCATCCCTGTCGTATTCATGTAACATGTGGCGGTGTTCTTGTGAGGTTTTCTTAAGGGTAATATCATGCTGGCATTGGAAATGAAATTCCCTATTAATGGGAAGGCAAGCTTTCGTGAACCTTAAAGCAATGTTGCCTTCATCTTAAGGAAATATTGACTCGATTCTATTACGACTTGACATAGTCTTTCAAGGCATTCTTTAAAAGTGCCTGCAACTTGGTATCGGGGAAGGAGTGACGTCGCACAAACGATACAAGGAGTAATTCTCAAGTTTAACGGAACGCCCGTCGGCGTTACTGCCACTTTATACTAATTCTGACGTCGACTGAAATGTGGTGCTTTGGCAAAGTTAATGCCCTGACACAAGGCAAAGTTGGCAAAGTTACAGCCTTGCGGCTGAAGACCGTAGCTGTTGTCTGTAGCCGAAACTTAAGTCTGTCAGAAGAGGGATTCGAACCCACGCCTCCAGGGGAGACTGCGATCTGAAAGCAGCGCCTTAGACCGCTCGGCCATCCTGACCCTTTGCGGCTACACCCAGCTTGTGGTCTGAATCCCTAACGAAATGTTGATTCGATTCAAACATAGCTCCACATGTTCTGCCAAGCGCTGAAGACTGTAGCTGTTATCCGAAGCCAAAGGACAAAGGACAGTTCTGTCGGAAAAGTGGGATTCGCACCCACACCTCCAGAGGAGACTGCGACCTGAACGCAGCTTTTGGATCTACGCCCTGCAGGCAGGCACCGACACGCTAGCGCTTCGCATTTCAGACCGGTCATCCCGTCGGCCTCGTTGGCGCAGTTAGGCAGCGCGTCAGTCTCATAATCTGAAGGTCGTGCCTCACACGGGGCAGCGTGGTGCCTTTTGATAGCTGAGAGCGCTTACACGACAGAGCGGGCTTCTCTGTTCCCGTCCGCCTGCTTGTCTCCTTCGCCTGAGGGAAAAAGGCCACAGCTCATCTGAAGGGTGGACGACACGACATTGCGGGAGAAACTGTGAGTTTCCAGGTAAATTCCCTAAATACCATCCAGCGACATTGCATTCAGTCCTAGGCCACCCTTTGACATGCAATATAATCGAAATTCAGTGTTCACGCTGGGCTAATGCTGAATGAATGCAGGAATACCATCCCTGTCGTATTCATGTAACATGTGGCGGTGTTCTTGTGAGGTTTTCTTAAGGGTAATATCATGCTGGCATTGGAAATGAAATTCCCTATTAATGGGAAGGCAAGCTTTCGTGAACCTTAAAGCAATGTTGCCTTCATCTTAAGGAAATATTGACTCGATTCTATTACGACTTGACATAGTCTTTCAAGGCATTCTTTAAAAGTGCCTGCAACTTGGTATCGGGGAAGGAGTGATGTCGCACAAACGATAAAACGGAGTAATTCTCAAGTTTAACGGAACGCCCGTCGGCGTTACTGCCACTTTATACTAATTCTGACGTCGACTGAAATGTGGTGCTTTGGCAAAGTTAATGCCCTGACACAAGGCAAAGTTGGCAAAGTTACAGCCTTGCGGCTGAAGACCGTAGATGTTGTCCGTAGCCGAAACTTAAGTCTGTCAGAAGTGGGATTCGAACCCACGCCTCCAGGGGAGACTGCGACCTGAACGCAGCGCCTTAGACCGCTCGGCCATCCTGACACGCATGCGTGGTGGGAGCTGACCCGTTGCGGCTACACCCAGCTTGTGGTCTGAATCCCTAACGAAATGTTGATTCGATTCAAATATAGCTCCACATGTTCTGCCAAGCGCTGAAGACTGTAGCTGTTATCCGAAGCCAAAGGACAAAGGACAGTTCTGTCGGAAAAGTGGGATTCGAACCCACACCTCCAGAGGAGACTGCGACCTGAACGCAGCTTTTGGATCTACGCCCTGCAGGCAGGCACCGACACGCTAGCGCTTCGCATTTCAGACCGGTCATCCCGCCGGCCTCGTTGGCGCAGTTAGGCAGCGCGTCAGTCTCATAATCTGAAGGTCGTGCCTCACACGGGGCAGCGTGGTGCCTTTTGATAGCTGAGAGCGCTTACACGACAGAGCGGGCTTCTCTGTTCCCGTCCGCCTGCTTGTCTCCTTCGCCTGAGGGAAAAAGGCCACAGCTCATCTGAAGGGTGGACGACACGACATTGCGGGAGAAACTGTGAGTTTCCAGGTAAATTCCCTAAATACCATCCAGCGACATTGCATTCAGTCCTAGGCCACCCTTTGACATGCAATATAATCGAAATTCAGTGTTCACGCTGGGCTAATGCTGAATGAATGCAGGAATACCATCCCTGTCGTATTCATGTAACATGTGGCGGTGTTCTTGTGAGGTTTTCTTAAGGGTAATATCATGCTGGCATTGGAAATGAAATTCCCTATTAATGGGAAGGCAAGCTTTCGTGAACCTTAAAGCAATGTTGCCTTCATCTTAAGGAAATATTGACTCGATTCTATTACGACTTGACATAGTCTTTCAAGGCATTCTTTAAAAGTGCCTGCAACTTGGTATCGGGGAAGGAGTGACGTCGCACAAACGATAAAACGGAGTAATTCTCAAGTTTAACGGAAGTTACTGCCACTTTATACTAATTCTGACGTCGACTGAAATGTGGTGCTTTGGCAAAGTTAATGCCCTGACACAAGGCAAAGTTGGCAAAGTTACAGCCTTGCGGCTGAAGACCGTAGCTGTTGTCCGTAGCAGAAACTTAAGTCTGTCAGAAGTGGGATTCGAACCCACGCCTCCAGGGGAGACTGCGACCTGAACGCAGCGCCTTAGACCGCTCGGCCATCCTGACACGCTTGCGTGGTGGGAGCTGACCCGTTGCGGCTACACCCAGCTTGTGGTCTGAATCCCTAACGAAATGTTGATTCGATTCAAATATAGCTCCACATGTTCTGCCAAGCGCTGAAGACTGTAGCTGTTATCCGAAGCCAAAGGACAAAGGACAGTTCTGTCGGAAAAGTGGGATTCGCACCCACACCTCCAGAGGAGACTGCGACCTGAACGCAGCTTTTGGATCTACGCCCTGCAGGCAGGCACCGACACGCTAGCGCTTCGCATTTCAGACCGGTCATCCCGCCGGCCTCGTTGGCGCAGTTAGGCAGCGCGTCAGTCTCATAATCTGAAGGTCGTGCCTCACACGGGGCAGCGTGGTGCCTTTTGATAGCTGAGAGCGCTTACACGACAGAGCGGGCTTCTCTGTTCCCGTCCGCCTGCTTGTCTCCTTCGCCTGAGGGAAAAAGGCCACAGCTCATCTGAAGGGTGGACGACACGACATTGCGGGAGAAACTGTGAGTTTCCAGGTAAATTCCCTAAATACCATCCAGCGACATTGCATTCAGTCCTAGGCCACCCTTTGACATGCAATATAATCGAAATTCAGTGTTCACGCTGGGCTAATGCTGAATGAATGCAGGAATACCATCCCTGTCGTATTCATGTAACATGTGGCGGTGTTCTTGTGAGGTTTTCTTAAGGGTAATATCATGCTGGCATTGGAAATGAAATTCCCTATTAATGGGAAGGCAAGCTTTCGTGAACCTTAAAGCAATGTTGCCTTCATCTTAAGGAAATATTGACTCGATTCTATTACGACTTGACATAGTCTTTCAAGGCATTCTTTAAAAGTGCCTGCAACTTGGTATCGGGGAAGGAGTGACGTCGCACAAACGATAAAACGTAGTAATTCTCAAGTTTAACGGAAGTTACTGCCACTTTATACTAATTCTGACGTCGACTGAAATGTGGTGCTTTGGCAAAGTTAATGCCCTGACACAAGGCAAAGTTGGCAAAGTTACAGCCTTGCGGCTGAAGACCGTAGCTGTTGTCCGTAGCAGAAACTTAAGTCTGTCAGAAGTGGGATTCGAACCCACGCCTCCAGGGGAGACTGCGACCTGAACGCAGCGCCTTAGACCGCTCGGCCATCCTGACACGCTTGCGTGGTGGGAGCTGACCCGTTGCGGCTACACCCAGCTTGTGGTCTGAATCCCTAACGAAATGTTGATTCGATTCAAATATAGCTCCACATGTTCTGCCAAGCGCTGAAGACTGTAGCTGTTATCCGAAGCCAAAGGACAAAGGACAGTTCTGTCGGAAAAGTGGGATTCGCACCCACACCTCCAGAGGAGACTGCGACCTGAACGCAGCTTTTGGATCTACGCCCTGCAGGCAGGCACCGACACGCTAGCGCTTCGCATTTCAGACCGGTCATCCCGCCGGCCTCGTTGGCGCAGTTAGGCAGCGCGTCAGGCTCATAATCTGAAGGTCGTGCCTCACACGGGGCAGCGTGGTGCCTTTTGATAGCTGAGAGCGCTTACACGACAGAGCGGGCTTCTCTGTTCCCGTCCGCCTGCTTGTCTCCTTCGCCTGAGGGAAAAAGGCCACAGCTCATCTGAAGGGTGGACGACACGACATTGCGGGAGAAACTGTGAGTTTCCAGGTAAATTCCCTAAATACCATCCAGCGACATTGCATTCAGTCCTAGGCCACCCTTTGACATGCAATATAATCGAAATTCAGTGTTCACGCTGGGCTAATGCTGAATGAATGCAGGAATACCATCCCTGTCGTATTCATGTAACATGTGGCGGTGTTCTTGTGAGGTTTTCTTAAGGGTAATATCATGCTGGCATTGGAAATGAAATTCCCTATTAATGGGAAGGCAAGCTTTCGTGAACCTTAAAGCAATGTTGCCTTCATCTTAAGGAAATATTGACTCGATTCTATTACGACTTGACATAGTCTTTCAAGGCATTCTTTAAAAGTGCCTGCAACTTGGTATCGGGGAAGGAGTGACGTCGCACAAACGATAAAACGGAGTAATTCTCAAGTTTAACGGAAGTTACTGCCACTTTATACTAATTCTGACGTCGACTGAAATGTGGTGCTTTGGCAAAGTTAATGCCCTGACACAAGGCAAAGTTGGCAAAGTTACAGCCTTGCGGCTGAAGACCGTAGCTGTTGTCCGTAGCAGAAACTTAAGTCTGTCAGAAGTGGGATTCGAACCCACGCCTCCAGGGGAGACTGCGACCTGAACGCAGCGCCTTAGACCGCTCGGCCATCCTGACACGCTTGCGTGGTGGGAGCTGACCCGTTGCGGCTACACCCAGCTTGTGGTCTGAATCCCTAACGAAATGTTGATTCGATTCAAATATAGCTCCACATGTTCTGCCAAGCGCTGAAGACTGTAGCTGTTATCCGAAGCCAAAGGACAAAGGACAGTTCTGTCGGAAAAGTGGGATTCGCACCCACACCTCCAGAGGAGACTGCGACCTGAACGCAGCTTTTGGATCTACGCCCTGCAGGCAGGCACCGACACGCTAGCGCTTCGCATTTCAGACCGGTCATCCCGCCGGCCTCGTTGGCGCAGTTAGGCAGCGCGTCAGTCTCATAATCTGAAGGTCGTGCCTCACACGGGGCAGCGTGGTGCCTTTTGATAGCTGAGAGCGCTTACACGACAGAGCGGGCTTCTCTGTTCCCGTCCGCCTGCTTGTCTCCTTCGCCTGAGGGAAAAAGGCCACAGCTCATCTGAAGGGTGGACGACACGACATTGCGGGAGAAACTGTGAGTTTCCAGGTAAATTCCCTAAATACCATCCAGCGACATTGCATTCAGTCCTAGGCCACCCTTTGACATGCAATATAATCGAAATTCAGTGTTCACGCTGGGCTAATGCTGAATGAATGCAGGAATACCATCCCTGTCGTATTCATGTAACATGTGGCGGTGTTCTTGTGAGGTTTTCTTAAGGGTAATATCATGCTGGCATTGGAAATGAAATTCCCTATTAATGGGAAGGCAAGCTTTCGTGAACCTTAAAGCAATGTTGCCTTCATCTTAAGGAAATATTGACTCGATTCTATTACGACTTGACATAGTCTTTCAAGGCATTCTTTAAAAGTGCCTGCAACTTGGTATCGGGGAAGGAGTGACGTCGCACAAACGATAAAACGGAGTAATTCTCAAGTTTAACGGAAGTTACTGCCACTTTATACTAATTCTGACGTCGACTGAAATGTGGTGCTTTGGCAAAGTTAATGCCCTGACACAAGGCAAAGTTGGCAAAGTTACAGCCTTGCGGCTGAAGACCGTAGCTGTTGTCCGTAGCAGAAACTTAAGTCTGTCAGAAGTGGGATTCGAACCCACGCCTCCAGGGGAGACTGCGACCTGAACGCAGCGCCTTAGACCGCTCGGCCATCCTGACACGCTTGCGTGGTGGGAGCTGACCCGTTGCGGCTACACCCAGCTTGTGGTCTGAATCCCTAACGAAATGTTGATTCGATTCAAATATAGCTCCACATGTTCTGCCAAGCGCTGAAGACTGTAGCTGTTATCCGAAGCCAAAGGACAAAGGACAGTTCTGTCGGAAAAGTGGGATTCGCACCCACACCTCCAGAGGAGACTGCGACCTGAACGCAGCTTTTGGATCTACGCCCTGCAGGCAGGCACCGACACGCTAGCGCTTCGCATTTCAGACCGGTCATCCCGCCGGCCTCGTTGGCGCAGTTAGGCAGCGCGTCAGGCTCATAATCTGAAGGTCGTGCCTCACACGGGGCAGCGTGGTGCCTTTTGATAGCTGAGAGCGCTTACACGACAGAGCGGGCTTCTCTGTTCCCGTCCGCCTGCTTGTCTCCTTCGCCTGAGGGAAAAAGGCCACAGCTCATCTGAAGGGTGGACGACACGACATTGCGGGAGAAACTGTGAGTTTCCAGGTAAATTCCCTAAATACCATCCAGCGACATTGCATTCAGTCCTAGGCCACCCTTTGACATGCAATATAATCGAAATTCAGTGTTCACGCTGGGCTAATGCTGAATGAATGCAGGAATACCATCCCTGTCGTATTCATGTAACATGTGGCGGTGTTCTTGTGAGGTTTTCTTAAGGGTAATATCATGCTGGCATTGGAAATGAAATTCCCTATTAATGGGAAGGCAAGCTTTCGTGAACCTTAAAGCAATGTTGCCTTCATCTTAAGGAAATATTGACTCGATTCTATTACGACTTGACATAGTCTTTCAAGGCATTCTTTAAAAGTGCCTGCAACTTGGTATCGGGGAAGGAGTGACGTCGCACAAACGATAAAACGGAGTAATTCTCAAGTTTAACGGAAGTTACTGCCACTTTATACTAATTCTGACGTCGACTGAAATGTGGTGCTTTGGCAAAGTTAATGCCCTGACACAAGGCAAAGTTGGCAAAGTTACAGCCTTGCGGCTGAAGACCGTAGCTGTTGTCCGTAGCAGAAACTTAAGTCTGTCAGAAGTGGGATTCGAACCCACGCCTCCAGGGGAGACTGCGACCTGAACGCAGCGCCTTAGACCGCTCGGCCATCCTGACACGCTTGCGTGGTGGGAGCTGACCCGTTGCGGCTACACCCAGCTTGTGGTCTGAATCCCTAACGAAATGTTGATTCGATTCAAATATAGCTCCACATGTTCTGCCAAGCGCTGAAGACTGTAGCTGTTATCCGAAGCCAAAGGACAAAGGACAGTTCTGTCGGAAAAGTGGGATTCGCACCCACACCTCCAGAGGAGACTGCGACCTGAACGCAGCTTTTGGATCTACGCCCTGCAGGCAGGCACCGACACGCTAGCGCTTCGCATTTCAGACCGGTCATCCCGCCGGCCTCGTTGGCGCAGTTAGGCAGCGCGTCAGTCTCATAATCTGAAGGTCGTGCCTCACACGGGGCAGCGTGGTGCCTTTTGATAGCTGAGAGCGCTTACACGACAGAGCGGGCTTCTCTGTTCCCGTCCGCCTGCTTGTCTCCTTCGCCTGAGGGAAAAAGGCCACAGCTCATCTGAAGGGTGGACGACACGACATTGCGGGAGAAACTGTGAGTTTCCAGGTAAATTCCCTAAATACCATCCAGCGACATTGCATTCAGTCCTAGGCCACCCTTTGACATGCAATATAATCGAAATTCAGTGTTCACGCTGGGCTAATGCTGAATGAATGCAGGAATACCATCCCTGTCGTATTCATGTAACATGTGGCGGTGTTCTTGTGAGGTTTTCTTAAGGGTAATATCATGCTGGCATTGGAAATGAAATTCCCTATTAATGGGAAGGCAAGCTTTCGTGAACCTTAAAGCAATGTTGCCTTCATCTTAAGGAAATATTGACTCGATTCTATTACGACTTGACATAGTCTTTCAAGGCATTCTTTAAAAGTGCCTGCAACTTGGTATCGGGGAAGGAGTGACGTCGCACAAACGATAAAACGGAGTAATTCTCAAGTTTAACGGAAGTTACTGCCACTTTATACTAATTCTGACGTCGACTGAAATGTGGTGCTTTGGCAAAGTTAATGCCCTGACACAAGGCAAAGTTGGCAAAGTTACAGCCTTGCGGCTGAAGACCGTAGCTGTTGTCCGTAGCAGAAACTTAAGTCTGTCAGAAGTGGGATTCGAACCCACGCCTCCAGGGGAGACTGCGACCTGAACGCAGCGCCTTAGACCGCTCGGCCAACCTGACACGCTTGCGTGGTGGGAGCTGACCCGTTGCGGCTACACCCAGCTTGTGGTCTGAATCCCTAACCAAATGTTGATTCGATTCAAATATAGCTCCACATGTTCTGCCAAGCGCTGAAGACTGTAGCTGTTATCCGAAGCCAAAGGACAAAGGACAGTTCTGTCGGAAAAGTGGGATTCGCACCCACACCTCCAGAGGAGACTGCGACCTGAACGCAGCTTTTGGATCTACGCCCTGCAGGCAGGCACCGACACGCTAGCGCTTCGCATTTCAGACCGGTCATCCCGCCGGCCTCGTTGGCGCAGTTAGGCAGCGCGTCAGTCTCATAATCTGAAGGTCGTGCCTCACACGGGGCAGCGTGGTGCCTTTTGATAGCTGAGAGCGCTTACACGACAGAGCGGGCTTCTCTGTTCCCGTCCGCCTGCTTGTCTCCTTCGCCTGAGGGAAAAAGGCCACAGCTCATCTGAAGGGTGGACGACACGACATTGCGGGAGAAACTGTGAGTTTCCAGGTAAATTCCCTAAATACCATCCAGCGACATTGCATTCAGTCCTAGGCCACCCTTTGACATGCAATATAATCGAAATTCAGTGTTCACGCTGGGCTAATGCTGAATGAATGCAGGAATACCATCCCTGTCGTATTCATGTAACATGTGGCGGTGTTCTTGTGAGGTTTTCTTAAGGGTAATATCATGCTGGCATTGGAAATGAAATTCCCTATTAATGGGAAGGCAAGCTTTCGTGAACCTTAAAGCAATGTTGCCTTCATCTTAAGGAAATATTGACTCGATTCTATTACGACTTGACATAGTCTTTCAAGGCATTCTTTAAAAGTGCCTGCAACTTGGTATCGGGGAAGGAGTGACGTCGCACAAACGATAAAACGGAGTAATTCTCAAGTTTAACGGAAGTTACTGCCACTTTATACTAATTCTGACGTCGACTGAAATGTGGTGCTTTGGCAAAGTTAATGCCCTGACACAAGGCAAAGTTGGCAAAGTTACAGCCTTGCGGCTGAAGACCGTAGCTGTTGTCCGTAGCAGAAACTTAAGTCTGTCAGAAGTGGGATTCGAACCCACGCCTCCAGGGGAGACTGCGACCTGAACGCAGCGCCTTAGACCGCTCGGCCAACCTGACACGCTTGCGTGGTGGGAGCTGACCCGTTGCGGCTACACCCAGCTTGTGGTCTGAATCCCTAACCAAATGTTGATTCGATTCAAATATAGCTCCACATGTTCTGCCAAGCGCTGAAGACTGTAGCTGTTATCCGAAGCCAAAGGACAAAGGACAGTTCTGTCGGAAAAGTGGGATTCGCACCCACACCTCCAGAGGAGACTGCGACCTGAACGCAGCTTTTGGATCTACGCCCTGCAGGCAGGCACCGACACGCTAGCGCTTCGCATTTCAGACCGGTCATCCCGCCGGCCTCGTTGGCGCAGTTAGGCAGCGCGTCAGTCTCATAATCTGAAGGTCGTGCCTCACACGGGGCAGCGTGGTGCCTTTTGATAGCTGAGAGCGCTTACACGACAGAGCGGGCTTCTCTGTTCCCGTCCGCCTGCTTGTCTCCTTCGCCTGAGGGAAAAAGGCCACAGCTCATCTGAAGGGTGGACGACACGACATTGCGGGAGAAACTGTGAGTTTCCAGGTAAATTCCCTAAATACCATCCAGCGACATTGCATTCAGTCCTAGGCCACCCTTTGACATGCAATATAATCGAAATTCAGTGTTCACGCTGGGCTAATGCTGAATGAATGCAGGAATACCATCCCTGTCGTATTCATGTAACATGTGGCGGTGTTCTTGTGAGGTTTTCTTAAGGGTAATATCATGCTGGCATTGGAAATGAAATTCCCTATTAATGGGAAGGCAAGCTTTCGTGAACCTTAAAGCAATGTTGCCTTCATCTTAAGGAAATATTGACTCGATTCTATTACGACTTGACATAGTCTTTCAAGGCATTCTTTAAAAGTGCCTGCAACTTGGTATCGGGGAAGGAGTGACGTCGCACAAACGATAAAACGGAGTAATTCTCAAGTTTAACGGAAGTTACTGCCACTTTATACTAATTCTGACGTCGACTGAAATGTGGTGCTTTGGCAAAGTTAATGCCCTGACACAAGGCAAAGTTGGCAAAGTTACAGCCTTGCGGCTGAAGACCGTAGCTGTTGTCCGTAGCAGAAACTTAAGTCTGTCAGAAGTGGGATTCGAACCCACGCCTCCAGGGGAGACTGCGACCTGAACGCAGCGCCTTAGACCGCTCGGCCATCCTGACACGCTTGCGTGGTGGGAGCTGACCCGTTGCGGCTACACCCAGCTTGTGGTCTGAATCCCTAACGAAATGTTGATTCGATTCAAATATAGCTCCACATGTTCTGCCAAGCGCTGAAGACTGTAGCTGTTATCCGAAGCCAAAGGACAAAGGACAGTTCTGTCGGAAAAGTGGGATTCGCACCCACACCTCCAGAGGAGACTGCGACCTGAACGCAGCTTTTGGATCTACGCCCTGCAGGCAGGCACCGACACGCTAGCGCTTCGCATTTCAGACCGGTCATCCCGCCGGCCTCGTTGGCGCAGTTAGGCAGCGCGTCAGTCTCATAATCTGAAGGTCGTGCCTCACACGGGGCAGCGTGGTGCCTTTTGATAGCTGAGAGCGCTTACACGACAGAGCGGGCTTCTCTGTTCCCGTCCGCCTGCTTGTCTCCTTCGCCTGAGGGAAAAAGGCCACAGCTCATCTGAAGGGTGGACGACACGACATTGCGGGAGAAACTGTGAGTTTCCAGGTAAATTCCCTAAATACCATCCAGCGACATTGCATTCAGTCCTAGGCCACCCTTTGACATGCAATATAATCGAAATTCAGTGTTCACGCTGGGCTAATGCTGAATGAATGCAGGAATACCATCCCTGTCGTATTCATGTAACATGTGGCGGTGTTCTTGTGAGGTTTTCTTAAGGGTAATATCATGCTGGCATTGGAAATGAAATTCCCTATTAATGGGAAGGCAAGCTTTCGTGAACCTTAAAGCAATGTTGCCTTCATCTTAAGGAAATATTGACTCGATTCTATTACGACTTGACATAGTCTTTCAAGGCATTCTTTAAAAGTGCCTGCAACTTGGTATCGGGGAAGGAGTGATGTCGCACAAACGATAAAACGGAGTAATTCTCAAGTTTAACGGAACGCCCGTCTGCGTTACTGCCACTTTATACTAATTCTGACGTCGACTGAAATGTGGTGCTTTGGCAAAGTTAATGCCCTGACACAAGGCAAAGTTGGCAAAGTTACAGCCTTGCGGCTGAAGACCGTAGCTGTTGTCCGTAGCCGAAACTTAAGTCTGTCAGAAGTGGGATTCGAACCCACGCCTCCAGGGGAGACTGCGACCTGAACGCAGCGCCTTAGACCACTCGGCCATCCTGACCCGCCTGCGTGGTGGGAGCTGACCCATTGCGGCTACACCTACAGGCAAGGACAGAGAAGCTAGTTCTTCGTTGTTCAGACCGGTCAACCCACCGGCCTCATTGACGCAGTTGGGCAGCGTGTCAGTCTCATAATCTGAAGGATCCCTTCCGCCTGATTGTCCCTTTTCTCCCGAGTCAAAAGGCCACAGCTCCTCTGGAGGGCGTGCGACATGATGTTTTGTGAGAAACTGTGAGGTTCCAGGTAAATTCCCTGACTCCCACCCAGTCCTAGACCAACCGTTGATATACAGTGTAATCGAAATTCAGTGTTGATGCTGGGCTAATGCTGAATGAATGCAGTAATAGCATTCATAATCATGTAACATGTGGCCGTGTCCTTGTGAGGCTTTCTTGAGGTTAGTATAATGCTGGCATTCGATGAAATGAAATTACATGTCATTGGGAAGACAAGCTTTCGTAAACCTAAAGGCCCGGACACACCAAGCCTAATAGTCTGTGGCCTTCATCCTGTAGTGCCACAAACTGTAAGCAGACAGAGAATGCACATTTTCTGCTGTCATGCAGGTGGCCCGGATAGCTCAGTCGGTAGAGCATCAGAGTTTTAATCTGAGGGTCCAGGGTGATAAGCTGTCAGTTTGCTGAGGCCTCCCCTCATGACCTGAATAAAGTAGCATACTTTGCAGGCATCCTATCATATGCACACTGCTGGTATGGATACAGTCAGTTTTGACTGCAAGAGATGAGGTAATTTGATGTCTTTGATTGTTTACGGCACTCCCATTTTCCTGTTTCAGCATAAAAGCGGCATTTTGCTTGTCAGAAATACATGCTCTGTTTTAATGTTACTTTAAATTGGGGTAGAACTAAATGAATGGCAAAGCTCAGCATTTTTTTGGCAACTCCCTTCCGTCACCTCGCATACCCCAGTTTGAGAACAAGTGCTATAGAGTGTCCCACAAAAGTGAGTACACCCCTCACACAAATTTAGTATATTGTCTTAAGGGATAATACTATAGAAATTTAACTTGGATATATTTTATAGTCAGTGTGCAGCTTGTATAGCAGTATAGATTTACTGTCCTATGAAAATAACTCAGCATACAGCCATTATTGTCAAAATAGCTGGCAACAAAAGTGAGTACACCCTAAGTGAACTTGTCAAAACTGTGTCCAAAGTGTCAATATTTTATGTTAGCACCATTGTTATCCAGCACTGCCTTAATCCTGCAAGGCATGGAATTGACCAGAGCTGCACAGGTTGTTGCTGGGATCCTCTTCCATATAATGGCATCACATAGCTGCAGTACATTAGACACATTGTGCTTCTCTACCTTCCATCTGAGGATGCCCCACAGGGTTCAGGTCTGGAGACAAACTTGGCCACTCATTCACCTTCAGCTTCCTCAGCAAGGCGGCTATCATTTTGGTGGTGTGATTGGGATCGTTATCATGGAAAACTGCCGATCTGCCTGGTTTCTGGAGGGAAGGCACCGTGTTCTGCTACAGAATGTACAGTACATAATGGACTCCATGTTTCCCTCAATGAACTGCAACTCCCCAGAACCAACAGCACTCATGCAGCCCCAGACCATGATGCTACCACCACCATGCTTGACTGTAGGCAAGACACAGTTTTCTTGGTACTCTTAACCAGGGCATCACCACACATGCTGGACACCATCTGAGTTGATCTTATAGTCTCATCAGACCGCAGAACATGGTTCCAGTAATTCATGCTCATGGACAGGTTGTCTTCAGCAAACTGTTTGCGGGCTTTCTTATGAGCCAGCTTCAGAAGAGGCTTTCATGTGGGATGACGCCTGTGCAAACTGACTTTTAGCACTGTGCAGCGTATGGTGTGAGCACTGACAAACTGACCTTTTACTTCTGCAACCTTTAAAGCAAAGCTGGCAGCACTCATGCATCTGTTTTTTTTTTTTTTGTTTTTTTTTTGAAGCCAGGTTCTGCACTTGATGCACAGAACAGTCAAGCAGACAAAAACATAAACATAATGAATAGGACATGTGGCTTTACATGGCTAAACAACATACTGCTGTTATCACTTAGGGTGTACTCACTTTTGTTGCCAGCTATTTTGGCAATAATGGCTGTATTTTTAGAGGACAGTAAATCTATACTGCTATACAAGCTGGACACTGACTACTCTAAAATATATCCAAGTTTCATTTCTATAGTATTATCCCTTGGGAAGATATACTAAAATGGTTGCTGAAATGTAAGAGGTGTACTTACTTTTGTGAGATACTGTATGTTTCTCATCCCCCACCCAATTTTTGTATTATTGTTTGTTGACAATGAAACAGAAAAAGGGGGTTTGGAGCGTTTTGGGATTTTTAAAATCCAAATACTGGTTAATGGCTGGTAAGCAATATTTTGGCCTGTGCATTTTCTCAGTTCGGTTGCTGTTGGCAAGTGATTTTTTTGTAATCTTGTTTGCTTTCCTCCTGCTTTGTTGTTCATGTCTTACTTTCTTTAATCGTAAAGAAATGTTTTTTGAGGAAAACATTTCAGGATTTCTCTCCATATAGTGGACTTCTATGGTGCCCCCAAGTTTGAACTTCCAAAATGCAGTTTAAATGTGGCGTCAAAGGGCTTTTAATGATCCCAGCCAAGGAAGAAGTTTATTATCTAGCGAAACGATCAGATATATACTTTTTAATCTCAAATGCTTGTCTTGCTGAGCTAGACAAGACTTTGAGGTTAAAAAGTATATAAATTGTAATTTATTTATTTGTAACATTGTTTGCTAAATAAAACCCTTCTTTCCTTGGCTGCGATCATTTAGAGCCCTTTGAAGCTGCATTTTAGAAGTTCAAACCATATAAATCCTGAATGCTTTACTCAAAAAACATAATTTCCTTACGACTGAAGAAAGAAGGACATGAACATCTTGGATGACAAGTGTGTGAGTACATTATCTGTAAATTTTTGTTCTGAAATGTGCATTTCTCAAATCTCTCACAATTGTGATTTTCATGCTGCCCAAATGTGGTTTACATACATGACACTATTAATCTTAGTTAAAAATTACAGAAGTTTCCCCCAAAATCCCAAGCATACCTTTACGTCTATGTAATGCTGCATTTAAAAAAAAAAAAACCTTGATTCCAAGTTTTCAATGAGGAATTAAAACAGTAGTCAAACATCAAACACTTCAAACATCCCCAGTAGAACACATTTTGATGTTTTCACATATCCAAGACTTTCTATAAATGTAAACTGGGGTGTCAAGCTCAGCTCTGCAGAGTTTAACTCCAATTCTAACTGAACACACCTGAATCATGGTCTTCAAGGTTAACTTATTAGAGGTGTGTTGGAGCTTTACTCTGCAGGACTGTGACTCCAGAATAAATGCCAGATCTGGGCCATTGTTGCACTCTGTTCTACTGTTGCTTTTAAACAGGGGTTAACTTGTATTTGTCTCTTTTTAGAACTGATGGTGCCGAGAATGGAGAGTGAAGTACTAGATGAAATACAAGATGAAGATCAGTATTTTATAACTGAATCAATTAGTTGCCCTCAGACAGAAAATACTTCAAGTAAAACTCATTTCACCTGCCAGTATTGTGGAAAGAGTTTCAGTCAACATGGAAACCTTATAGTCCACTTGAGGATTCACACTGGAGAAAAGCCTTTCTCCTGCCAACAGTGTGGAAAACATTTCAGTGAACATGGAAATCTTAAAGTCCACATGAGGATTCACACTGGAGAGAAGCCTTTCACCTGCCAAGAGTGTGGAAAATCTTTCACTAAAAAAGCAGCCCTCAAAAGCCACATAAATGTCCACACAGGTGAAAAGCCCTACACATGCCCTCTGTGTGGAAAACATTTCAGTCAACAAGGAAGCATTAACAGGCACATGAGAACTCACACTGGAGAGAAGCCGTACCTCCCCAGAGGAAAGGAAAATCAAACATGAGATCTCCTTCTCAACTCACATCTTTCTCCTAGACAGAAATGAGATCAAGTGAACATCAAACTGAGACATAAGGCTAAGTCTCCTGCTTCTCACATGTTTCTCCTGAGACAAAAAATGACATTCTTTCATGTTTGTCTCCTCTAAAGCTTCATAAGAGATCTCAGCTACATCACTCACTGTGCTCAGATTATTCTCCTTAATCAGAGGCACTCAAATTCTCACATTTATCTCCTCTAAAGCTTCATAAGAGATCTCGGCTACATCACTCACTGTGCTCAGATTATTCTCCTTAGATAGAGACACTCACATTCTCACATTTATCTCCTCTAAAGCTTCATAAGAGATCTCAGCTACATCACTCACTGTGCTCAGATTATTCTCCTTAGATAGAGACACTCAAATTCTCACATTTATCTCCTCTAAAGCTTCATAAGAGATCTCAGCTACATCACTCACTGTGCTCAGATTATTCTCCTTAACCAGAGGCACTCAAATTCTCACATTTATCTCCTCTAAAGCTTCATAAGAGATCTCAGCTACATCACTCACTGCGCTCAGATTATTCTCCTTAGATAGAGACACTCACATTCTCACATTTATCTCCTCTAAAGCTTCATAAGAGATCTCAGCTACATCACTCACTGTGCTCAGATTATTCTCCTTAACCAGAGGCACTCAAATTCTCACATTTATCTCCTCTAAAGCTTCATAAGAGATCTCAGCTACATCACTCACTGCGCTCAGATTATTCTCCTTAGATAGAGGCACTCAAATTCTCACATTTATCTCCTCTAAAGCTTCATAAGAGATCTCAGCTACATCACTCACTGTGCTCAGATTATTCTCCTTAGATAGAGACACTCACATTCTCACATTTATCTCCTCTAAATCTTTATAAGAGATCTCAGCTACATCACTCACTGTGCTCAGATTATTCTCCTTAGATAGAGACACTCAAATTCTCACATTTATCTCCTCTAAAGCTTCATAAGAGATCTCGGCTACATCACTCACTGTGCTCAGATTATTCTCCTTAGATAGAGACACTCACATTCTCACATTTATCTCCTCTAAAGCTTCATAAGAGATCTCAGCTACATCACTCACTGCGCTCGGATTATTCTCCTTAACCAGAGGCACTCAAATTCTCACATTTATCTCCTCTAAATCTTCATAAGAGATCTCAGCTACATCACTCACTGTGCTCAGATTATTCTCCTTAACCAGAGGCACTCAAATTCTCACATTTATCTCCTCTAAAGCTTCATAAGAGATCTCAGCTACATCACTCACTGTGCTCAGATTATTCTCCTTAGATAGAGACACTCACATTCTCACATTTATCTCCTCTAAAGCTTCATAAGAGATCTCGGCTACATCACTCACTGTGCTCAGATTATTCTCCTTAGATAGAGACACTCACATTCTCACATTTATCTCCTCTAAAGCTTCATAAGAGATCTCGGCTACATCACTCACTGTGCTCAGATTATTCTCCTTAGATAGAGACACTCACATTCTCACATTTATCTCCTCTAAAGCTTCATAAGAGATCTCGGCTACATCACTCACTGTGCTCAGATTATTCTCCTTAACCAGAGGCACTCAAATTCTCACATTTATCTCCTCTAAAGCTTCATAAGAGATCTCAGCTACATCACTCTCTGTGCTCAGATTATTCTCCTTAGATAGAGACACTCACATTCTCACATTTATCTCCTCTAAAGCTTCATAAGAGATCTCGGCTACATCACTCACTGTGCTCAGATTATTCTCCTTAGATAGAGACACACTCACATTCTCACATTTATCTCCTCTAAATCTTTATAAGAGATCTCAGCTACATCACTCACTGTGCTCAGATTATTCTCCTTAGATAGAGACACTCAAATTCTCACATTTATCTCCTCTAAAGCTTCATAAGACATCTCGGCTACATCACTCACTGTGCTCAGATTATTCTCCTTAGATAGAGACACTCACATTCTCACATTTATCTCCTCTAAAGCTTCATAAGAGATCTCAGCTACATCACTCACTGTGCTCAGATTATTCTCCTTAACCAGAGGCACTCAAATTCTCACATTTATCTCCTCTAAAGCTTCATAAGAGATCTCAGCTACATCACTCACTGTGCTCAGATTATTCTCCTTAGATAGAGACACTCAAATTCTCACATTTATCTCCTCTAAAGCTTCATAAGAGATCTCGGCTACATCACTCACTGTGCTCAGATTATTCTCCTTAGATAGAGACACTCACATTCTCACATTTATCTCCTCTAAAGCTTCATAAGAGATCTCAGCTACATCACTCACTGCGCTCGGATTATTCTCCTTAACCAGAGGCACTCAAATTCTCACATTTATCTCCTCTAAAGCTTCATAAGAGATCTCAGCTACATCACTCACTGTGCTCAGATTATTCTCCTTAGATAGAGACACTCACATTCTCACATTTATCTCCTCTAAAGCTTCATAAGAGATCTCAGCTACATCACTCACTGTGCTCAGATTATTCTCCTTAGATAGAGACACTCACATTCTCACATTTATCTCCTCTAAAGCTTCATAAGAGATCTCAGCTACATCACTCACTGCGCTCGGATTATTCTCCTTAGATAGAGACACTCACATTCTCACATTTATCTCCTCTAAAGCTTCATAAGAGATCTCAGCTACATCACTCACTGCGCTCGGATTATTCTCCTTAACCAGAGGCACTCAAATTCTCACATTTATCTCCTCTAAAGCTTCATAAGAGATCTCGGCTACATCACTCACTGTGCTCAGATTATTCTCCTTAGATAGAGACACTCACATTCTCACATTTATCTCCTCTAAAGCTTCATAAGAGATCTCAGCTACATCACTCACTGCGCTCGGATTATTCTCCTTAACCAGAGGCACTCAAATTCTCACATTTATCTCCTCTAAAGCTTCATAAGAGATCTCAGCTACATCACTCACTGTGCTCAGATTATTCTCCTTAGATAGAGACACTCACATTCTCACATTTATCTCCTCTAAAGCTTCATAAGAGATCTCAGCTACATCACTCACTGCGCTCGGATTATTCTCCTTAGATAGAGACACTCACATTCTCACATTTATCTCCTCTAAAGCTTCATAAGAGATCTCAGCTACATCACTCACTGCGCTCGGATTATTCTCCTTAGATAGAGACACTCACATTCTCACATTTATCTCCTCTAAAGCTTCATAAGAGATCTCAGCTACATCACTCACTGCGCTCGGATTATTCTCCTTAACCAGAGGCACTCAAATTCTCACATTTATCTCCTCTAAATCTTCATAAGAGATCTCAGCTACATCACTCACTGTGCTCAGATTATTCTCCTTAACCAGAGGCACTCAAATTCTCACATTTATCTCCTCTAAAGCTTCATAAGAGATCTCAGCTACATCACTCACTGTGCTCAGATTATTCTCCTTAACCAGAGGCACTCAAATTCTCACATTTATCTCCTCTAAAGCTTCATAAGAGATCTTGGTAACATCTTGCACCATGCTGAGCCCTTACGAAACAATAATACATGGGAATATATTGAAAAATATATAATGTGACATATTACATAATACATTTTCAAATATTATACCCGATGCTAATATTTTCACTATACATCAATATATGGGCGTTTCTTCAACTAGGTGCACTTTTAGCCTTGAGAATTTTAAGAAAAAAAAATTTGTTCAAAAGTCACATAACAGTCTCATAAGTTTAAATAATTTGTCTAGTTTTAAGGTCTGTAAGAGGACAAACTTAGATTACAAGAGAAATAGTTAATATTTTACTTTTTATTTTTGACCTGCAATGAACAAATGTGCATCTCAATATACAGCTGTTATTTAAAAAATAGAATAACTTTGGTTTTTATATTAAGTAGAGCATGGTTCATAAATTGTGGATAATTTTTTTAATGTGTGATAAGAACCTTTTAAATATTTTTTTTAAAATGTGTGTGGAAATGACATGGTGGTGGTGGAAATGACAGCGTATTGTGGAAATGACAAGAAATTAAGGTAAATATAGAAAAGCTTTGTCCCTATGCTGGAACATGACTGTTTCTGGATTGAAACATTTGCAGATCATGCAAATCTATTTTCACAATCCATATAAATTGTACTTTGTAACCATAAATGTCATTTCCACCACAGAGGGCAGTGTGGTGGAAATGACTGTGGTGGAAATGACATTTCTGTAGTTTTTTGTGAAAAAATGGAAGATAGCTTCACTGACTGGCTTTGAATTATTACTTAGCATTTTGTGTATGTAAAATAATCTTATTTAACTTAAAATTAAGTTAATTAAATTAACTTTTTAATAACACCCTTGATGGTACAGTATGTGTATGAAGGCAAATCAATGACATTAATAAACGAGCGCACCACTGATGCTGTCGCGCGCAGTAAATCACATACGCGAGAGGAAAACAGTTCTACGCACGGGGAAACGGGAACCGCGAGCTCGTTTCAAACCTGCGCGCGCACACGACATATTCTCTGAGCGCAAAACAAGCCCTCGCGCGCGCGCTATCTTTCCCACATCCTCGCGCTCGATATTCTCTCACCTGCTCGCGCGAACACTTTTATTTTTGTAAATCGTGGGGCGGGACTTGCTGATTTAATTTTAATCTCAAACGCCATTGGTTACCTCCTCTATTCCGGAAGTCAGTCACGTTAATATAGCCTTAAAAGCTTAATGTTGCATGAAATTTAAAATATAACTTTTAACCATGCCAATAACCGTAGAAAAGTGTCATTACAACCTAAGAAGAGGGTTTATGTCCTGGGTTTATGGGTTATTAGTTATTATAGAAATTAATACGATATTAAATGATTATATTAACAATATGCCATTTTGTGTACACGAGTCTGTGCCCGATGTAGCATTCAAAATAAGTTAATAATAAATATTACATGAAGTACATCAAATAAAATAAGCCTACAATAAACATGTCATGCATCCCACTAGGGCTGTGCAATATATCGAACGATATTGTGAGGCGCGTTTAGTCAATGAAGCCGGTGCTTTGATTAGTAGTAAATCTCCATCACGTGCGTTCCGCTCAGGTTCCGCTGTAGCACAGAGACGTAAATCTCTGACAAGCTACGCCATATCAAGCTAAATATATGGCGTAGCTTGTCAGAGATTTACGTCTCTGTGTATCAATTGCCGCTACAGCGGAACCTGAGCAGAACGCACGTGATGGAGATTTACTACTAATCTAAGCACCGGCTTCATTGACTAAACGCGCCTCACAATATCGTTCGATATATTGCACAGCCCTACATCCCACAGTCTTGTAAGTCCAATAACAAACACTCTTTTCTGTAATATTTGTATCATTCGTTTATATTCGTTATTTTTTCCTTCATTTCGATCTCTTTACTTAAAGTTTTGAATGTAAATGATACAGTAAATGATCGACATGCCAGTAAAGTTTTAATTATGCTATATGACTGGGATTTTTACTGGAATGCAGTTTAAAGGTGGAATTTAAAATATTAAATTTTATTTCGTCTAATTAATAACTATAAACTATAAATATGGTGTCTTATTGAAGAGTGAATTATTCACGTTTCATTTGTAAATAAAAACACTTGCATAAATACAATCATAAAGTCCAAACTTTATCGGCATAAATATTTTGTTTTGAGTTTAGAAATTATTATATAAATTATTATAGAAATTAATACATTATTAAATGATTATATTAACAACAGGGGATGCTGTATATGTGAATGCTGTCTGTGCCCGATGTAGACAGCATTCTAAAGAAGTTTATCATGAATAAATATTACCTAAATTATATCAAATAAAATAGGCCTACAAGACATTTTTATCCATCCTTCTATTCACTGATCGTCTTTTTTTCCACATTATTATTATTATTATTATTATTAGCCTATTATTATTGGTCATATTTTTATTTTCGTTTAAATTCGTTCCCCCCTTCATTTAATTCACTTTACTTAACGTTCTATATGTAAATGATACTGTAAATGCTCGACATATGTTATATGACTGTGATTTTTACTGGAATGCAGTTTAAAGGTTGAATTTAACATATTTGATTTTGTTGATTCACTGAGAAATTAATCATTTACGTAGTTTCATTTGTAAATTTGTAAATGAAAACATGCTTATTTATCGTCACACGGGCATGAATAAATGAAATTAGGTGTCAGCTTTGTCTTCCCATGTTTCTCCTAAAATCCATTAGGAGAAATAAGAGTAGACACAACTGAGACATGAGAAATATCTGAGACTTAATTGAGATTCTTATTTAGCTCTTGTTGTAGTATCATCAGTGTCTCAGATGTTTCTCCTAAACTCCATTAGGAGAAATAAGAGTAGACACAACTGAGACATGAGAAACATCTGAGACTTAATTGAGATTCTTATTTAGCTCTTGTTGTAGTATCATCAGTGTCTCAGATGTTTCTCCTAAACTCCATTAGGAGAAATAAGAGTAGACACAACTGAGACATGAGAAACATCTGAGACTTAATTGAGATTCTTATTTAGCTCTTGTTGTAGTATCAGCAGTGTCTCAGATGTTTCTCCTAAACTCCATTAGGAGAAATAAGAGTAGACACAACTGAGACATGAGAAACATCTGAGACTTAACTGAGATTCTTATTTAGCTCTTGTTGTAGTATCAGCAGTGTCTCAGATGTTTCTCCTAAAAAGCCATTAGGAGAAATAAGAGTAGACACAACTGAGACATGAGAAACATCTGAGACTTAACTGAGATTCTTATTTAGCTCTTGTTGTAGTATCATCAGTGTCTCAGATGTTTCTCCTAAACTCCATTAGGAGAAATAAGAGTAGACACAACTGAGACATGAGAAACATCTGAGACTTAACTGAGATTCTTATTTAGCTCTTGTTGTAGTATCATCAGTGTCTCAGATGTTTCTCCTAAACTCCATTAGGAGAAATAAGAGTAGACACAACTGAGACATGAGAAACATCTGAGACTTAATTGAGATTCTTATTTAGCTCTTGTTGTAGTATCAGCAGTGTCTCAGATGTTTCTCCTAAAAGCCATTAGGAGAAATAAGAGTAGTCACAACTGAGACATGAGAAATATCTGAGACTTAATTGAGATTCTTATTTAGCTCTTGTTGTAGTATCAGCAGTGTCTCAGATGTTTTTTCTAAAACTCTCTTTATTGTCTTGCTGTAATCTCTTTCAAGACTCATTAGAGAAAGTGTTTTCACTCAGAGATTGCTCTTACTAAGCTCAGCATTTATGGTTGTGATTCTCATATGTGTCCACTTTAGGTTTCAGATTTGACTTCACATTTTACTCATAAAATTGCCCAGGGAACATACAAATAGACATAAATGAGACTAAAGTAAATTTGGAGAAGACAAGACATCCATGAGACTGTATTAAAATGAAGATGGGAGAGCTCTTTAGTGTCTTGCAGAAAGTTTTATTGCTCAGAAGTTAGGCTGCTTTTACTGTGCTCAGTATGAGGTTTACATTTTCTTTACTCATGTAGGTTTCAAGTTTCATTTTACACGCTTAATACAATGGCAAGAAAATATGGAAATCTTTAACAAGGCACTTAAAATAAATATACAGAAATTAAATAGTGTTAGATTCTGCACATGAGCTATGTTCATACTTTGCAAGCACTGTAAAGAAACATATTTTAATCATAGAGAAGCAAATTTGCTACAATATCAAACTAAAATATATACATTTTCTTTTTACACTTTATAAGCAGCATTTAAAAAAAATGTCTAGACTAGACTGCAGCACAGCTACATATAGATACTTAAATACAGAAACAGCAAAATAAAAGACCAGTAAATGACACAACATCATTGATGTAACACTACAATTACATAAACATTTAAGTTGATCTCATGCGACACTTGTTTATAAGGGCTTTCTTCAGCTTTGACTTTTCAACTGGTTTCCATCCATGACATTTGCCGCAGCTCATAACATGAGCTACAATTGGGGAAAAAAGAGAAATGTTACATGAACTGGTCAAGAGAAATACTGTAACTATACTTTTAATCCCATTGTGCCTATAACTAACCAAACATTAGATTAAATGTATGGAACATGAAGTTGACACATTTGATAAAAAGGATTTAGGAACTTACTTAGTATTCCATTTAATTTACTTTTCTCCAAAATTGTCTTGCCCTCTACAATTGACTGTCAAAACTATTAAACTTATTTACCTTCTCGTTCTTCATTTTGTAGGGCAGTGGCTGGCTCACTGACCTTTGTTTTTCAGATTGGGTAACGGATTCTTTTAGGTATCTCCATCACACTGATCTCTGTTCTGTGGACAAGACCAAATTATAAGAAACAAATTCTCAGTACCATAAACCATGCCTAATAAAAAAAAAAAAAAACTTTGTGGGCTACTTACCTTCTCTTTCTGCTTCCCTCACTGTTTAGTGCCATTACACTTGGTGGTAAAATGCACAGTTTTTTCAAATGGGCAAGACAAATGTTGTGTTTATAGTTATTTGTATCTATGGTTTGAACCATCTCCTACTTAAGCGCACCGTGACATTCATGGCAATCATTGCTCACAGGTGAACTGCACACCTGATGTAATCAGTGCAACACCTATACTGCCCAGTGAGGCAAAATACTTTAGCTAACAATGTCAGATGTGTTTGGCTAATTTATAAAAAAAAGCAGTGCAATTAAACAGGAGTCTTGAGTCCTCTCATGAGGGAGCTTGGAGGCATATAAGGACGAGCGACACCAGTCAAGGACGAGAGAGGACCAGGCCTGGATTTGAAGTTGTGTTGTGTTGTGTTTTGTTTATCTTTTATTACGTGTGCGCATGGCAGTCGTCCGTGAGGGGCTTGCCGCATTATTTTCAGTTTGTTTATTTTAAGTCTTTAAATGTTCGCCAGTTCCTGCCTCCTCCTTCCCATCTCTACGAACTGTTGCATACATTTTTTATATTTTCGAACATATATAGTTTAAAATAGCACACATGCTTATACTAAAGCACTTAGGGAATCACTGTGAAATGTCCAGCCATTACTTTTTAAACATATCATATCTTACAAGTGTTTGTCCAATCGTTATTCTATATACAGACTCTACTCTTCAGCACCATGGTAACTCCATGAATATACACGCACCACAAAGCCTTCTAAAATTCAAAGTAATACAACAATAAATACTAGCAGATCTCCCCCTAAATTCATTTTCATGCAAATCATGCAATCTGCATTGACTCATTCCATGAATAAGTCTATATCTATGTATGTGTATAAATTAATTCACATTTATGTGGAAACCTCTATATGCAATTTACACATTAAAAGATCAAATCTGAGATTTATTTCAGTCTTTGATTCTAAATATATTTATATGTTCAATACATACTATATTGGCAATGCATATGGGTGATTCTTAGACTATGGGCACTTTTATGTACTTTGGTCATATTTTTAAAAATACATACAATTTTGGACAAATTCCTCTTTATTTGTCAAGCTAACAATAAAACCAACCTAAAAAAATTACTACCTTTCTATTATGATTTTTTCATACTTTTCAACCTTCTTATAGGTGTCAAAATCACTGTTTTCTCCTTGTCGCACACCCAGACTTTTAAACTTCAACAATGAAAATAGAGTTTAAAAATATGACTTATCTGGTAACTATTAATGTACCTGAATTAAGCACTAGTAAAATAATTAAAATACATTATAGTGTTTAATGTGAGACCTCTATCAATATTTCTTTTTATACAAAATATAGCTGTGGCACAGTATTGGTGTCATTTCCACCACAGCACTGTAATGTATCTTTAAAAAGTTTGTGTGAAAGATTTTTTAGGTGGTTTCAATGGAAATGTTCAGGGACATCAGAGCACATGTTGGACATGGAGGGAATTTAAATTTTCATCAACAACAAATGAAGAAAAATCTAAGTAAATATTGCTTGATCAGTGAATATATTTATTCTACGTCATTTCCACCACATATATGAAGGCAAATCAATGCCATTAATAAATCACATACGTGAGAGGAAAACAGTTCTACGCGCGGGGAAACGGGAACCGCGAGCTCATTTCAAACCTGCGCGTCCTGGGTTTATGGGTTATTAGTTATTATAGAAATTAATACGATATTAAATGATTATATTAACAATATGCCATGCTGTCTACACGAGTCTGTGCGTGATGTAGACAGCATTCAAAATAACTTAATAATAAATATTACATGAAGTACATCAAATAAAATAAGCCTACAATAAACATGTCATGCATCCCACGATCTTGTAAGTCCATTAACAAACACTCTTTTATCATTCGTTTATATTCGTTATTTTTTCCTTCATTTCTATCTTTGAATGTAAATGATACTGTTAATGATCAAAATGCCAGTAAAGTTTTAATTATGCTATATGACTGTGATTTATACTGGAATGCAGTTTAAAGGTTGAATTTCACATATATTCAGTTTTATTTCGTCTAATTAATAGACTAGCCTATATAAATATAGTATTTCATTGACGAGTGAATTATTCACGTAGTTTCATTTGTAAATCATTTTATTGTCACAGTACATCAAATAAAATAGGCCATTTAATAGAAATTTAACAATAGACATTTTTATCCATCCTTCTATTAACTGATCGTCTTTTTTCCATATTATTAATATTATTTATGTATATATTATATATTTATTAGTATTCATGCCCGTGTGACGATAAATAAGCATGTTTTCATTTACAAATTTACAAATGAAACTACGTAAATGATTAATTTCTCAGTGAATCAACAAAATCAAATATGTTAAATTCAACCTTTAAACTGCATTCCAGTAAAAATCACAGTCATATAACATATGTCGAGCATTTACAGTATCATTTACATATAGAACGTTAAGTAAAGTGAATTAAATGAAGGGGGGAACGAATTTAAACGAAAATAAAAATATGACCAATAATAATAGGCTAATAATAATAATAATAATAATAATGTGGAAAAAAAGACGATCAGTGAATAGAAGGATGGATAAAAATGTCTTGTAGGCCTATTTTATTTGATATAATTTAGGTAATATTTATTCATGATAAACTTCTTTAGAATGCTGTCTACATCGGGCACAGACAGCATTCACATATACAGCATCCCCTGTTGTTAATATAATCATTTAATAATGTATTAATTTCTATAATAATTTATATAATAATTTCTAAACTCAAAACAAAATATTTATGCCGATAAAGTTTGGACTTTATGATTGTATTTATGCAAGTGTTTTTATTTACAAATGAAACGTGAATAATTCACTCTTCAATAAGACACCATATTTATAGTTTATAGTTATTAATTAGACGAAATAAAATTTAATATTTTAAATTCCACCTTTAAACTGCATTCCAGTAAAAATCCCAGTCATATAGCATAATTAAAACTTTACTGGCATGTCGATCATTTACTGTATCATTTACATTCAAAACTTTAAGTAAAGAGATCGAAATGAAGGAAAAAATAACGAATATAAACGAATGATACAAATATTACAGAAAAGAGTGTTTGTTATTGGACTTACAAGACTGTGGGATGTAGGGCTGTGCAATATATCGAACGATATTGTGAGGCGCGTTTAGTCAATGAAGCCGGTGCTTAGATTAGTAGTAAATCTCCATCACGTGCGTTCTGCTCAGGTTCCGCTGTAGCGGCAATTGATACACAGAGACGTAAATCTCTGACAAGCTACGCCATATATTTAGCTTGATATGGCGTAGCTTGTCAGAGATTTACGTCTCTGTGCTACAGCGGAACCTGAGCGGAACGCACGTGATGGAGATTTACTACTAATCAAAGCACCGGCTTCATTGACTAAACGCGCCTCACAATATCGTTCGATATATTGCACAGCCCTAGTGGGATGCATGACATGTTTATTGTAGGCTTATTTTATTTGATGTACTTCATGTAATATTTATTATTAACTTATTTTGAATGCTACATCGGGCACAGACTCGTGTACACAAAATGGCATATTGTTAATATAATCATTTAATATCGTATTAATTTCTATAATAACTAATAACCCATAAACCCAGGACATAAACCCTCTTCTTAGGTTGTAATGACACTTTTCTACGGTTATTGGCATGGTTAAAAGTTATATTTTAAATTTCATGCAACATTAAGCTTTTAAGGCTATATTAACGTGACTGACTTCCGGAATAGAGGAGGTAACCAATGGCGTTTGAGATTAAAATTAAATCAGCAAGTCCCGCCCCACGATTTACAAAAATAAAAGTGTTCGCGCGAGCAGGTGAGAGAATATCGAGCGCGAGGATGTGGGAAAGATAGCGCGCGCGCGAGGGCTTGTTTTGCGCTCAGAGAATATGTCGTGTGCGCGCGCAGGTTTGAAACGAGCTCGCGGTTCCCGTTTCCCCGTGCGTAGAACTGTTTTCCTCTCGCGTATGTGATTTACTGCGCGCGACAGCATCAGTGGTGCGCTCGTTTATTAATGTCATTGATTTGCCTTCATACACATACTGTACCATCAAGGGTGTTATTAAAAAGTTAATTTAATTAACTTAATTTTAAGTTAAATAAGATTATTTTACATACACAAAATGCTAAGTAATAATTCAAAGCCAGTCAGTGAAGCTATCTTCCATTTTTTCACAAAAAACTACAGAAATGTCATTTCCACCACAGTCATTTCCACCACACTGCCCTCTGTGGTGGAAATGACATTTATGGTTACAAAGTACAATTTATATGGATTGTGAAAATAGATTTGCATGATCTGCAAATGTTTCAATCCAGAAACAGTCATGTTCCAGCATAGGGACAAAGCTTTTCTATATTTACCTTAATTTCTTGTCATTTCCACAATACGCTGTCATTTCCACCACCACCATGTCATTTCCACACACATTTTAAAAAAAATATTTAAAAGGTTCTTATCACACATTAAAAAAATTATCCACAATTTATGAACCATGCTCTACTTAATATAAAAACCAAAGTTATTCTATTTTTTAAATAACAGCTGTATATTGAGATGCACATTTGTTCATTGCAGGTCAAAAATAAAAAGTAAAATATTAACTATTTCTCTTGTAATCTAAGTTTGTCCTCTTACAGACCTTAAAACTAGACAAATTATTTAAACTTATGAGACTGTTATGTGACTTTTGAACAAATTTTTTTTTCTTAAAATTCTCAAGGCTAAAAGTGCACCTAGTTGAAGAAACGCCCATATATTGATGTATAGTGAAAATATTAGCATCGGGTATAATATTTGAAAATGTATTATGTAATATGTCACATTATATATTTTTCAATATATTCCCATGTATTATTGTTTCGTAAGGGCTCAGCATGGTGCAAGATGTTACCAAGATCTCTTATGAAGCTTTAGAGGAGATAAATGTGAGAATTTGAGTGCCTCTGGTTAAGGAGAATAATCTGAGCACAGTGAGTGATGTAGCTGAGATCTCTTATGAAGCTTTAGAGGAGATAAATGTGAGAATTTGAGTGCCTCTGGTTAAGGAGAATAATCTGAGCACAGTGAGTGATGTAGCTGAGATCTCTTATGAAGATTTAGAGGAGATAAATGTGAGAATTTGAGTGCCTCTGGTTAAGGAGAATAATCCGAGCGCAGTGAGTGATGTAGCTGAGATCTCTTATGAAGCTTTAGAGGAGATAAATGTGAGAATGTGAGTGTCTCTATCTAAGGAGAATAATCCGAGCGCAGTGAGTGATGTAGCTGAGATCTCTTATGAAGCTTTAGAGGAGATAAATGTGAGAATGTGAGTGTCTCTATCTAAGGAGAATAATCCGAGCGCAGTGAGTGATGTAGCTGAGATCTCTTATGAAGCTTTAGAGGAGATAAATGTGAGAATGTGAGTGTCTCTATCTAAGGAGAATAATCTGAGCACAGTGAGTGATGTAGCTGAGATCTCTTATGAAGCTTTAGAGGAGATAAATGTGAGAATTTGAGTGCCTCTGGTTAAGGAGAATAATCCGAGCGCAGTGAGTGATGTAGCTGAGATCTCTTATGAAGCTTTAGAGGAGATAAATGTGAGAATGTGAGTGTCTCTATCTAAGGAGAATAATCTGAGCACAGTGAGTGATGTAGCCGAGATCTCTTATGAAGCTTTAGAGGAGATAAATGTGAGAATTTGAGTGTCTCTATCTAAGGAGAATAATCTGAGCACAGTGAGTGATGTAGCTGAGATCTCTTATGAAGCTTTAGAGGAGATAAATGTGAGAATTTGAGTGCCTCTGGTTAAGGAGAATAATCTGAGCACAGTGAGTGATGTAGCTGAGATCTCTTATAAAGATTTAGAGGAGATAAATGTGAGAATGTGAGTGTGTCTCTATCTAAGGAGAATAATCTGAGCACAGTGAGTGATGTAGCCGAGATCTCTTATGAAGCTTTAGAGGAGATAAATGTGAGAATGTGAGTGTCTCTATCTAAGGAGAATAATCTGAGCACAGTGAGTGATGTAGCCGAGATCTCTTATGAAGCTTTAGAGGAGATAAATGTGAGAATGTGAGTGTCTCTATCTAAGGAGAATAATCTGAGCACAGTGAGTGATGTAGCCGAGATCTCTTATGAAGCTTTAGAGGAGATAAATGTGAGAATGTGAGTGTCTCTATCTAAGGAGAATAATCTGAGCACAGTGAGTGATGTAGCTGAGATCTCTTATGAAGCTTTAGAGGAGATAAATGTGAGAATTTGAGTGCCTCTGGTTAAGGAGAATAATCCGAGCGCAGTGAGTGATGTAGCTGAGATCTCTTATGAAGCTTTAGAGGAGATAAATGTGAGAATGTGAGTGTCTCTATCTAAGGAGAATAATCTGAGCACAGTGAGTGATGTAGCCGAGATCTCTTATGAAGCTTTAGAGGAGATAAATGTGAGAATTTGAGTGTCTCTATCTAAGGAGAATAATCTGAGCACAGTGAGTGATGTAGCTGAGATCTCTTATAAAGATTTAGAGGAGATAAATGTGAGAATGTGAGTGTCTCTATCTAAGGAGAATAATCTGAGCACAGTGAGTGATGTAGCTGAGATCTCTTATGAAGCTTTAGAGGAGATAAATGTGAGAATTTGAGTGCCTCTATCTAAGGAGAATAATCTGAGCGCAGTGAGTGATGTAGCTGAGATCTCTTATGAAGCTTTAGAGGAGATAAATGTGAGAATTTGAGTGCCTCTGGTTAAGGAGAATAATCTGAGCACAGTGAGTGATGTAGCTGAGATCTCTTATGAAGCTTTAGAGGAGATAAATGTGAGAATGTGAGTGTCTCTATCTAAGGAGAATAATCTGAGCGCAGTGAGTGATGTAGCTGAGATCTCTTATGAAGCTTTAGAGGAGATAAATGTGAGAATTTGAGTGCCTCTGGTTAAGGAGAATAATCTGAGCACAGTGAGTGATGTAGCTGAGATCTCTTATGAAGCTTTAGAGGAGATAAATGTGAGAATTTGAGTGTCTCTATCTAAGGAGAATAATCTGAGCACAGTGAGTGATGTAGCTGAGATCTCTTATGAAGCTTTAGAGGAGATAAATGTGAGAATGTGAGTGTCTCTATCTAAGGAGAATAATCTGAGCACAGTGAGTGATGTAGCCGAGATCTCTTATGAAGCTTTAGAGGAGATAAATGTGAGAATTTGAGTGCCTCTGATTAAGGAGAATAATCTGAGCACAGTGAGTGATGTAGCTGAGATCTCTTATGAAGCTTTAGAGGAGACAAACATGAAAGAATGTCATTTTTTGTCTCAGGAGAAACATGTGAGAAGCAGGAGACTTAGCCTTATGTCTCAGTTTGATGTTCACTTGATCTCATTTCTGTCTAGGAGAAAGATGTGAGTTGAGAAGGAGATCTCATGTTTGATTTTCCTTTCCTCTGGGATGTTTGGAACTTTCCACTGAACAATAATCCAAACACAAACCTCAAAAAGAACTCAAAAATGGGTCACTAAGCACAAAACCAAGCTTCTGCTATGGCCATTTCAGTCTTCTGACCTGAACCCAATAGAAAATGAGTGAGGTGAACTGAAGAGAAAAAGCACCGTCATGGAGCTGGGAATCTGAAGGATCTGGAGACATTCTGGATGAAGGAATAGTTTCTGATCTCTCGTCAGGTGTTCTCTAACCTCAACAGGCATTTTGAGTTGTTCAACTGGCAAAGTATTGATTAAAAGGGTGCCGTTAATTGTGGCCAATGCGTATTAGAGAAAAACGTTTATTTCATAATGATATTTCCCCTCTTTTTAAATTCTTAATATCCAATGAAACGTTAGATTTTTGTGCATTTTTAAAATTAAAGATCAGCCTTCTTGGATCATATTTACCAATTGTACTATATGTTTGGCCATGGCTGTATAGCTCAGATGAGGAATACCTCATGGTCTTTCACAGTGAAGGGACTGTAGGGACTATAAATCACACATTTTTGTACATGCATTAAAAAAAGCAAAACATATACAGTATTTCAATGAAATCAATGAATTACAACAAACCACAATTGCTCATTGTATTGAGTATCTATTAAAAGGCTATTAGTTGTCAATTTTAGTGAGGTTTCAATAATATATGAATGTAAGCAGATCAAAATAAACCATGTCTTGTTCTTACTCTTTGTCCAAAAAGGACAAAAAAACAAACAAGCATTTTAATGAATATTTTTCTCTGGAGTGGAGACAAACCTTACTCATCTGTGGAATAGTTTGATTTCAGTGCCTTCATTTTCTCTTTAAGACATGCATCAGTTAATGGGAAAGTGCCCTTTATAACAGCAGGCCCATGACCATGTGTTGCCAGCTCAAATGGTTCCCAATCAGCCTCTAAAGCATTCTTCACAGCTGTCAAGGTCTTCCTGAAATTAAAAACACCAAAAACTATTTAGTTTCCCAGTTCAGCTGACCACTAAATAATTAATTTTGAAGGTGCCGTAGAATTCTGTATTTACCTTATTTATAGTCCTTAGTTTCACACTCCTTTTGTCCATGATTAATATTACTTCGGTTCTTTGGCATTCTGGTTTAAGTTCCTTGTTTTTTCAATAAATGTCCATTTAATTATAACTCCGGTTTCATGCAAGTTTTCTACTGGCTCCACTCTACGGCAATTGTGATCATGTAAAATCTTACTATTATAACAATTTTAAAAAACATGAAAAACATAATACTGGTCTCAGAATTCCCTTTAAAATACTTCTGCCACTTCTACATTATTACCTTCACAAAGTTTTGAGCACTGTGAAGTGAGCTTTGTGCGCTTTGAGGGTGTCACGTCAAGCTCTGCCAACCTCTCAGTTATTTTAGTTTTTTGTCCTTTGGCTTTTCTTAGATTGGCCACTAGCGAATTTGCAGAGTAGCTTTCCGGTAGAGAGCGCCTCCTTCGTAGCTCCTGTGATGTCACCACATATCTGAAATATTAATTTATTATGTATATTATAATGATCTTGAATAGGCTGAGGTGCTTTATAAAATGGCATATTTTAATCACATATTATAAAGTCTTCCTTAAATTGAACATGCTGTGTCATTATAGTTTTGTTACAGCTTTTAATTGGGTAACTTTTGTAAAAAAAAAATTGATTGTTGACTTTGGACATTCATTTTTGACGTGCCACTATTGTGACCTATTTATAATAAAGAAACTGTAATAATACTGTGAAATTAGAGTCCCATCTAAATAATTGGAGTCATGAGTTACACACTCTAGGGATACATTCTAAAACTATTACTTTTTTATATACTTTTTTAGAGATGTTCCCAAAATACACAATTTTGTTGAGGATGTTGTCCCACTCTACAGTCTCTCAGAATTTAAAAGGCACTTTAGGCTTCAAAAAGGACAAGTAGAGGTGTGTAAGTAACAAGCCCCATCAATATTAGAACCGTTTTTTCTAATGATAAACTGTTTCCTCTTTCTTTGCAGTATCTCATTACAGCCCTTGGTCCATTTTACATGAATACACAACATACCAAATTGCCACATACAAACAGCGTTCTTAGATGCCTGTGGACACTATCCAACCGAGAGTCATATCGGGAAGTGGCAGACAGATTTGGTATTAGCAAATCAAGTCTTGCCAAGCATCTCCATGATTTTTGCTTGCTTATTAACACTCATATGGCACATCACATTTCCAGGCCAAAAGGCCAAAGGCTGCAGCTGAAACAGTTTTGAGAAAGCTGGTTTCCGTAACACAGTTTCTGCAGTTGATGGGTGTCACATCCCAGTTATGAGACCTCACTGTGATAATCCCTTAGCATACTACAACAGAAAGCAGTTTTATTCAGTATTTCTGACAGGGTTTTGTGATAGTCAGCGGTGGTTTTGCCGTATCAGTGTGGGTCACCCTGGTAGTTGGCATGATGCTTGGGCATTTCGTCTCACAGAGTTTGCTCGTCTTCGTGAGGAATGCACATCATTGGAGATTCTGCATACCCTTTGTTGCCTCAACTTATGAGACCATACAGAGATAATGGTCACTTGACTGCCAGACAGAAACGCTTCAACAGAAAGCTGAATGTTGCTCGTGTAGTGATTGATTTCATTATGCCAAATGCATGCTTAAAGTTCAGGAGGCTCTGATACCTGCAAATGAGAAACATCCAAAACATTAGTTTAGCAGTCTCAGCTTGTTGCATTCTGCATAACATTTGCTTAGAGCCAGATGATTTGATGTGTTGGATGAAGGTGTTGATGATGAACATCACCCACTGCAACTTATCAACAGAAATGCAAGTCATCAAAGAGACATGATTTAAATCTAGGATTTACAGAGTGATGAACTAAAAAGAGGAACACTTTGTATACTGGCATATATGGGTTTGAGTATAGGAACATACATTTGTAATTAAAAGTGCTGCAAATATAAACAGCAATGCCTAAGCCATACAAATAAAATATTTCTGAAAAGAAATGTCTTCCACATGTTTTCTTCATCAATCAAAAGGATAGTTAGGATATTTGAAACTATGGGTTTCAAATGTAATAGATTGACAGCAAAATGTTTATCTTGAAGGAACTTTACTCAGTACAACATTGTGGACAACTTAGTATCATGAAAACAATTTGGCTTTCTTTACGTTGTGTGACACAAAACGTAAGGTCAATTAAAGTTGTGTTCAGCGTTTAGTCAAATTCTTCTTATTGAACTTACCTTTTTTCTAGTATCTCCATAATTTTCTCCTGACGTTGTCCAATTGCTTTTAGTTCTGTAACAATTGTATTTAGGCTGGTTAACATTTTTTTTTTTCAAATGACCATCTGCGTTTCTCTTTCAGTTTTCTCCATCTCCGAAGTTCTGGCTGAACAAGGGTCTCCAACGCAGCAGTCCTTCTCTCTGCATGGGCCTCATAGGTCTCATAAAAAGAGGGCTGGCTCACTGGTCATCTTCTTTTTGTGGGATTTAGCACCATGTTTTGGATGCCAGAGGGTCCAGGAATGTCATGCCTGCCTGGCTGTTTTTCAGAGGAACGTGGTGTGTGTGTGTGTGTGTGTGTGTGTGTGGCCGTGTTTTGGGAGCACACTTCATCCAGGACCAGTGGAGTGGAGCAAATTATAGAAGCTGGTGCACTTCCAGTTCCAGAACTGCCAAACAGCTTATCCATTTGCTGTGAAAGAGATCATTGACTTAGGAATGGGAAAAAACACGGACCTCATCAAAGATGTGTTTACTGTATCACAAAACCATTTATACATATACAGTACATATAGGCCTATAGAGGATGAAACTGTTTTCCAAACATACAAAAAACGGAATAAAGAAAAAGAAGAACCGAAACTGCATAAGATAAATAAATAAAAGAAATAAGCTTGCCTTTCATTTATTCTATATAATCGTTTTGCTTTTTTATTGATCATTTCAAGTATGTGAGTTACTTTTATGTAATATGTTAGGACATTTTTCAAATATAAGCCGATTTGGAGCAACTGCAGCACCTGACCTCTGTGGCTGGTCTCGTTTTGCTCTCACGGTACTTTGATGGAACTCGTGATCCTAAGGCGGATGTGGCGCATATTTTTTTTTTAATATAAATTAATTTACTTCCACTTTTATACAACACGAATTGGTCAACATCTGGGGGTATGTGAAATACCTGGTTATGTTTAGGGCAAGTAACCAGACAAACCTTTAAACTTTGCATTCGGTTCCAAAAACAGTTAACTTAAGCCGAGGAGGAAGGATCCACCCCCTGGCGAAAGCGGGATATTTCTCCGTGAGGAGGAAAGGCCGGTCCGGTCCCTAGCCTACTGTGGAGGGAGGAATGTCCTGTAGGATCCTCGGGGATCCTCACTGTCTGCCTCGAACAGTGGCGCGCATGCGCTCCTACACCATGGGTTCTTTGCTCGATTCAGTGGGGTTACAGACTGCAGTTCCTTGCACGCCCCACCTGTTTCGGCGGAGTTATCACAACCTCAGTGTCAGAAAAGGGTTCCCCAGTCCTGAGGGAAGAAATCCATACTCTCCTGGGAAAAGGGGCAATTCGAGTTGTTCCTCGAGAGAGCATGGAAAAGGGGTTTTACAGCCATTACTTTCTCCTCCCAAAGAAAGGCCGGGGCATTCGACCTATACTAGATCTGCACCGGTTGAACAAGCACCTCAGACGTTTCAAATTCAAGATACTCACAGTGTGTCATTTTTTCTGCTCTCTGCGTCCCCGAGATTGTTTGGTATCATTGGATTTGACCGATGCGTATTTCCACGTCACATTCCACCCGGGGCACACAAAGTTTCTGAGGTTCTCCTTCGAAGGGATGGCATACGAATTTCAAGTCCTGCCCTTCGGGTTGTCCCTGGTCCCATGGGTCTTTACGAAGTGTGTGTGTGGCGCTGGCACCGTTACCGCATCAGGGCATAAGAGTGTTCGCCTATTTGGACGACCTACTCCTGGCCGCAGATAGCAGAGAGAAATCGATGTTACAGACACAAATACTTGTCTCTCATTTACGGGCTCTGAGATTTTTAATAAATCTACAGAAGAGCTCCCTGTTTCCGAGTCAGCAGATTTCATATCTCGGTTTAGAGATAGATTCCATACAGAACACATCCTGTCCTGTCGGTATGAAGGGCAGGGGACTTTTCAGCAGTCTGGCCCATTTCCAGCTGGGCAAGCGGATCCGTTTTCATCTGGTGTTAAGACTGCTGGGGCTCATGGCCTCGATGATAGCAGTCATCCAGCTGGGACTCCTTTTTATGTGTGCGTTCCAGAGGTGGGCGCTGAGCACGAATCTGAATGCCGTACGGCATCTGAACAGCCAGGTGACAATTACGTCTGCATGCATTCAGGCTCTGATTCCCTGGAGAAACCCCGCCTTGTTGTCGAAGGGGATTCACCTGGGCAGAGTTACGTCACGAATAGTGGTGTCGACAGATGCGTCACTACAGGGATGGGGAGCCCTGTAAGAGGGGTGTGGTCAGAGGATCTGAAGCAGCGTCATATGAATTATTTGGAGCTGCAGGCGGTTTATCTGGCACTGGAACACTTTGCGCATCGCTTACGGGGCAGACATGTGTTAATCAAGACTGACAACATGACTGTAGTGTCGTACATATACAGGCAAGGAGGTACCCGCTCTCTTCCCCTGTTGCAACTCGCACGGAAGCTTCTGATATGGAGCAACGAATATCAAGCATCGCTCAGGGCAGTACACGTCCCAGGCCATCTGAATGGTGGGGCGGACATGCTGTCCAGGGGTGGTCCGCAATACAGGGAATTGAAGAGGCGTGTTTTTGAAGAATGGTGTGGGCGTAAATTCCTATCACTGTATCAGTGCCCGATTGCGGAGATTTTGACATTTCTGCAGGAGTTGTTTGAAGGGAGACGTGCGCACTCCACTCTGAAAGTGTATCTAGCGGCCATATCGGCCTGTCATGAGGGCATAAATGGGGCAGCGCCAAGTGTGCATCCGCTGGCCGTATGGTTTCTAAAGGGGGCGCGGCGTCTGAGGCCCGTTGCGAAATCAATGGTGCCTTAGTGGGATTTGGTTCTCGTTCTGGACGCCATGTGTGAACCTCCTTTTGGGCCAATAGATTCCCTAGACCTAAGGATGTTATCTTATAAGACGGCTCTGCTACTGGCACTAGCGTCAGCGAAACGCGTGGGTGATCTGCATGCGCTGTCAGTGCATCCCACATGCATCCAGTTTGCGTTGGATGGATCTAGAGTGGTGTTGCGTCCGAATGCAGCATATACGCCTAAAGTCTCATCAGGGAAATTTAATGCACTCCCATTTGAGCTGCCCGCTCTGTCAAACCTCTCTATTGATTCTGAGGAGGACAGAAAGCTGCATGCGTTATGCCCTGTGCGGGCTCTAAGTGCATATGTGGAGCAGACACGGGCTGTGCGTTCTGCTGATCAGCTGTTTGTGTGTTTTGCCAACCCGGTTCGGGGGAGACCGCTGTGTAAGCAGCGCCTTTCACATTGGATTGTGGAGGCGATTTCTATTGCATACAGAAGCAGGGGATTGCCCCTACCTACGGTGGTGTGCGCATACTCGACAAGGGGCATGGCTTCGTCATGGGCGTTATTCAGAGGAGTGTCTGTAGAGGACGTCTGTGTGGCAGCTAGTTGGGCGTCACCGCACACGTTTGTTCGGTTCTACCAGGTGGACGTCACTGCGTGCAAAATGTTTACTGATTGTGTTTTGGAAAGTGAGAAATGTACCAGTAAAACTTTAATGCCACATTTCTAACTTTGTGTTAGGACTGTGCAAATGAAATCCACAAGAGGAAAAGAAGGGTGGGCTACCCCATGTTCTGATGCAACCAGCCAATCACAGCATGGAAAGGGAGAAGTCGCAAATTCTAATCTCCCCCTAATCGGAAAGGTATAAGGGTACCTTTTCAAAAGACACTCTTTGTTCTGAGTCTGCTACCTGCGAAGGAAGGGACACTAACAGAGCAACAAAGTACTGAGTCTGCTCAGCAAGGGTGAGGCGCTAACAGATACATTCTCGTACTGAGGGCACTGTAGGATGCTGATCTCCTGGAGCACCAAAGGGTCACAAGATCTGGAACACGCAGATGTGGCCCTGGTCTAGGTGCTGAAGGCCCTTAGCTTGGAACAAATGTACCTGAAGTGAAGGTTTGCTCTCTGGAGCTTAACATTGTTGCAAATGTCTGTTTGTCTTCTGCCTCTCAAGGCTAGAGATTCAGAACTTCTGTCTCTCTTGGATGAAGACTCAGGACATGCTGCATCTGTTGTTGTCTCGCTGGACGAAGACTCTGTACGTGGAAAATATCTCTTTCCTCACAGGCTGGAGGCTCAGAACATGGTCGTATCTGTTGCTGCCTCAAAGCTGGAGACTCGAAGCATGGAATGTTGGTCCCTGTCTCTCTAGACAGTAGACACAGAAAGTTGGTCTGTTAGTGTCCCTTCACTCTTGCGAGGCTCAGAATCCGAACGAGGGTGTATCTGTTAGCGTCTCAACGGATGGGAGAAACTGTTTCTCTGCTGGAGACTCAGAACAAGGAGTCTTTTGAAAAGGTATATACCTTTCCGATGAGGAGATTGTATTTTAGCGCTTCTCCATTCCGTGCTGTGATTGGCTGGTTCCAACAGAGAGGGGCGGGCATGGTGTAGTCCACCGTTCTTTCCTCTAGTGGAAGTCATTTGCATTGTCCAAACACAAAGTTAGAAAAGTGTCAATAATGTTTTAACAGGTGCATTACTCACTTTCCAAAACAATCAGAAAACATTTGGTCACGTAATTAACAGCTGAGTTTGTGTAAGATGTTGCACTACACATCGCTGTCAGTGAGAATACTTATTTCTGTGAATAAGTATATAATGTGTGTGTTGTGGTTCCCACTAGTTTGAGTGGATCTCCATTATCTCTCTTGGGATCAGGGAGCAGGTGAGAAAGAGGAGGGAAACTGGGATTTGTAGTGTAGTAAGGCACACGGTTGACTGGAAATGGGTGACAGTGGCTGGTGAGACAGGTGACTGTGACACCCACATTAAAGAAAATAGTCTGGCCCCTCTGGCATTAGCCAGAATGCCATGCCTATATCCACTTGGAACTGAAAAGCCATCCCTCCTTTGAAATTCACTCCCCCCGCATCTCCCCCATATAGGCCTATGTATATCTCTCAATGTGCAATATTACTGTCACGTATTGGTCATCATTAACTCTTGCACTACACTTCATGGACTTCAGCCCCCACAAGCCACTGCACCAATCACTGCATTCACCTGCAGCTCATTCTCACACACACACAGCTGCAGCTCATCACACGGACAGCATTTAAGCCACTCACACACTCAGCTTCTTTGCTAAGTCTTGTATTGCCCCGGCTGCATTTCTAAGCGTTTTCTCAGTTTCCTAGTCTCCGTGTTTTCAGAATTTCCTAGTTTATTCCTGGTTTTGTTTCCTGTTTTGCTTGTTTTCTCTGTTTGTTTCTGTTGTTACTTTGGACTGCCCATTTGGTTTTTGACTCACGCTTGGATACTGGTTTACTCTCTGAATTATCTTCGCTGTTGTTGTTTGCTGGTGTTGACCCTGTTTGCCCCGACTACAATCTTGACAATAAAATGCTGCAAATGGATCCGCACGTCTCAGTCTGACTCCTTGTGACAGAAGACTTAGCCACAACAGGATCCAGCAGCTTTATTCACCAGCATCACAATATGGACCTATCAGGAAGTCTGTCCAATCCCGTAAGTTTGCTCTGCTCCATTTTTCAAGATGGCCGTCCCATCGAGCATTATGTGGAGGAATTTCTTACATATAGTCACCTGGAACCCTGTGATGAAACTATGATTAAGGAATGCTTTTGGAGTGGACTTGATCCTGATATTAGTTTGAACTTACCCGAAGAGGACCCTAGTTGGACCCTCGCCCAGTTTATTGACTTTGTTCTAATGTTTTGTAACTCTCGGTTTACTGTGGGTGAGGTTGAGCCACAGCACAAGATGGCTGCCTCTCCTAACCATGCTCACAAGATGGCCGCCCTTCCCGAGTCTGTTCACAAGATGGCCGCCGTCCCGCAGTCTGTTCACAAGATGGCCGCCGACCTGAAGTCTGTTCACAAGATGGCTGCCGGCACGCCAGAGCCTGTCGCAAAGAACACCCGAGTCTATCGTCAAAATGGTGGCTGCTGCATCAGACCCTCACGTTTCCATGGCCTATCAAAGACTCATATCCAGCTTGGAGGACCCTCCACTGCTGTCAGCCAGAACGGCTGGTCTCTTACAGTCAGCACCTGCCAAGTCAGCACCTACTAACGCTACGTCAGCCAAGCCAGCGTCTACTAACGTCACGTCTGCCAAGCCAGCGTTCGCCAGTATCACATCAGCCAAGCCACAGCCTGTTCATGTCACAGTCACTGCTCCTGTCAAGTCAAGTCATGTCACAGCTGCTGTTTCTACAAAGTCAAGTCAGATCATTGCAGCAGTTCCTGCTGAGTCAGGTCAAGCAGCACCTCTGGAGTCAGGTCAAGCAGCACTCCCAGATTCAGGTCAAGCAGCACTCCCGGAGTCAGGTCAAGCAGCAGTCCCTGAGTCAGGTCAAGCAGCTCTTTCTGAGCCAAGTCAAGCAGCTCTTCCTGAATCAAGTCGAGCGGCTTCACTTCCTGTGTCCAGTGGCTTCACTTCCTGTGTCCAGTAAAGCGACTGCACTTTCTGAGTCAAGTCAAGTA
Organism: Garra rufa; assembly: GCF_049309525.1. Lineage (NCBI taxonomy): Eukaryota > Metazoa > Chordata > Actinopteri > Cypriniformes > Cyprinidae > Garra > Garra rufa. Next base: position 71,107,069 of record NC_133362.1, read on the forward strand.
GCTCTTCCTGAGTCAAGTCAAACAGCTCTTCCTGAGTCAAGTCACGTCTCCCCCGAGCGTCCAGAGCCAACGCTCCCAAGCCACGCAGGGCCAACACTCCCAAGCCACACGCCCACAAACCCGATGGGCCTCCCACTTAATAATGCATTACCTGTAATGGCTATTGCCATTTTGAGTGTGTGGGCTTTTTCAGAGGCCTCATCTGTCCACATCTCCGCTGCGCCTATACCTCTTTTGGAGGTGGCGTGTATAGCGGAATTCCCTGCTCTGCTTGCTCCACCCAGGCTCCCTGCTCTACCAGCACCTCCAAGGCTCCCTGCTCTGCCTGCTCCGCCAAGGCTCCCTGCTCCGCCTGCTCCGCCATGGTGGGCTCCTGTGCCGCCCGGCCTCCCAGAGTCTCCGCTGGTTCCGCCCGGCCTCCCAGAGTCTCCGCTGGTTCCGCCCGGCCTCCCAGAGTCTCCGCTGTTTCCGACTGGCCTCCCAGAGCCTCCGCTGGTCCCGCCCGGCCTCCCAGAGCCTCCGCTGGTCCCGCCCAGCCTCCCAGAGCCTACGCTGGTTCCGCCCAATCTTCCTGAGATTCCTGTCTGCCCGGTTCAGGCTACGGAGGCCGTGTATGGACTGTTGAGTTTCCCACCCACCCTCCCTACTGCTCCAGTCCCACCACCTCTGTCTACTGACAGTCCCTCTGCTCACCCACATCCCACCTTCGGTGCAGAGGACTTGCCGTGGGACTGCTAGTCTCCATCGGTGTCCAGACTGAAGGATCCCTCACCATCACCTCCAGTCACCTCCAGTCTCCAGTCCTGGACTCCACCTCGGCCCTCCGACCCTGCGGCTCCACCCCGGCTCTGTGCTCCCTCGTCTCCGTTGTCGGCCCACCAGCTCCTCCGGGCTCCATCGTCTCTCCGGCTCTGCCCCGGTCAGTCGTCGCCCCACCTTCGCCTCTGGACTCTACTCCTCCGGCTGCGCCTCGTCACTCCGTCCTGCCGGCTCTGTGGACCTCCTCCCTCCCGTGGGTACAGCCTCGATCCTCTGTCACTCTGGCTCCGCAGCGTACCTCCGGACCTCCATCTCCGCCGGGGTCGCCAGAGCCTTGGGTTCCGCCTTGGCCCTCCAGATCCTCTGTGTCGCCCAGGACCATCGACTCTCCGGTTCCGCCTCGGGCTCCACCAGCTCCACGTCCATCGGTCGGCCCCATGGAGGAGCCAACCCTTCCTCCACCATGGCTTCTACCTCCGTTGGCTCCGCCTCAGTCCATAGCGCCATAACCCCCACATGGACCTGGCCCTCCATCCCTCCCCCTGTTCCGCCTCTGCTCCACCACCCTCCGGGTTTCATTAGGTGGTTAGAGCGTCTGGAAGCCGCTCCTTGGGGAGGGGCTCTGTCACGTATTGGTCATCATTAACTCTTGCACTACACTTCATGGACTTTAGCCCCCACAAGCCACTGCACCAATCACTGCATTCACCTGCAGCTCATTCTCACACACACACAGCTGCAGCTCATCACACGGACAGCATTTAAGCCACTCACACACTCAGCTTCTTTGCTAAGTCTTGTATTGCCCCGGCTGCATTTCTAAGCGTTTTCTCAGTTTCCTAGTCTCCATGTTTTCAGAGTTTCCTAGTTTATTCCTGGTTTTGTTTCCTGTTTTGCCTTGTTTTCTCTGTTTGTTTCTGTTGTTACTTTGGACTGCCCATTTGGTTTTTGACTCACGCTTGGATACTGGTTTACTCTCTGGATTATCTTCGCTGTTGTTGTTTGCTGGTGTTGACCCTGTTTGCCCCGACTACGATCTTGACAATAAAATGCTGCAAATGGATCCGCACGTCTCAGTCTGACTCCTTGTGACAATTACGACTCGTCGGTTGTTGTATATACTTTTATAATGATACTGTACAGTCTGTAGTCTCTAGTCTCATATATTGTCTGTGGTACATATTTTTTTGTCTAACAACAGTCAGGAGTAATGCTCCTCATTTCATTGTATGCAGAAAAATAAAGGCAATAAAGGCTTTTAATTTAATTCCATTTAAAAGCTTTATTTAGATATTTAAAACAAAGCCTAAAACATTATGGCTTTCAACTATTGAAGCTAAAATATTTTTTTTCTTATGCAAATACAATCAGTTGACCACAAATGTTGTTAATAAAATATAAAAGTGAAGATAATGTATGAATAAAAAGATAACATTTAATAATGACTGAAAGCAAAATGATCATTAACTACTGAAAGTAAAAGTGAAAACTAATGGGATTGATCTCTCTCCTACTAATTTACAAGTAGGGATGGGTATACATATACATGCCACACAAAAAAAAAAAAAACAACTGATTGTTTTTGCATGTCTGTGTTTAGCAGATGATTGAATAAAATGCTTAACACATGCAGTGCAATGATACGGTTATTTTCCAGTGTGGATCCTCTCATGTATTTTCAGATATGATGACTGGTTAAATTTCTTGTTGCAGTGTGAACACATAAGGTTTCTCTCCAGTGTGGACCACCTCATGTGTTTTCAGATGTACTGACTAAACTTGTTGTTGCACTGTGAACACTCAAAAGGTTTCTCTCCAGTGCGGATCATCCCATGCATTTTCAAATGTACTGACTGACTAAATCTCTTGTTGCAGTGTGAACACTTATAAGGTTTCTCTCCAATGTGGATCCTCTCATGTGTTTTCAGATATACTGATTGACTAAATCTCTTGTTGCAGTGTGAAACTTAAAAGTTTCTATCCAGTGTGGATCATCTCATGTGTTTTTAAATGTACTGACTGACTAAATCTCTTGTTGCAGTGTGAACACTTATAAGGTTTCTCGCCAGTGTGAATTCTCTCATGCGTTTTCAAATGTACTGACTGACTAAATCTTTTGTTGCAGTGTGAACACTCATAAGGTTTCTCTCCAGTGTGGATCCTCTCATGAATTTTTAGATATGATGACTGGTTAAATTTCTTGTTGCAGTGTGAACACTGATAAGGTTTCTCTCCAGTGTGGATCATCTCATGTGTTTTCAGATATGCTGATTGACTAAATCTCTTGTTGCAGTGTGAACACTCATAGGGTTTCTCTCCAGAATGGATCCTCTCGTGTATTTTCAAATGTACTAACTGACTAAATCTCTTGTTGCAGTGTGAGCATTTATAGGGTTTCTCTCCAGTGTGGTTCATCTCATGTGTTTTCAGATGTACTAACTGACTAAATTTCTTGTTGCAGTGTGAACATTTATAGGGTTTCTCTCCGGTGTGGATAATCTCATGTGTTTTCAGATGTACTAACTGTCTAAATTCCTTGTTGCAGTGTGAACACTGATAAGGTTTCTCTCCAGTGTGGATCATCTCATGTGTTTTCAGGTCTGATGATTTACTAAATATGTTGTTACAATGTGAACACTCATAAGATTTCTCTCCAGTGTGGATCCTCTCATGTAGTTTCAGGTCTCCTGATGTACTGAATCTCTTGTTACACTGTGAACACTCATAAGTGTGGATCCTCTTATGTAGTTTTAAATAAGTTTCTGAAGTAGAAATCTTTTCACACTTTGAACACATGGATTCTCTCACTCCAGTAGTTATATTCTCATATACTTGCAAACTTTGTAGACGCCAAAAACTCTTACCACACAGATGGCATGAATGTGGCTTCACCTTTGTATGAACTTTCAAGTGATTTCTCAGACCTGAAGCTGCTAAATACACTTTACCACATTGATCACATGTGTGCTGCTTCTCTCTAGTGTGGATGTTCATGTGCTCCTTAAGGCTTGATGAGCGTGAAAAACTCTTCCCACATTGATCACAAGTAAATGGTTTTTCTCCAGTATGAATTTTCATGTGACGCTTAAGATCTGTTTTTCTTGTGAAACTCTTTCCACACTGAGTGCAGGTGGAACATTTCTCTGCTCTTCTTTTCTTTAAATCTTTCTGTTTGGCTTGAGAGCAACTCAAAGGTTTTTCTCCAGTTTTGAAATAATTTTTCTCCTCAAATTGACTTGATTCTTTATTCTCTTCTTTTTCTTGAATCAACTCTGAAATAAAAATAAAAATGGTTCATTGTCAGTAACTTGTTATAAGCTGAAAAACATGAACAAACTAACATTGGTAACACTTTCTATGAAGCCTGTATTTATAATGCATTATAATGCATGCATAATGCCTTATAAACAACATTATAATATGTTATATAATTTTATAAATAATCATAACAACAGTTAAAATGCACTATAATACTTACCTTTTTGTGCTTATAACTTTGATGAGTACAATGCATCCTAACACCATATGAAGTCTGCATTTATAATCCTTCATACGGGTATTATTAATGTATTAAAATGGACGCGTAATGCCTTATAAACACAATTATGATTTGTTGTATAATCTAATTAATAATTATAAAAACAGAAACAATGCATTATAATACTTACCAATATAACACCAGATGAAGCCTGCATTTACAATGCATTACAAGGGCATTCTTAATGTATTATAATGCATAATAAGAACATACATATAAGAACACCCTTATAATGCATTGAAAATGCAGTCTTCATCTGGTGTTATAATGCATTGTACTCATCAAAGTTATAAGCACAAAAGGTAAGTATTATAGTGCATCGTAACTGTTGCTATGATTATTTATAAAATTATATAACATATTATAATGCTGTTTATAAGGCATTATGCATGCATTATAATGCATTAAGAATGTCCTTGTAATGCATTATAAATACAGGCTTCATAGAAAGTGTTACCATAACATTTGTGAGCAGTGCCAACAAGTCCTACAGATGGTGGCGCCAGAAGCAGATTTGGTAGAGCTGGTGTGTGGGATATCAATAATAAAGTTAATTTAAAGGGGTTATATGATGCGGTTTCCTTTGGAGTATTACAAGCTGTTTGTGCCTAGATAAGATTTGTGAAGCTGCAAAGCCTAAAGTCTCAAAACCAAAGAGAAATTTATGATACAAGTTAAGACTTAGCCACAACTCCCTAAAATGGCTCGTTCAAACACCCCCTCACTGGTCCACGTCACGGTTTGAGTAGATTAGCGAAACACATCCCATAAGAATATGAATATGAAAGTAGTGTTGCAGCGCCATTTTGTGGAGATGCAGCTGCTCTCAACCTGGGAGAGCAGCTTACAATGCCAGATGTACACAAAGGGTTAGGCTATAAAGTAGGGCTGGGAATCGTTTCCAAAAAGAATCGATTCCGAGGCATTGGGAATCGAGAGTCGATTCCAAAGTTTGGAATCGATCCTCTCAAGGGGAATCGACTCCTCATTCAGAGCCGTTTTCAGTTCAACAAAACTTACCTCTTAAACGGAAGGCTGCATTCCATGAAGGCTGCATATTTCGGCTGCAAGTCATCAAACGTCGATTGATGAAAATAAACGTAATAAAAACGACTCATTACTAAAGGATGCAGCCTTCAGTTTGAGAAGCACCCATTAATTTGCCTCTTGCTCGCTAATAGTTATTATAGTCTGGTACATTTCCACGAAACGATTCGTTCGGATAGATCATTTAAATGAACCAGTTCAAAAAACGATTCAGATGTTATTTTACGGGAGAACTGGCTCATGATGTCCACAGTTTTGAGCCCTGCACGACAGAATAGATCATGACGTGTCTTGATCTTATTTACATCTTAAATAAATGCTATTTTTAATCTTTCTATCAGCCAATGATAACTCTGAAAGAAAACGCAGAGAGCACGTATCAGTGGCCGAGAGCGCATATCTGATTGACAGCTACGCCACCAGCTCTTATATCCACGAGCTCTTATAGCCTATCATGTTGCATTTATTGCGAAATTATAGCTCTTATATCAGTGTTGTTGTTAAAGTTCTGTTTATTTTGTTTCAGTGTATAGTTTGTTAATTTTGTCATTTTATACACGTCTTGTTTTATTCATGCAATAAATGCATGTCCACTGTGAGCTGTGGGTTATGACTAATTTCCTGGGCAATGAATTACAATTTGAAATCAGCCAGAGCTACAGAAAAATAGTATATAATTATTATTATTATTATTATTATTATTTTACTAACGAAGCTTCATATTATGAGAAGGTAACTTTATATGACCTTTACATCCTGCATTTTTTTTGCGAAATTAGCTTCCTCCAATCTAAAAAAACAAGAATCGAAAAAGAATCAAAACAACAGTGAGGAATCGAATCCAATCGATTCCAGAACCAGGAATCGGAATCAATTCCAAAATTTTCGGAATCTAACAGCCCTACTATAAAGTAGGGCTGGACCAGAATATTAGAATATTCGTTCGGTTGGTTGGCTTTCAATTTTAAATTTTGAGATTCAAATATTCTATTTTTTTTCATACACTTTGTACCCCCCACAAAACGGTTTTCATTCACGCTTAAATATGAATGAAGAAGATCAGACTGCTGCCACTAACACAGAGACAGCAAAAAAAAAGGGAGAGAGAGAGAGAGAGAGAGAGAGATTCAACAATATTTCAGAGAGACACTACTAAAGTACAGTCGGGCTCACTTTGCAGGTCACTATTACAATTATTAACTGACCAACAATTTAAAGGTCCCATATTGTACACATTTCTGGAGGTTTATTTTATTTGTTGATGTCCTTAAGAATATATATTTGCGGTATAAGTGCCAAAATCCATCTCAATATATTTTTACAGCTCCTTTTTTAGGAGCTCTGTCAAAAACAGGTCGATTTTGGCCCATCTAATCAATATTCATGAGCCTCTCTTCTGATTGGCCTGTTGTTTTCTGAGTGACGCACATCCAGGCCAATCACAGGTAACTACGGTCATGTATGCTGTAAGCGTAAGCGAGCTCAGAGCAATAGAGAGAGCTACTCAACAGGATATTTTAGAATGATCATTAATGTTTTTTCTTTTACAAACACCGAATGCAGTAGGCTACATAACTGTTGCTTTAGTAAAGCCCCTTTCACAATGCGCGCTGATTCTGGAAAATTACGGGAACTGTGTGAACCAAATCCAGAACCATAAAGGCAGTGTTGTAGTAATGATGCACGTTATCAAGCGACTCTTCACAACGAAAAATAACGTTACGTGCAAAGTGGAATGAAGCAGCGATCATCAGGCAGAGCCAGCTCCTCACTATCAGCGCTGAAGCACAGTTTGTTCAGGTTAGTTTCAGTTTCGTGAAACGTACGCGTTGCATTACATCTCACATCCAAACGTCACATGTCTTTATGGTTTGTGTGTAAAGCACGCACAGATTCCGGAAAACAACTGTGAATGAACCAAATTAAACAATTCCGGAACAAATCATGGGAAACATTATCTGTGTATTTACCGGAATCGCTGTGTGAAAGAGGCTGAAGTTGACGTGCCTCTGGTCTCTTATATTCACGTTGTTCTGAAGCCTGTGTAATGATCGTAGTGTGACATCCATTGACTGAACAGGGTTTTCTCCACTTGTTTTCGTGTTGTTGTTGCTCAATAATGGAATGGATGCGTTGTTGTCTGGGGGTTTGACAAAAGGAGGGTGGGACGTTGGTTTGTGACTGAAGGCGGTGACTTGAGTCGATCGGACGTCACATCGTTACGGAAGTCACAGCTGCTCGTGAAAATGAACAGCTACTTTAAGCAGGCTGTGTGCAGTTTACTGTGGATTGACTGTTTTGAAACTCATATGGTAGTTAGATAGCCCCTAGACCTTAGTTATCATGAAAAAAGCCAGGAAATTTTGATTTTGACAATATGGGACCTTTAAGAGATTATAATTGATGTGCGATTCAGTTGCAAAGTGAATAAAAGTTTGGCGTTTTGAGACTTCTAACTATATACACACAAAAAAGTTGCTTGATGATTTGATGTTTTAAAATAGTTATTTTATCATTTAAAAATACAAGAAACTAATGACTAATGAGTAAATAAGTGTGCCTCTCCTGCCATCTACTGGTTATAGTGATATTGTATGGAATACTTAAAAGTTGTTAAAAGGTTTTTGAATTTCTCTCCCAAAATACAAACTCAAACTAATGATGTAATAGCATTGGACATGACTATAGTTAACACTACTGTTTCTGCATCAGCCTTTTTTAGTGTCAGTGCATTATAATTTCTCTTTATTTGTGGTTATAGCTTTTAAGAGTATGATTACCTCCTCATAGTTTTAACGTATAACAAGTCTCATATCTTACCATGTTACGCATGTCACTTTACTGAAAGCATACAAAGAGCACTTATAAGTAATAATAATAACAACAACAATAATAATATTTCTCAATGAGCCATAAGTTCATGTATCAGATGAATGTGTAACATGACACATTTGTATTATCAGTTTGATTATTTTGATGGTACCCTGTAGAACTAACTCTTCAACTGTATGTCAGCTAGCAGTAATTATGATTAGTATAATTTGCTACATATATTCAAACACCGTATTTTGATGGTTCCCCAAAAGACAAACTGATATGTAACTTGTAAGTATGTGAATCTTCTACCTAACCTAACCTTAATCTAAGTCTACTAATAATCTAAAAAGTGTGAGTTGACATGTAGTTGCAAAGTTGCTTCTAGTCAATAGACTAGGGGGACCATTAAAATAAAAAAGTAATATAATGTAAAAAATAAATGTAATATGATATAATCCATTATAAATTACGTAGATTTAATATGCCGTCCATTATGCCTTATATATAATCATAATCTTTAAAGTTAGAACCTCAAATACTCAAGTACTTTAGTATATTGTAATTGTTAAAATTATTCATAAAATGATACTACATGTTACATGTCCATATATATATTTAATTCATTACAATGCCTTAGAAATACCATTATAATGTATTACAAATAGGGGCTTCATAGAAAGTGTTACCAAGACTTCTGTGCAGAATTTAAATGCTTCTTACTAGATCTGGAAGTGCTTTTGATGCCCCATCTATACTTTCAAAAGACTGATCAGCTTTAAAGATTGTTTCTATAACAATTCACTACATCAAAGCAGCTTGAAATGTCAGTATTATTAAAACCTTGAAATAATGTACCAGAAACAGTCATAAAAGATGAATGAAGATTAAACACCAACCTCCTTGTTCCTCGTGTTTTATTCTCAAAGGTTCTGGTTCCTCTTGTTTTATTCTCAAAGGTTCTGGTTCCTCAGGTTTTATTCTCAAAGGTTCTGGTTCCTCATGTTTTATCCTCAAAGGTTCTGGTTCCTCATGTTTTATTCCCAAAGGTTCTGGTTCCTCAGGTTTTATTCTCAAAGGTTCTGGTTCCTGTTTTATTCTCCAGGTTTCTAGTTCACTCGTGTTCTCCTCACTCTCCACTTTATTAAACTCCATCTTTAAAGCAGTAGATCTCGGTTGCTTCATTGCTTCAAAACTTAATGAGGAAAATAATACAGGTATTTACTGACCGGATTCAAAATATATTTTCTGTTTACAGAAACTACAATTCTAACAGATACTATAAAACAGAATCACTACAAAACAACAGAGAGCAGTGAAACTAATCTTCTTCTTAGGTTTAATGGTGTTTGTCAAACAGAAGTGTGTGTGTTAGTGCCACCCGCTGGACTGGAGTGTGAAGCGCCGAAAGGAGGGAAAATATTATGGGGAATGACTTTGTGCGTGTTCAAGGTGCGCTGGTGTTTTTTCTTTAAAAAGCCGATCTGCACAAATAAATGAAAATGACTTAAAATTATAGACTCGCATCATGGTATTTGAACAGCATCAACAGTCTTTGTGTGTAAATATTAGAGGAGAAAAACAAATGATTAGTAAAAAAAAAAAAAAAAAGAGAGAGAGAGAGAGAGAGATCACACACAACTTTTCTTTCTAAATTATACTTCCTACATTCAAAGAAAATATGTCATACTGTTTCCATATTCACATAAGCTAGAAATATGCTTCCTACAATATACAAAAATGTATTTAACCCACAATGCCCCAACCTCAATCTACAGCTTTAAGTCCCTATGGGATGGACAAGTACAAAAACATGTGTTTCTAACTTTAGATTGAACAGAAAAATGTGTCTACCCTTGATTTCCTTTTCACGTCATCACTTCCATTCATTTATTAAACTTGATTATGACCTTTTCAGCATCTTTAATTGGCAAAAACCATGTCAACATATTCAGTTGTTACTCCTCATCTTCACTTTCTAACAGTGAACAGTTCAGTTCATAAATACAAGATACAATACCTGCTTTACTAGAAACTTAATCTCTAGAAGTGCATTCATTAAAAAGTATAATTGTGTTATATTAGTGTTATTATTTTAGTAAAGTTAAACGCTTTGAAACCAAAATACCTGCAATATCCAGTTAGACCTGTAGTAAACTCAGGAGAGAAGATCAGGAGACTCTTGATTGAGATGTTACTGTGTGTCGCTGCAGTCATCCAGACTGACTAAAACACTCAATCACTGGAGTTTTAGACAGATTTCAGGATCGACATTAGAATATAAATTTATGGAAAGGATGTAAACAGTTACAGGAATTTGTTCAGATTTACAGCGACTCTAATCTAATCAGCAGAACTATAGACTCATTATCACAGAGATCAGGGAAAGTCTCACCTTTAGCCTCTGCATTCATATTTAACTCAGATATTGATCAGAAACAAAGACACCAATTAAAGAAATGAGGCAGAAACATCAACAGCCAATAAAGACAAAAGATGACACTTACCATCATTTCACATTCATATTCACACACTCCTAAAGCTAAATATATTCATTTAAATCAAACTGATCACATCCCTTGAATACTGTGTTTAAGCTTGTGATCTGAGAGCTTTGTCTTCACCTGTAAGAACAGCCTCCTGAAATCTGAATAAAACTCCAGTGATTGAGTGTTTTAGTCAGTCTGGATGACCGCAGAGACACACAAGACCAGCTCAAACAAGTCTCCTGATCTTCATTTTCCTGCAGGTGTATTAAAGGTATTTTGTTTTCAAAACGTCTAACTTCACTAAAATCATAACACTAATACAACATTACATATTTGATTTTTTTTTCTGATGGAAGTACTTCTAGTTAAAGTTTCTAATAAACTGTTTATTGTGTCTTGTATTTATTAGCCAAACTTTTCAATGTTAACAAAAGAAGATAAGGAGTAACAGCTGAATATGTTTTTGCCAATTAACGAAACTGAAAAGGTAATAATCAATGGACTATATTCATTTTAAATTTGCCATCACACAACCTTTGTAAACGTTACACAGCAGCATTGACTAGTTTAATGTGAATTTAATGGCAAGGTATATAAACAGAAACCATAGTGTTATAAATTAACATTAATAAAGAATATTATTATAGATTTACAATGTTAGTAACTTTAGAAAAGCATCATCACATGAGTAAGAAATTCTATTCTATATACAACATTTCTATGATGTGTTTGTGATTCTAGAGAGCAGTGCACCAATGGGACTTTTATTTTGCTCTGGTGATGTGACGTCATAAAGATGCGCTGCGCTCCTCATCTGTTGTCAGTCGCCTAAAGAAAGGTTTGTGCTTTTAAAGTTTTTAAACCAATGAATATTGTTGCGTTTTTGCAAGCTATGTAAAGTAAATCATCCTTATTAAATATAACGTTGAAATTCTTTATCCAGTGTTACTAAAGACGTTAGCCTTTAGTAACAGAGAAGGTAAGTTTCTATTTCGCTTTCTATACCATGAATCAATCGTGTGATGATAAGAAGTGATGAGAGAAATTGAGAATCCGAATCATTTGAATCAAATCATTTGTGAAATGATTCAGTGATTCGATTCAGCGGCACGCGGACTACAAACGACAACACAAACACAAACGAGTGAATCACAACCGAGAATGATTTCATGAAAGTGTAATAGAGTCTGGGAACGTGACGTCAGCAACGCAATGCATGTTGGGAATTTAGGTAACGGAGCTGCGGTGAACACTGTGTTTGATTGTGATCGTGAAGTTTTAGTCTACTTTATTCTGCATAAATAATAATTTTTGGTGAACTATTGTTGTGTTGTTAATTGCCACAGTCTCACCGATTACCAGCATGTACGCCGACCGTCAAATGTTTGATTTTCCAGCTTTCCAGCTTGGACAGTCACCTTGGATCCCAAGTGTCCGAGTTAACAAAACGGCGTTGCATGGCGTGGGTACAAGCAGTTAGACGGAAAAGCATTAGTTGACTAATATGTGCCCCAGCGTTGTTATGAAACCATGAATTAAGAAATTAATGCTGTCAAATCAGTTGCTCTCAAGGAATGTCATCCAACATAAACTTTTCTGTGTAAATATGTTCATGTATTGCGTGTATTTATATGTATATACACATGTACATATATAAAATTTAAATTATTTATATATACACTAGTTAACATTTGAAGTGGATCGAAAGCTTTCATCAAAGTTGTCATAATAAAATCATGTCTTACTTTAACTTTTTTGATCCACTTCGAATGTTGATTACTAATATATATAGATATAACAGGTATAAAATATACACATGTATGTGTACTTATACATAGACAAACAATCTTTTACAGCCTTCAGTTATGCCGCGTTTCAGGCAGCCCGTTACCCGTGTTTTTCCAGCCTTCTACCGGTGAAAGTGCACTGTCAAACCTGTGATTTCCCATCTGTGAACTCGTACCAACGTTAGGAAAGGAAAGGAAAGGAAGGAAAGGGGGTGAGTGAGGCCAAGTATGGTGACCCATACAAGGAATTTGTGCTCTGCATTTAACCCATCCGAGTGCACACACACAGTAGTGAACACACACACACCGTGAACACACACCCGGAGCAGTGGGCAGCCATTGCTGCGGCGCCCGGGGAGCAGTTGGGGGATCGGTGCCTTGCTCAAGGGACTCACCTCAGTCGTGGTATTGAGGGTGGAGAGAGTGCTGTACATTCACTCCCCCCACCTACAATCCCTGCCTGACCTGAGACTCGAACCTGCAACCTTTGGGTTACAAGTCCGAATCTCTAACCATTAGGCCACGGCTGCCCCACAGCCAATGTTAGATCAACGTACTCCCAGTTCCGAGCTCTGATATACGGTGCGTTGTTTTTGCAAGTGGTACATGGTGGAAAAATAGACTTTAGGACAATATAACGTTGCATTCAAATTAATAATAATAAATGCGCTCAGACAGTTTGGCACGACTTGCCTGGAACGCCTGACTGGTGGTTTGAAGTCGTGATTTATGGTCTTTAAAATCTGCCTGGAACGCAGCTTTAAACATGCATTATCTGTTTTGCATATTGCATACCACGTTGCAGCAATAAATTGAAAAAACACGAACATTTCTATATCCCTTTATTTGTGGATAACACACTGATGTAAATGTGCACAGTTCACAGTAACATAAGAATCAACTAAATTGAAAAGTTCAGTTCCACTACTACTATAGTACAAACACAACAGGTGTAAGATGTAACAGTGCTGTAAACTTGAAGTCTCAAGAACACAGGTAACAAAACAGTAGGTAAAACGGCAAATAACACTACAAACAAAGTAGGAAAACACCATCTTGGAATGTTAAGTTACGTGCGTTAAGGCGGTAACTCATTTAGATCGTCCACCACTCTTTATGCTCGTAAGGATCGAGCCATTGATTATTTTTAGTTTTTCTAAATACCTCAGCTTTGACACTTCATTAAGCTTTTCTCGGTATGGAAGATTTATCTTTTCCTCGGATCTGTGCATTGTTTTTTTTCTTCTTTTTAATTGTAGCCTACTATCTTGTAACTGCTTGTAATACTGACGGCTGACGACGTTACATAAAACATGGCGGCAGCTACCCATAATTCTACGCGCAGTGACGTAGTTGGCCAAGCTCTATATATTAGATAAACAAATAATTGAATACCAAATGTAAATCAAAATAGCCTAAAATTATAATCTTAATATGAACCTTTGGTTTTATTTATATATTTTATAATTTTTATATATAAGTCTGTTAACTCTCTGACTGTATTTGTAGTGCACTGACTACTGAACTAGGAGCTGAATGACAAGCAGATAGAGATCTAGTTTGCATTGATTTTTCTTTCTATTATGTATTCTCATTTTAAACAGGACACAGTGGACAAACACACAGAAAAACTCCTGGAGGAACAGAGATCCACGTGACACTATTATAAATATGGAATTTATTAAAGAGGAGAGTGAAGACATGAAGATTGAAGAAACATTCAGAATCAAACATGAAGACACTGAGGAACAAACAGGTTGGTTTTTATTCTCAAAGCTGAACTAATTCATTTGATCCTTATTAAAATGTCCAGCTCTATAGAAAAAAAAAAACATATTTAGTGTAACATTAAACACAGTATCTACTTTTGATTAGAAAACAATGAAAGTGGTATCTGACAAAAAAAAAAATGTTATTTTGCTTGAAGCAAACAATGACACTTCAGTTTTTAACTTGACATTTGTTTTATTAAGTGATTTTTCTGCTATCATCAAAAGTGTGATATTAAAATGTAAATAGCAGTGAATGTTCATTACAACAAGCAACAAATAGTCATATTTCAGAAACACCAGCTTGTAGCTTGTTAACTGAAAATGCAGGACAGTCACATAGTAGTGTGTTACAATAGTCCAGTCTAGACGTCATGAATGCATCAAATAACTGTTCTGCATCTGAAACAGGTAACATGTTCTGTAATAGTTTACCGTAATAGTTACTCATCTTGTATTTTAAATATGAAATGACGGTTCATGTACTTTGTTACTCTCCAGCTCTGGAGCCAAACAATAAAATAGAAACCAAAAATCTCTCATCGTAACCTTTGTGAGTTTAATTAGGAAATATTTCTTACTTGAATGCTGCTTTTAAATTCTCTAGCGTGAAGATGAACATGGCAGATTATGTGTGGGTTTTTTAAAAGGAGTGTTTTTTATCATTATATGGTAGTTGTGATAAAAGCACAACAATATACATGTTACAAATAATTGTTTTTAATTATAGCTATAATTAATGATTAAAATTGGTAGGAAATGCATTTAACAGAGACAGATCAGTAGCACTATTTGTATCAATGAGACTGGTATCAATTGGCTACTTGGTAAAAAGATGCCAATAAGCCACATATTTTAAATGTACAATCTTTATGTTTTCTTACATTAATTTGGAGATTCAATGTGAAATTGTTTATTGTCAAATAGTTTTTTAATTAATTGACAGCATTAGTCTAAATGTTTTGATGTCTGTTGCTTTGTGCCATTAAACTGTTGTTAACTTACATTTTTCTTATTTCACCTCAGACCTGATGGCACTGAAACAGGAGAGTCAAGAACTCAATGAAACAGAAGAGAAAGATCAAAATGAGAAACATGATTTCAAAACTGAAGAAAAATCAATTAGTTGCTCACAGAATAAAAAAACTTCCTCACCAGAAATAAATAAAAAAACACCAAGTACAAATCTTAATTCTAACATGAGAATTCACACTGGAGAGAGACCTTACAGCTGCCAACACTGTGGGAAGAGTTTCTCACGAAATGGAGATCTGAAGACTCACATGAAAATTCACATTGAAAAGAAGCCGTTAATATGCCCTCAGTGTGGAAAGAGTTTTACAAAGAAAAAAAAATCTTATTGTCCACATGAGAGTTCACACTGGAGAGAAGCCTTACATTTGTAAACTCTGTGGAAAAAGTTTCACACGAAATGGAGTTCTTGAGACTCACATGAACATTCACACCGAAACGAAGCCGTTCGTCTGTCCTCAGTGTGGAATGAGTTTTACACAGAAAAGTATGCTTACTCTCCACATGAGAACTCACACTGGAGAGAAACCTTTCATCTGCCCTCAGTGTGGAAAGAGTTTCACGTATAAAGTAAACCTCAAGACTCACATGAGATGTCACACTGGAGAGAGTCCATTTAAATGTGATCAATGTGGGAAGAGTTTCAGACACAGCGCAAACCTTAATAAGCACATAAAGGTTCACTCAAGAAAGAAGAGTTTTAAATCAGTGCAGAAAGAGTTTCACAGAGAGGGAACATCTTAAGAATCATGTAGTAACTCACATGGGAGAAAAGCCTTTCATTTGTCATCACTGTGGAAAGAGTTGTTCAAGAGAAGGAAACCTCAGGGTTCACTTGGGCATTCACACTGGAGAGAAACCTTACACCTGTGAACAGTGTGGAAAGAGTTTCAATGTTAAAGTAAACCTTAAGATTCACAAGAGAGTTCACACTGGAGAGAAACCGTACAAGTGTGTTCAGTGTGAGAAGAGTTTCACATGTCTAAGCAGCATTAAACGTCATTCGCAAACTCATTCTGGAAAGAAATTGCCGTTTTCTTCAATGCAAGAAGAGGTTTAGAAAAAGAAGCAATTTCTACAATTGTCTACACGTTCATTTTGAAAGACATTCAAGTGTAGTCAAAGTAATAAAAACATTTTCCATCACACTTACAGATATGTGAATAATCATGCAAATGTCAGACTCTGTCTGTGTTCCTTGTTCAAGAGTGTAATGACAAAAAAAGGTTTGTGAAAGCAAGTCTATGTTCACACCAGAGCTGACTGTGGGATACATTTATCACTTTAATGCATCCTTCATCTTTTTGTTTACCATAAGGCTTTTTTTTTGTACTGTGGCCATACCTGACCATCTGCTTTACTGTAATTTCAAATATTAAGTGATTACAGTAGATTCCCTCAAAGTGTGACTATGACGAGTATGTCTCTCAATTCCATGTGTTGATTTTTCTGAATTAAAATATTAGACAAACTTTTACCTTGCTGGGAAAAGCAATGTAACTGGAAGATTATAAATGAACTGACATAAACTGAACAAAATGACTTGTTCTAGGGTGACCATACGTCCTCTTTTCCCCGGACATGTCCTCTTTTTGGACTTAAAAAAATGCGTCTGGCCGGGATTCCTAAATCGCCCAAAATGTCCGGGGTTCGGCTTTTGCTTTTTACAGTCGCCATTCATTGTCTCCGTTTTTGTATTAAAGCCTTGTGCGGGACTGTTGTCTCCCGCAAACATTCTAATATTGAATAAAAATTTCGCGCATCATGGAGTCGCTATCAATATGCGGAGTATTTAAATTGCTTTGGATGCAGTTCGCGTTGGATGTAGGCATGGGCGACATTTGACTCTTGAGTCAGGGGGGGCAAGAAAAAAAAATCTGATGTAAGCATTAAAACAGTGCCCTAAGGTATTGCAGCACATCAAAGCAGTCAATTAAAGCGCTGCACTTCAGCCCGGGCCGATGGGCCATGACTTTTTTTTACACCCCAGGGCTACGGCTTCGGGCCAATTTTCACGTCATAGTTCAGACCCGGGCCGGCATCGGGCCTGTTTTAGGCTTCTCCTTATTTTCATAATTTAGACATCCATCAATTATGGTGAAGAAAAAAAATGCCGCGCTGGTGGAAACAACACGAAACTTCACTTTCGCTTTCACTTTTGAGACCGACTCAGACACCGTTTAGTGTGCTTTAGCGCAGCTGAATCCCCGTTCAAGCGCACACAATAGGCTAAACCTCGCCCCAAGCACTGGCAAAAATAAATAACAATGAATGCGTCGAGGAAAGAGAAAGGACATAAATGAATTATTTATTAATTAATTTGTGTATTCTGAGTCAGTGTCGCAAAGATCCTGACTCGCAATCTCCTTTTTGGATGCGCCTTTAGAGAGAAATTCATCTTTACGGATTACATGAAAGAGTTTGTGCTTTTGATTTGTTTTATTTCGTTAAGTAATAATTTAAAGCTTTCTATAAATGTATTTATTATGTCTGTGAGGCATGCATTTCGCTTCATTTTGTTAAGCACTCCTGTTCAAGAACCAGACGGCAGAAAGCACATCATTTTTGTTTTCTTTATTTTATAAAAATGCTGTAACGTTTTTTCCGATGTATTACTCGTACTTTGTGAGCAAAAATGACGGATAATTTTAAATTGCTTCCAATGAAAAAAATGCAAGTGATCGCGCTGGTGCCTCGATGTCCTGCAAGCTTTGGCTTCCACTTTCTGCACAAACTATGCGCATATAGCGCAGATTTATTTGTAACGTTTAAACTACCATTGTTTTATACTTGAACTGTTTGATATCTATAGATTTCATTTTAGGCTAGTCGTGATGATTTGAGAAGGCAAACTGATCAAACAGACTATGATCAGTCTTCCGCTGGGCGCTGTTCGGTAAATATATATATATTTAACGAATAAAAAATGCTCCAAGCGTTTTTCTAAATTAGCTAAATAAAAAACGAAACTAAATATAAACATTTTGCCATTACATACAAAACTGAACTGTTTTTTTGGGAGAAGGGGAAAATATATTTTTATCCCGTCTATTGCTTCACCGTTATTTCGAAAATAAACCCAGCGTAAATATGCAAATGTCACTCCCAAAACATATCAGCTTGCATGTGCCGAAAAACGAAAGTTTCATACAAATTCTAAATGGATTATAGCCTGGAAAGTGCAAAGCACGCTCCCCTTATTATCACTAAAAGTTCATAGAGATCTCACAAAATTCCGTTATAATTAATAAAGCTCTCTAAACTACACAATTAATATTTTAATTACATCGCGTCCACACTCATAAGATGATTCACGAGCGCACAAAGCGGCACTTAATAAAAACCGATCAGGCGCTTTCAGCAGTGAGTGAATTCTGACAAGTGTTTCTAATTGTTCGGAAACAACAGATATGTCTGTGATTGGCTACATTGCTCAACGCTGCAAAAACACGTTGGATAGTTTGCCAGATCTTCAATTGCTTTGCTTTCGTTTGAGGGTTATATAGCACCGTCTAGTTCCCTACAACCGAGCCTAAGCTTGGCTAAAGCAGTTGCAGCTGGGCTGTCGAGGATTCCATGACTAACCACAGGGGGGGCAAATGCCCCCCCTTGCCCCCCCCCCCCCCAATGTCGCCCATGGATGTAGGGTTGCCAGATCCGCATATTTTCCACGGAATTGGGCTGATTTTAAACAGTTGCGGCGGGTTGATTTTATGAAAGTTTGAAATATTGCATACATTCCATTTGGCTGAAATGCTTGTATTGAAACATTTTGCATTCTGTGATAAAACTGTGGTAGATATTAGTTTTGTGAAGGATGGCCACTGTGGTACACTCTTAAAAATAAAGATGCTTTAAAAAGTTCTATATAGCGATGCCATGTAGAACCATTCAGTCAAAGGTTCTTTAAAGCAGCGGTTCCCAATTCCAGTCCTCGCGCCCCACCGCTCTGCATATTTTGCATGTCTCTCTTAGTTAACACACCTGATTCAGATAACCAGCTCATTAGAAGTGAAGTCCATGCAGGAACTGCGATCTGATTGACATGGTCCCTGCAAAGTGTTCATTGCTCCCTGCTCCCTAAGCGGGGGAAATCTGTTTACTATACTTCGGAACATTCATTCACATATTTGCGCTACGCCACCGCATGTAGTGTCTTCACACACAGATAAAACTTACTAGAGAAGTGTGACAAGTGCATCTGTAAATAAATGCATTTTAAATTTACGTCTTGCACGCTTTAATGACCTTCAAATGGAGCACATACGCTCGCTTCGAACTAATGAATAATGGCGGAATATCCTGTGATGTCCACTTCGAAGGGCAGTAAGGTTGGAATAGAACAAACGTCGGAAGCGATGCGTGAAACACACAAAATATGCAGAGCGGTGGGTCGCGAGGACTGGAATTGGGAACCGCTGCTTTAAAGAACCATCCCTTTCTTACCCTTTTATAATTTGAAGAACCTTCTTTCGCCAATAAAATTCACAAATAAATATATGGAACCATTTAAACAAAAAAGGTTCTTCTCTGGCATTGTGAAGCACCTCTATTTTTAGGAGTGTAGGAAGCTTTTTATGATCAATTGTTTATGATCAATCTCTATAACAGTGACTGTAAAATATGTAGTTTTGGTATGGAAATGACATATTTTGATACCAAAACTAGGACCCCACCCCCCACCCCTCGTCCAAGGTCCTCTTTTTTGAAAACTAAAATATGGTCACCCTAACTTGTTCCGAATGATAATGTGTATTTTTGCTTACTGTTTAGTTAATTTCAATTTAATGTTGTAATATCTGGATAAGTTTATGGACTTTGGAACCCTGAAAATACCAGGCAACTTTAAATTTATGATCAGTAAAAGCATGAAAATATTATTCTAGTTTTGTGCAGGTCTTTTAAAAAATCTGAACAGATAATTCTTTGTTATGCTTCCAGTAGCCTGTATATACAGTAGATATACGTACTGTTTTCTTTCTAATTCATTTGCTATAATTAACAATCCTAAGCAGTTAGCCTTCATTCATTTTCTTGTTAATTATACATTAAAAAAAGTATATATATAAAAAAAAATGATTTATTCTCCACATTAGGCTTGCTGGCTGCTGGAGCTGACCCCGTATCTTGAGCTGAAGGCAGGAAACACTGTGGTGTATTAGGGATAAATGTATTTAAAAATAGAGAACTAGAGAAAGTTGTCTGTGATCGGGCAGCTTTAGGGGGTGATGCAGTATCAGATTGACATGTCCAGGCATGTCAATTTCCACAATAATCCTTATGGTTTGGTCTGTTAAAATTAAAAGGTTCCTTTACTCATTTTGACATTAGTGTTTATAAACTTACATGACAAACACTTTGAGATTTTATATTTCATCTAAATTTCTCATTTAAGATTAATTGTTGAATCAGTAATTTGAACAATGGCCTCTGTTAGCCAGCTAGAGGAAATATCCCAGCATGCACTCCCCAAAGGCATCATGGATGGGGCTTCTTGCTAAATGACTTACATGTATGGCGTCCGCACAGAATGCCCTATTGTGCTATTTTAACAGAGCAAAACATTAGGGGCTGTATCCGGTGCCATACTATTACCCATATCTGATGCACATAACAGCTTTTTAAATTATACATTAAAGTAATTGTTGCTTATGAAGAATAAACTCTTACAGTTTCACTGTGATGGGCAGGTTTAGAGGGTGATACAGTATAAAATGTATTACAATAATGTAAATGTAATAATTCCTCATTATAATGTAGAAATTTAAATTTTCTGCGAATAGCATATAACAAATAAAAATGGTAAACTGAAATGAATTATGTCTATGGAAAACCTCCATAAAACATTTGACATGTCCAGACATGTCAGGGGGTCACAATATCCCTTATCATTTGGCTTGTTAAAATATATAAACTTTTTTTTTTCTTTTCTTTTTTTTACATTTGGTGTTTATAATCTTGTTTAATCTCTTTTTCCTGCTCCTGGAAAAATGTACAACATTTTTTATTTTTAACAACCTGAAACTAGTGTAAATGTTTTGTTTTATATTGTGTGTGATCACATTATTTATTTATATTCATTACATTTGTTTGTTTTTATAATGACAAGATGTTATATGTATGCACATAGATATAGACCTTTTTCACAGAAACCGGAAATACGCAATCGCAGGGTATGCAGACTTCCTGTGTAATGTCAACACAGCAGAAAGCCAGGTAATTAAAATTAAAATGGAGAGAGTCTACACAACTTCCCTCACTGGTTTGCCAAAGATAGAAGCCCATTGTAAGGTAATTGCTTAACGTGGTTTAACTTGCCTTAACAGCGACCAGGGAAGACCAAACTTCTGTTAAATTTCACTTATAATAAACTATTTCTGCTCTCAAAAGAACGAGCTCTCATTCAGCATATAAAGTGATCCCCCCCTCCCCCCCCCCCGCCCATAGAAGTCCATTATACAAAAAAAAGCTTAACGTGGCTTAAAATTTTACTTATAATAAACACTTTCTGCTGTCAAAAGAATGAGCTCTTATTCAGCATATAAAGTGAATAATATAAAGTGATTAATATCACGCTTTTCTCCCTATAGAACTCCATTAAAGGAGAACTCCGGTGTGATATTGACCTAAAGTGTATTGAATCATGATACAGAGTGTGAACGTACCTTGCATATTTCATCTCGGTTTGTGTCCAGCTGTCCGAAATCTGGGGTCAGTTAGCCGATGCTCACAACAGGTTGTCAATGAAAGTCAATCGGGCATCGAAGGAGCCATGTAAATAAATCACTGTTTTACGCCATTTACGAGGCACAAAGTAGCTCCGCACTTCATCGGTAGACTTCCGAGGGCCCTGACATTTAAAACGAGACATTGAAAACTCAGAAAAAGCACCGGTAGTTTATTTACAAGAAGATTTATACAGACATCTTCCACCAGGAACAGAGCAGTCGCCGCCATCTTAAATGTAGTCACGATAAGTCGAGTGTCGAGCACGAAGGAAACTACAGCCTTATACGTTGATTACCTGATAAATTCCTTGGTGCTCGACACTCGATTTGTCGTGACTAAGTTCAGGATGGCGGCTACCGGATTTTCTTTCCCAGGTACTGTCTGTATAAATCTACTTGTAAATAAACTACCGGTGCTTTTTCTGAGTTCTCAATGTCTCGTTTTAAATGTCAGGGCCCTAGGAAGTCTACCGATGAAGTGTGGAGCTACTTTGTGCCTCGTAAATGGCGTAAAACAGTGATTTATTTACATGGCTTTTCCGATGCCCTGTTCACTCTCATAGACAGCCTGTTGTGAGCATCGGCTAACTGACCCCAGATTTCGGACAGCTGGACACAAACCAAGATGAAATATGCAAGGTACGTTCACACTCGGTATCATGATTCAATACACTTTAGGTCAATATCACACCGGAGTTCTCCTTTAAGGAAAAAGCTTTACATGGTTTTTTATAATGGACTTTTACGGGGGCGATCACTTTATATGCTGAATAAGAGCTCGTTCTTTTGACAGCAGCAAGTATTTATTATAAGTAAAATTTAACAGAAGTTTGGTTTTCCCTGGTCGCTGTTGAGGTAAGTTAAACCACGTTAAGCTGTTTCCTTATAATGGGCTTATATGGGGGAGAAAACGCTTAACGTGATATTATTCACTTTATCTGTGGAATAAGGGCTCGT
>NC_133362.1:71130488-71281636 GCF_049309525.1 Garra rufa
AATAAGGGCTCGTTCTTTTGATAGTAGTTAGTGTTTGTTCCAAGTAAGGTTTCACAGAAATTTTAAGCGTTTTAGAACGTCCCGTTTATCCATAACTTTCAAGGTACGTAACGTAGCTAACGTTAGAGAGCAATCAGGCTAACAAATGACTAGTGTGTCCACTTAGACCGAGGACTAGGGTTATAAGGTTATGTATGGATAGTATAGAGGACATGTACAACTTTATTAAAGCAATATAACAGTCGTGGTCTTGATGTTAAACAATCTTGCTCGATGTTTTCGCCATCTTTGTTGTTTAACTGGTTACCGGCATACTAGGACGGAAATAGGTTTACACAGCAATTGCGTATTTCCGGTGCAAAATGCGGAAGTTGTGAGAAAGGTCTATTGGTTTTCTGAGCACACTGGTATGCTTTATGTTTTTTCTTTACACACTGTAATGATTTTTATAAGGGTTGGTCCATAGATGTAATGATTACAGCTCATATATACATTAACATATTTATATTTTAAATAAATGTATGTTTGTAAGTATTTTAATTAAAATGGCTCATAAACCACATTTATAATTAAAGTGTACCACGTAAACCCATGTAAGCATACAAATCTGTTGTCTGTTAAATCATATGTATAACCAGCCAGACAGACACTCCATTGAATATATATATATATATATATATATATATATATATATATATATTAGTGATGCAACAATACAGTTAGTCCACGGTTCAATACGTACCTCGGTTTTTAACCACGGTTTTCGGTTCGGTTCGGTTCGGTTCTGATATCTTGCCACTTCAGTGTGGGTTTTTTTGGAACAAATTAACAAAATACTCCTGTAAACCTCTGCACACTAGATAAAGTGTGGTTTAGTATGTGTCTGCTTAATTTTTCTTTTGAGAGAGGTATAATTTTTTAGATTTTTAAGCAAAATACAATGGGTTTCATTCATACTGGATGCCAGAGGGCGCCCTTGTGCATAAAAAAAAAAAACATATGCATCAAAGAAGTAACGCTAATAACGTTCCGTTCCAGCTTCTCTAATATGGATAAAAGCATCGCTATTGCTGTAACTTATTAAAAACAAGATATAACGGTAAACGTTTTGAATGATGAAATCTAAGGACAATAAACACTCGTCTGCAATAATATATGGTTTATCAGTGTTCTTCAAGCCATCTCGGGTATTTTCATAAGCCAATGCTAATCGACATACATTGAATATGAGTATAGAATTTATCGTCTGCCTCATTCTGTGATGAGAATCCACATCAGATCACAACATAAATAAGTTATTTCAAACACTCGACTGATGTTGGGAATTAAAAACAAGTTATAATGTTTTTTGTAATTTGTTTTTATAACTTTTGTTGGACAACAGGTTTAGAAAGGCTTATCATTGCATGTCATTAGAATGGAAGATGCTCTGCGTGTTGCGTTATTTTTTTCAAATATAAGAGGGGAAGCGTTTTCTCATTTCAGCACATGAAATCGTGGGCAAATATACAGCAAATTTCAAGAGAGATAAAAGGAAGTAAGATATTTAGATGCAAAACCGAAAAACCGCAATTCACAAGCGCGTATTGAACCGTGGATGTCGTACCGAACGGTTCGATATTATATTGAGTATTGTGGCATCCCTAATATATATATATATAAAATGGCATTTATTCTTGCATATAAATAAAAATATAAACCTTAGATCTTTCTTTTCTCACACCCTAAAGAAATGCGGTCACCATGTGGTCGCCAGATGTCTGGAGAGGTCAATCTCAAAAATGACCCTGCATTGCTACAATTTCACCGGTCAGAGTTCAACTATCATTAATCTTCATATAACCCCTAAAGACAGCATTACCAGGTCACAAGTCATCTCCAGAATTTTAATTATGTCTATTCACACACATCTGGACATCATTAGCGGGTCACGAGAGAGGTCAAAGAGCACGAAAGGTCACAAAGGGGGAGGGGAAAGGGCACTAAAAGGTCGCAAAGGGGGAGGGGAAAGGTCCATCAATCAAATTTGTTGACAAAGTCAATCCTAATACTACTGATTCCCAATAGGTTGAGGAGTGGCATTGTTGCTGGTAGGTGGAGGAACAGTGATGTTGGCTGGTTGCTGGTAGTTTGAGGAGTGGCATTGTTGCTGGTAGTCATAGAAGCAGTGATGTTGGCTGGTTGCTGGGTGCTACTTTGGAGCAATGGTTAGTCGAAGTGTTTCCATTGCAACGACCAATGGGTTTGATAGTATCTTTGGAGTTGTAAGCAGTTTCCTGGAAGTTGAAGCTTGACTATTGTTGGTCCTTTTCATCTTTTTTGATTGGCTTCTGCTTCCAAGATTGCCATCTATTAAGAGATGGATTTTTTTGTCATTGCATATTTTTGGCTTCAATTCTCAACCTCAGCCGTACAAATCTTTTAATGATTTTTTCTTGTACTCCACAGCATTATGGAAGTTTGCTAGAGAGTGAATGAGCTTCTTTCTCCAAGGCATCCACTGCATTGGGGAGCTCCATAAGGGAGGTAGTAGTCTTGGTCCGAAACAGTTCCTCGATTTGTTGAATGAAATCATAGGCTTCTTTGGAAGGACGACAAAGAGCACCTGCCTTGAACTCCTTTAAGTTTACTAAGAGGCTGTTTTCTCCAGCAGGACTGTCATTATTGTGCTCTGTTGCATTTTTGCATTTTCCAGATGCTGGTAAACCTGTTGACTTTGTGGACAATGTAACCAGCAAGATGGAACAGAATACATTTCTCAGTTATTGTGAGGTAATGTGCTGTGCTGTTCTGTTCACTGGAGTTGGTACAGGATTTTTAAACCTCACACAGCTAAATGTATCAAGCCAGTCTTGTGTGAACCTTGAAGTTAACACAAATCTGTGTCCTCGTGCAAGCATTTCCTCCTGTATGGCAAAAATTGATGTTGTTGCCATTATCACCCCTGTTTAAACAGGTTTCCAACCTCTCTTTCGACCCACCTTCATCCCCCGGAACAGATGGATGAAATCCTGGTGAAAGACGATGGCCTTTTCATTTTCCTCCATCTTGATCTTGCTCAGGGCTGTAACTGGATGGCGAGATGACATAAGATCAAACCAGTGATCAACTTGCTCCAGGAACCACGCTGTTGTCAGGTTGGTCAGAGGGCGGTTTTCTTGCAGTCCAGCACTTGTTGCCTTACTGAATACATTGGGGACGGATTATGGGTTGTGTGGGCCCCTGGGCAAAACGTTCGTGAGGGGCCCCCCCTCAAAAAAAAAAAAAACACCAGCATTGTCTGGTGTAGGAATTCGGCTACGCAAAGCGCAATTACCGAACAAGTCATCAAACTTCAAAGATTCCTTTGTCCTGGCTAGTTGCCATTAGATTCTGCAAAGAGTGAAGCCTTCTTCAACTTTGTGTACCCCAAACTTCATTTGCCTTAGCGCTATCACTCCCGGAAGCACGGCAGCACTAAAAGTTAATCCAATCAGAAGGATAATGGGTGGTTTTTGCTGACAGACTCGTGAAAGACAAAGGGTAAATTGTCACCTCACTTAAACCCATGACCAGCACATGACCATCACATGATGATCACCAGACGCTAATTGTCTGGACCACTTTTGTCGAGATCTGCGTCTTACGCATCCTGAGAAGAAAAACACTCTTTGTCTCAGAGCATCCAAGGCACATGATCCATCCAGCGTGATTCACATGATTTTTCGGACTTCCTGTCCCACTCTCTTCTGACATTCCGAATCCAACGCAGTGTCTCAATTGAGTACACTGCAGAGACAATCTTTAAGAAATGATCAGCTTATTAGTATTACTATTAGAGCAAACAGTATCATATGTTTTCATGTTTTCTTTTACATGCTTGATGTGTTTTATGTGATCATTGGAGTTTAATCTATGCATTTATATGCCTTTAGCAGTGACAAATGTATTAGCATGCAAGCAATATACCACTGTTTAACATGCGATGAAATATCATGATGAATGCAGCTCGTACGAATGAACGAGGAAATGATATTGTGTACACTTTATGCATTGCATTAGTTTATTGAAGTTAATAACAAAAATTGCAGAGAAATACATATCCTAATAAGTCACGTACCAGAAGGAATTACAGGACAGAAAGGGGGTGGCGTGACCCACCCCTTTAGCAATGCCATCGGATCCCATCATCGTGGGACGTGCCCTAGCGGCCCGTTTAAAACTTTATGTTCTTAACAGAACTCAGCGAACTCAAGAGCTCTCAGCTCTCGCCTCACGCCTTTCGCCTCTTGTGGTTTGAGTGCTTTTTCCATCTGCGCTCGACCACTCGACCAAGCACGCGACGGTGCCATCAAAACTCTACAGAACTGAAGCTTCGTGACTGCCGAACTTTTCCAAGTCTCGCAACGCCGACTCGAAAGAACTTCCAGTGCATCAACCTGCGCAACCTGGCAACCGAAGCTCCTCCCGGCAACGAGCCCACTCCTCACGAATGTGTTTCCCAAAGGACGTCATCAAGAAGCAACCTATCAGCGAAGCCGGGGTTCCCTTCTGCTAAAGACAAGCCCGTGGAACTCTGCTTGAACCGAACGCAAGTAACAAGATCTCTCTTTACTTAGCTGAAACTGGTGCAAAATATTCCTTAAGTAGTTAAAGCTAAGTCTCTGCTTTTGTGATTTTCTAGGTTTGCGATCTAAGATCTAGTAGTAAGAAATACTAGAACTCTGGGATGCTATTCAAAACTCCGTAACTTTTACTCCCTGAATTGTGCGTGTGAATGTGCGTGTGTGTGTGTGTGTGTGTGTGTGTGTGTGTTTGTTTTAGTAGATTAGTTTTGTGTCTTAGAGTAGTCAATAAATCATTGTTTCATTAAAAGAAGTGTCTTGAATTTTATGTTCACAAAAGTTCTATCTGTGTTTAGATCAAGCTACCTCAGCTTTAAAATTTCCTAACGTAATAGTTTGTTTATTTCTGATCTTGGCCAGGAGCATAATATAAACCTTTTTGAGTTAATATAGTATACTGAGTTGACCACTTTGCTGGAAGAATTTAAACATGTCTCGAATCTTACGATTCGATTCCTTATTTGAATCATTATAAATTTGAGCTAATTAATCCTTACCCTGGGATGGCTAGTTGCTACGTCATCATGCCACTTGTGGGTCCTAACTAGTGCGGCGTACGCGTACCGCGTTGTAAAAGCAGAATGATGTTGACAAAACTATCTTTTGCCGCTTTTTACCTCGGAAAAAGTGAAAAGAAGGTGGCTTAAGTTGATACAGTAAATTGGATCTCAAATTATAATCAGTACAGCCTAATGCTGCCATTACCTCTCGTTAATGTTAGCACCGTTATCTGTTATGTTATATGTTATACGTAATGTTATCTGTTTATAGAGTCAGGTAGCAACGTAGCACAACCAGATCGTACCATAACAAACATTTGTTTAAAGTATCCAGAATGTGCTAGTTCGAAATAGCAATGGAATTGTTTATAAAAGTGAACCAAAATGCCAAGTACCTGTTATAATCTGCAATTGTTGCTTTGCAGCTTTCCCAAAGAAGACAATTACATCCTCGTAACTAGGGGGCAGTCATATCATGTGCAGGGCCAGGAACAAGTAAATTCAAGGACACCAACAGAATGAAATGGTTAAGTAAGCGAAATCACAAATACTACTGTCACGGATTGGTCAGGTTCTGCACCCACAATCACTCCCAGATCACCGTCACCTGAGTACTGATTAATGAACACCTGCACGCAATCATCACCAGCACATAAAAGCCACTCTCCACACACCACTCATTGTCCGGGCTCGTTCCAGAGAAAGCGGACTTCCAGTGTCTCTTGGCGAGTATCACTATCGAGATTACTTACCCAATTGTACTTACCTTATCTCTGTCTCGTTCCAGTCTTCCAAGCGCCAGTCCTCTGTGTCTTCACAGTATCCAGTCATCAGTGGTGTGTGGCCGTAAGCTGACTTCCGCGTCAGCGGAGGGTGGCGGATCCACGAACTCTCTGTGCCCCTCTGGCTTTCGTTCTTGGAATCCTCCAGTCTCGCCAGCTAAAACGGAAAGGACCTGTTACTCTCTTCACGTTACCATCCAGCTCTGAATTCATCACTTCAAGTCTTGCTCACCTTCACGAACTCACCATTCACCTCCGGCACTGCTGCTTGTATAAATAAAACACCATTCGTATAACACTTACCTTGTTGTCCCGTCTGCTTCATAACAACTACCCACCCGTGTCATATTTAATTAGACTTGTAGTCAAGACCGCCTAAACCGAGACCAAGACACTACCAAGACCAGAAGGAATCGAGACCAAGACCAAGACAGACCATGACAAGACCAAGTCGAGACCAAGACCGATACCAAGTCGAGACCGGAGAAATAAAAAAACAGACTAGTGTTGAAGCTGCGCAATAACTTGTATGAACAGCAGCGTACTATAGGGTTCAGCCACAGTTTACATTAAATTCATATTAGGCAGTATTACTTCAACTACAGGCAGAGCAATACAGAGACAGACTATGACGTGTGTGTGACTGAGCTCACTGTAAATGTTTTTTCAGACTGGGTGAGATCAAGCAGGCTTTAGAGAATCTACATTTCGCCGAATGCTTCTTTTTAGTGGACGACGTGCATAAGAACTCTTTGTGATCAACTCAAGCTAATTTTATGACCGAGGAATTCGCTGACATACTGACTGTCGCTGTAGTCTGCTAGCTGCTGGATATGTGCTTGTCTCTTCTTTACGCTCTACGCTACACTCACTGAGGCATAACCATTACTGTTAATATAGAGGGCATAACTTTATATGGATGGATTAGCGCCAACGGCTGTTGCAAAAAAAAAAAAAAACATGCATGTGATTGGTTGCATTTGATTTGAAAGGCGCAAAATATTAATGTTGCATTATCAAACGTTGTGTTGTCGTGGATACCATAGATTCTAGAGCGTGTATAGGCTACTGCTAAATCCAGACAGCGAGACCTTGACAAGACAGAGAGGTCCAAGACCAAGACCGTCAAGGCTGTGACAAGACCGAGTCCACATAAAAGTGGTGAGACATACATCACTATATTTAATAAAGCAGTAACTTAGATTAACAGCAGGTTTACACTTGGGTTGTCAGAATGTTGTGGAGAAGTGCGCTCATGTATTTGAGAGGTGGCCGGGCGTTAGCTTGCTAGATGCAAGTTGACATGTTTAAATCTGACGATGGTTTAAGGTGCAACAAATAGACCCAACAAGAAATATGATGCGGTCAAAATAATATTGTCATGATCTGGGCTGTGGGGTTTCCCTCAGCCACCTGAGGTCGCTGTTCCCCTTTCCCTTGCACTGCACTTCCCTGATCGTTCACACCTGTCTTTGTCATTTGCACTCATCATACTCACACCTGTTCACTATTATACTGACTTTAAAAGCTGCTCATCTTTCACTCTGGCTGGCTGCATTGTCTTTGTGTGTGTTTCTCTGTGTTCCTGATTCCTGTCTCCTAGCCCTGGTTTTCTGCTTTGTTTATTGTTTTAGTCGTGTTGTGCCGTGTTGGCCTTTTGGTTTTGTTTATTTGTGTTTATAAAATATATACTTACCTTCCCTGCAATTGGACCCAGACTCCTTCCCTTCTAAACGTGACAAATATGTTCCGTGAATTTCTTGCCAACTAGAGCCACAGCGGGCAAATGATAAATGAAACCTATTGTCCTACCTTAAAACTTCGTAGCTACAGTCAATGTTGTCGTTAAGCTGTGCGATCCTTTTGTCTTCTTGCCGGCTCATGGAAGTCTTTATCAGTTTAAATTTGTGATTGTAGATCTACTTTTATTACATTACTTTTTGTTCTTTTACTTTATGCCATATAGATTTAGGAGGGCAAGCATACTATAATACAGATTGAAACAAAAAAAACCACGTTGCGCCAGGACAAGAAAAACATATCCATGATTTCAACTTGGGAATGCCCACTATAAACGTCTACCGCACGCCCATATAATTCTTTTCTTTTTTTCTTCATTTAAATTGCTTAATTTTCTGTCAAATTCGAGTGCATTTGCTATTACTGACCAATTGGGCTGAAATTAACGATACCCTTGTTTAAAAGCATATCTTTTCCTCTTAGCAACCAAAATCAACTAAGCAATATGATCTAGCTTATTTTGCTGATAAAATCGGCAATGTATTTGGTACAATAACGTGGATTAAAATAGCATTAAAACAATGTATTGTATGCAGAAATTCCTAGAGTAAAATAACACCCTAGAATCTTTAGAATATTATCAAAATGCCATAACCTGTGCGAAGCAGCCATAGACTGTGTATTGGCAGCAGCCGGTGGGCTGGGCTCTACACTGGCAGCCAGCATGTGTCACATCCTAATAGAGAGGGAGGGAGATTTCGATACATTTGGAAAATAATTCACCATGAACCAGTTGTGAAACTTTGGGGACTTTTTATGCAGCTAAAGGGAGAAATAACATTTAATTTTACTGTTCCTACTCCAAGTCACCATTTTGTATAATATGGATAACATTTAGGTCTAATTATAGATATTTTGTGAAAAAGTAAAAAAATAAAATAAAGAAAATGTCCAACACTAACCCTAACCCATCTGTCAATAGCCTACCTTGCATAACTTTCTTTCTACTCTTCCTTCTTGCAAAGTCATCCATTAATTCATCAAAGTTAAGCTGTCTAACCAACTCTGATTCAATGGCCAGAAGTGACAGTGAATTCAGGTGGTTTTGGCACATCCTAATCCTGAGTTCATTTTTAATGTTTGGAAAAATGGAGTTTGGAAAATAGGCAGGGCAAAAAAAGTCGAAGTGCTATGTACACATTTGGAAAGGTTGATTGCAAATCTAAATCCATCATTGTTCTGAGCATTTTACTTGGTCATGTCTCTTTTTCTGAGATTAATGACTTGTACTGCATCAGTTCATCTGCCAGGCTCATGTTCAGATCTAAAGGATATGCTGCAACGAGTGAGTTAGGCTTTAAAGTGAGCTCACTGTTGGACATATTTTCAGATAGGTAAAGAGCACCAAATAGCTCAGTTACATGTGTGTATGCCCTCAAACGATGGTTAAAACAAGGCACAAGTTTGTCGATAACAACGTTGAATGTTTCAATCCGAAAGTGGTCCCTACCATTAAGTGTAACACCTGGCTCTACGCTTTCATCAAACATTCGTGGGCGCTTCTTTGTGCACTGGAGGTAATGCCTACAGTCCTGGGAGACAGTAGTGGTGATATTTAAAGCGGCCGCTTCAAATACCTCAAAATTGTCTTGTAAGGGGAATTTTACAGTAAAAACAAAAGGACCAGATATGATGAACAAAAACCAGGAGTCAAAGATTCAATCAATCGAAGTCATGTTTACTGATGAAAATAGTTTGCAGTTTCATCAGCAGAAGTCAGTAGGCCGCTCTGCGTACATGTTCAAAACACCAGTAATTATACTCTAACAGAGGTTGCTAATTACATCAATGCATAGGTTAGGAAGATCCTGATTGGTCAAAAATGTTGATAACTGTGAAATTTTCCACATATGGACGACAAGTCAAAGCTATTTACTAGAGTTGGGGTACTCGGACTTGTACTCGGACTCGAGTCCGGTCTCGAGTACAATTTTTAGCGGACTCGGACTTGTCACGGACTCGGATGCATTTTGACTCGGACTTGACTCGGACTCGAGCTTTTCGGACTCGGGAATTATTGCAGAGTCCAGCCGAGTCCAGGGACAGTTGATGGAAATTTTACTGACTCGATGCATTATTACGAAAGTGACATTCAGTATTATTGGCATGTGTTTTAAAGTCTTGCCGGTACTTGAAAGCCTGCCTCTCAGTCAGCGCACAATGCTGAATTAAACTCTTTCTCTATTGCTACACACTTACACGAAAGGTAATGTCAAAATGCATCGTCTTGGAGAGCATTCATGTAAATGCTATCGGTTTTGTGTTGAGTTAGAAATACAGATGTGTCAAAATATATGATCTGTGCGTCCGGTCTTAAAGCGACAGCAGTGTAAACCTGCCACAGACTGCGTCATAATCAAACAACAAAATAAAAAGAGAAAATCACTCACTGCTCTTGATTGAAGCAGTTTAGCAATTTTAATAAGAATCATCTATATTTATTATATACGGTGAAGATTGTAGAGAGTTTTATTTTTACATTTATTACTTCATTAAATGTTTGTAGTACACTATTTCTGTGGTATACTTTACTATATAGATCAATCTGAAAAACGTATAAAACTATTTCATTTGTATTTTGATTATTATATTTATTTATGCTTTTGCTTGTAATTAATTATTAGACTGTTTATTTTCCTTCAGTAAGCTTGAGAATGTTTTACTTACTTACTTGGGTGTGCATTATTTTCTAATAATTCAATGGCCCGTTGTCAATAGACCAATTTGGAGTAGACGTTACAGTTATGTCAGTAAAAAAATACTATTTAAACCTATAACATTTTACATTTACCTATTTTATCTCAGAATTCAGAATTTTTTTATGTCGTTTATATGTTGTATTTAAGACTTTAGAACTCAATTTAACGCAGCAATAGCAAGTTTGTCAGTTCTGAGGGAAAAAATAAACTCATGACTTTAGCTGAGAGGAAAAGGGAGAATGTATTTTCTTATCAGAATTGTGAGATATAATCTCGAAATTGAGAAAATAAAGTCAGAATTTTATTCTTTTATTCCATGACTTCCATGTCATTAACCCTCACAGCCTCATTTTCATCTAAGAAAAATATGTCACTAGCTGTCCATCTCTTCACCTACCCCTCCCTTTATCACAGATTCATTCTTTTACTCGTAGGTACAGTCCTGTCCTTCCCTTATAATTCCCACATTGTCCTTCCCACATTCTAAAAGCTGTTTCACTCTGAAATATGTCATAATATCAAGTCAGTCATAACTTCTGTTACATGACTTTAAGTTTGCTGAGCAGGACACTAATGAGATGGTGTGAAATAAAAAAAATCAAAATGGCAATATGCAACAGAGGTTTCCTTTTGTTACATTTAAATTGTCATTGCCTTATTGTAGTTGTACAAATTAAAACACTTTTAAGACGTATTATAGCCCTGCATTTCAGCCCGCCATAGATCAAACGCGGACTAAATAATTTTATTTTAGACATTCAATGATGATAATGCTGTCAGCAGCATTGAGCGCATCTTCAGCACAGCTGGATTCTCCGTTCAAGTAGTAGGCTAAAGCTTGCCACAAAGCACCAGCAAAAGTAATTACCATGACTGTGAAACAGCAAGGAGATATTTAAATTATTTATTTATAAACTATTGTTTTCTGAGTCAGCTAACGATCCTCCTCATCCATGTCCTCATTGGACGCGCCTTGCATCTTTACGGATTAGCTACATAATAAAAGAGATTTTGTTTTCGATTTGTTTTATTTCATTAAGTGCTAATTTAAAGCTTTCTACATATTTATCATGTCTGACAAAAATAACGGTTAAATAGTTTCCACAAAAAAAAAAAAATGTCACTGATCGCCTATATCCTAAAAAAGGCGTTTCAGCTTCCACTCTCCGCACAAACGATTGGATATGTGCCAAATAGCGCACACACACATACATACATACATATACATAAATATATATATATATATATATAAATTATTTTTATTATATATATATATATATATATATATATATATATATATATATATATTTTTTTTTTTTTTTTTTAGCCAATTTGTGATTTGTGAAGGCAAATTCAAACAAAGAGTAGGTCACTGTCTGCCGCCGTCTGCTTGGTCCTTACTTTAAGAAACAGCTTACGTTTAACGAACAAAAAAAAAATGCTCCAAACGTTTTTTTTTTCTCTCTCTCTCTGTCTCTCTCTAAACTAACTTAATAAAAAAGAAACTAAATTATAACCACTTTGCCATTACATGCAAAACTGAACTATTTTAACTGCCAAAACAGTATAAGTTGTTTTGGCAAAGGGGAAAAGGGCTCGGGTCAGGAGTTAACAACCACACTGTTTGCGAAAAATCAGTCTGCATAACCTCATGAAGATTTTGGCACTCCAAACGTGGCTTTGCGCTCTGGAGTAACGCTGATAAACAGTTGCCCACGGAAAAAAACACCATCAGTAGGCTACCCCCACTTTCCGCGCTTATGAGACCTTGCAAAAAATGCACGACGTAGAAAGCACTGGTCCATGAGTGCATAACAGTTTTGAGCGCAGGCTGTAGCCTACAGGTGCTCGATAGGAATGAGTAAAGCGCAGATTTGCTGTTTAGAAAAGACGTCGGGAACGGGATATTGTTACCGCCCGCTCCCGTTCAAATTACACCAGAGTTACCGACCGCAACCGCTTTTATTTGGAAATTTATTCCCGCGTCGCAAGAAATCTGGTCGGGTCCCAGCACCAATTATTTCTGAATCCTTTAACTATTGCTAGGACATCACCCCCAGGCTTCATAAACTTGCGCTCCATTTTTTTTTCTCTGACAACACTAACGTGACAGACGTACAAGGACCCGCCCTTCTCTGCTTCTGATAGGCTTGTAATGTTCGTTAAGGCTGCGTTCCTCTCATATGATTGGTAGGTGAAATAAATTGTCTCGAAAATATTGAACCTCATGCGCAGGCTCTAAAATATAAATATATATTTTTCCCTCATGGCCGCACGCCGGAGATCCGGCACGGTGCCGGAATACTTTAAGCCCTGCTTCAGACTTCCACTCCTTCAGTCCCCCGTTTTAGACCAATGTGGAGTCCAATACTCCACGTCCGGTCTACCAGGTGAGGTCACTACGGAAGGCGGAGGGGTGACTCATGCCCCCCTGGCGGGTCACAATCGTCTCTTCACCCCATCAAGGACACGCCGGAAACTAAAATTCCTGTCCCCATGACAGGGACTCTCCCACCTTCCACTCATAACAGGGCATTGATGTTGTCTTTGGTCATTCGATGTAAGCTGTTTGACAGCTTCAGCAGGCACATCTCTCCTTCCACAGGATTCACTGTGCTGTAGACATATGTAAAAACTTACAAGAAACAACAGCAAACCAACAACAAACCAACAAACCAGAAGAAAAACTGGTTCTTGCTTATCTGAAGGACATCACCGGACCCTTACTGGACCCCCTGCAGTTTGCTAATCGAGCAAACAGGTCTGTAGATGATGCAGTGAACATGAGTCTACATTTCATACTGCAGCATCTGGATAAATCAGGGACTTACGCAAGGATCCTGTTTGTGGACTTCAGTTCAGCCTTCAACACTATCATCCCAAACCTCCTCCTGCCCAAACTAACTCAGCTCTCTGTGCCCACGTCAGTCTGTCAGTGGATCAACAGCTTCCTGACAGACAGGTAGCAGCTAGTGAGGCTGGGAAAATTCTCATCCAGCACCCGTACTATCAGCACTGGCGTCCCTCAGGGCTGTGTCCTCTCCCCACTGCTCTTCTCCCTGTATACTAATGACTGTACCTCCAAAGACCCCTCTGTCAAGCTCCTGAAGTTTGCAGACAACACCACACTAATCGGCCTCATTCAGGACGGTGACGAGTCTGCTTACAGACAGGAGCTAAAAGAGCTGGCTGTCTGGTGCAGTCATAACAACCTGGAGCTCAACACGCTCAAAACTGTGGAGATGATCATAGACTTCAGGAAAAAACCCTCTGCTCTCCCCCCACTCACCATCATGAACAGCACTGTAAACACAGTGGAGTCATTCAGGTTCCTTGGAAATACCATCTCACAGGACCTGAAGTGGGACATTCACATAGACACCATTGTGAAAAAGGCCCAGCAGAGGCTGTACTTTCTCCGCCAGCTGAGGAAGCACAACCTGCCACAGGAACTGCTGAAACAGTTTTACTCTGCCATTATTGAATCCGTTCTCTTCACTTCAATTACTATCTGGTTCAGCTCAGCTACCAATTCTGATCTCAGAAGACTACGTTGAATAGTCCGGACTGCTGAACGAATCATTGGTACAACCCTCCCTACCCTTCAAGATCTCTACTTATCTAGAGTACGAAAAAGGGCTGCCAAAATTACTCTGGACCCCTCACATCCAGCACACTCGCTTTTTGAACTGTTACCATCTGGTCGGTGCTACAGAGCACTGAGCACTGGAACGTCCAGACACCTAAACAGTTTCTTTCCTCAGGCAATCCATCTCATGAACACTTGATCGTGGAACATACAACACTATACACTCTTTATTCATTTTTCTGTTATTTATTTAAAGCACATACTTACTTCCATTCAAATGTCTTTGCTATTTTTGCACATTGTCTGTCTTGTATACCTCTATATTGTTCTTTTTATAATATGTATCGTCTTGTCACTGTCATTCTGTAGCACTGTGGAGCTCTGTCACAAAAACAAATTCCTAGTATGTGCAAACATACCTGGCAATAAAGCTCATTCTGATTCTGATTCTGATTAAAAATGCTATTTTAAGATGTTTTTTTAAAATATTTTATTTTTCTAGGTTGCAGGTTGCATATGTGTATATATGTTTTTGTTTTTTAACTAGGTGTTTATTAAACAATGTAACAATGGAAAAAATAAGCAAAGGATGAGTTCAAGGTCCCTGTAACGGTTTGAAGTTTTTTGTTCAGTTTGCACTATCAAAATTAAACAAAATTTGGCTTCAAACTTTCATTTTTTCGTTTTTTTTTTTTTTTTCTTCAAATATCTCAAAATGGATAATTGTCTCTCTGTTTAATTTTCTGTTCTACAAGCTTAGGTTGTGGCATCTGTATAAGGATTTTTAAAACAAACATAAAACATGACGACTTATTCTGATTTTCCATTTTTGTGTGTTTTGCGCTCGCAGTTGGTCCGTACCATTACCGCCGGGGGAGGAGACGGGGTGGCTGGATTAGCCTACAGCCAGAGCACTGCTGCTTGTCTAAATCAGAACCCAGTAACTTTGATTGCGTGTTAACAACCACGGATTAGTTAGTTTTAGTTTCGATATTCGCCGTTTTGCTTTCATTTGCCACAGCTCAAAGATATCACTATCACGATTAGTTTTAACAATTATATAGACAATGTATTTTAATTAAAATGACTTTTACCATTGAAAAAGTACATTGTTAAACCATAAAGCTTGTAATACTTATGATTTACTACAGGTGCGGTTTTGCCAATACCTTCCTTCATATATGTACACTACACAATATGTTCATAAAATCTACTGTAAGTAGAAGGCTGTTCAAAAAAACTGTAGGTGTCTGACTCCAGACTGACTTACTACAGGTGAGATTTTGCTAATATCTCCTTTACTGTATGCACACAGTATACACATTTTCATTAAAAAAAATACTGTAATGCACCAGAAGTTTTTTTAATGTTCCAAATGTTGTAGTACATTCCTGGTTACAAAACTTATATACTAATAGTGAAATTTTGCCAAAACCTCCTTTACTGTATGTACAGTAGACATTTTTTTTAAAGTTCAGTAATTTACCAAAAAGTTTTTTTTACATGTTCCAAAGGTTGTAGTAAGTTACCAGCAGCCAGAATGACTTAGGCTACTACGGGTGAGACTTTGCCAATATCTCCCTTACTGTATGTAGTATACAAATATTTTCAAAAATAATTACTGATATATCATTGTTATTTTTTATGTAGTCGATTCAAAATCAATTCTCAACAGCCACGTATCGATTTTATTTTTGTATTGCTGGAGAGTCCGTTATTCATTCATTGCTTAAAATGTCGGATTCAGGTGTGTTCCCGATATTAACCACACCTTCCCATAAAAAGTCAGAGGTATGGAAGCATTTCACATTTTGTAAGCAAGATAAAGATAAAGTGGACAAGAGCCCAGCTATAGCCTATGCCTGATTTGTAACTTGAAGGTGAAATGCTGTAGTAATGCTGCATTCCAGGCAACCCGTTACCTTTGTTTTATTTACCAAAAAGATTTTATTATGTTCCAACGGTAATTGTGTACTTCACACATATGAAGGTATTGGCAAAATCTCACCTGTAGTAGGTCAGTAATGTAAATAGGAATATACTAACATGAAAAAAAAAAAACACTTTGGTAAACTATATGTTTTCTAAAAAAATATTTGTGTACCGTTCACAAAGTAAATGAGCTATTGGCAAATCTTCTGGCCACTAGGAACATCCTACAACCGTTGAAACATAAAAACTGTTTGCTGAATTATTGTACTTCTTTCTAAAAACAATCTGTTCATTGTTCATGCAAGGGAGATATTGGCAAAATTTTACCTGTAGTTGTAACTAGAAATAGCATATGCTACAACCTTTGGAACATTACTAAAACCTTATGTATATTTTTGAGCAAAATATGTGTATACTGTGTGCGTAGTAGAGTAAGGAGATATTGGCAAAGGTATCCATTAAATTATTGCATGGTCAAATCAGTTAACCTCATTCAAATACATAAAGCGGCAGCATTCTGGCTGTCAGCTAATCCAGCCACCCAGTCTCCTCCCCCGGCGGTAATCAGAATAATGATGTCACAAATCGTGCCTATGTGGCTCCATCCGATCATCACCAGCGGGATCGGATCAACTTGGACCGTTTACTCTGTTTTGATTCTCTGCTGCCTGCCTTTTCGACCTACCGCCTTGTTTATTGGAACTATCTATCTGCCTGCCGCCTGCCCTGACATTCCTGCCTGTCCCTCGTTTACGATCTCTGATCTCCCTTCACTGTCCTGTTTGTCGTTGTTTGACCCCAGCCTGTTTGACCATTCCTTATCTTAATAAAGCTGCACATGGATCCCAACCTGCCTGAGCGTTTGTTACAAATGAGTCATGTTTTGTGTTCAAAAATCTTATTCGGATGCTGCAACCTAAACTTGCAGAACAGAAAATTAAACTGAGAGACAAATGTCTGTTTGTGAGGTATTTGGAAAAAAAGAAAGAAAGTTTGAAGCCAATTTTTATGTTTAATATTGATGGTGCAAATTGTACAAAGAACTGCAAACCGTTACACGGACCGTCAAAGAACTTTGTTTTAATACGAAAGCAACAGAGTGGTCAAATACAAAAATAAACTGTTTGATGCAAATAAAGCATTTTTAGTGCAAATGTACTGCTTTAACAGATATGTAAGTTAACCACTGGATGTATAATATAAACTGAAAAAGGCAAAGGCATGGAAGAAATAACTGATGGGATAACCACTAAACTTCTATTAGAAATTGTGAAACTGAAAAACCCATTAACAGTACTATTCCAGTCACAATTCTTTACAATTATTCCCTTTTTCAACTTTACAAACTGTACATAATGTGTGACATGACAAATTTATAATGATAATTTAGTACACTATTGTTTACCAAAATATATGACTCAGTTAGGGCAAATAAAACTATTCAAGTGCAAATGTATTGCTTGTACTGCAACAACTGATTACTTAGATCAACTGCTGTGTGTAAAAATGGAAAGAGGTGTGAACATGGAAGAAATACCTGATTGGTAAACCCAAAACTGTCCCCTTCAAATCAGTCTGCTAAACTGCAATTGGAAATAGTAAAATTGGAAAAGATATAGACAACGATACTATTACCTTAACAATTATTATTATTATTATTATTTTTGCTTTAACCATAGATTTAGATTAACTGTTGGATGTATGGAAAAAAGTTTAGATATAACCTGACAGGTGCTATCCTTAAATCAGCTAAGACTCTATTAGAAATATTGTAAAACTTGAAAACCCCTCGACAACCATACAATTCCATTCACAATAGTTCTTAGCATAAGTGCTATTTTAACTTCATGAACTGCATAACATTTATACATGACAATTACTTCAGTACTTTCAATGTAATATAACAGCCGTCTTTTTTGTGTTGTTTAGGCACTTCAGTTTTGACACTCAGATGTAGAGCCCTGCGCGGGACTGTTTTCTTCATCCCGCTCCCGCCCGCGCCCGCCGAATTAGTGACCATTACCACCCGCTCCCGCAACGTGCGTGTCACACTCCCGCCCGCACCCGCAATATGTATGACAACTCCCGCCCGCACCCGCAAAACTCTGAGAATTTATTCCCGCACGATAATAGAAATGCATTGATTTTGCCTCTTCTCCCGTCCCGCAGGGGAAAAAAACGTATTTGTATTGATGTTATTAAGGAGATTCATGTTTGTTTCTTTCCCTGGCCTGCATGTATTCTGACACACTGGTAGGGAATAGTAGCCTGGGCTATCGAGGACATCTAAAACGCTTAGGCTACCAAGTCCGACTTCAAGTACTTTTTTCACGTAATTGCCGTATGCAGCCAGATGAGGGAGCGCCGCGCAAACATTACAACACACAGACTAATCCAGCGCGTTGTGCCGTAGACAGGCCGTTAGAAGTATAGAACGGATTTGCATCGGGCGAGGGAAGAGGGAGGGCACCCTCTCGAAATCCCCCTGCAAAACAAGTTAAGCTGTCCAAGGAAATGGAGTTGCACTTTACCTCCGTCCTGAAAACGAAGTAAGTTTAAGACTTTTTTTCCTCACTAACGCAAAGCGCGCTGAGCATCCGGATCCCGCAGTGCTTTTTTTAGCCGCCCATTCCCGCCCGCAGCAAAGTTCAAACCGCCCGCTCCCGCGAGATTTGCGTTGGGTCCCGCGGGACCCGGCGGGTCCCAATCCCAATGCAGATGTCTATGCAATATCCATAACACACACTCCACTGTTCAACACAGAGCAAAACTCTGCCCTAAATTCTGCATAGGTGCTGTAGTTGCTTGCCAGTTCTAGGTGTTGTGAACAAGTGTGGGCAATGGGCCTTCTTGAAAACTCATTAATTTCTGCAAATGTTACTTGAATCGTCTTGGAGAGAAATAAATCAGACCCTGTGCAGTATCTGAGAAAAAGACCAAGCTCTTTCTGGTCTCTCTCCCTAACAAATCGTAAGAGATGATGTGAAACAGATGTTTCAGATGGTGACATTGTTAGTGGGAACTTGAGAGATTTTGCCACATTTCTTGCCTTTGGTTGGAGATTTTCAGTTGTCTTCTCAAGACTTTCTGCTGTCATGCTTTCCCCAACAGATCGCAGAATGGGTCGCCAGCATTTTAATATGTAGGTTGGTTGTTGCACCATCTCTTTGTGTGCAATTTCTTCTAGAATTTTCTGTAGATTGTTTTCATTTGGAAGCACTGTGCAGCTGTGACTGCTGAGTACACTGAGGACCTCATCAGCACTTTGGAAGTCTTGGAGTGCTTCACTTGAAACATCCTTCTCTGTTGGACTAATGTTATTGAAGAACACTTCCATTAGACTGGTGGCTGGTGAAGGAAGGGACAGTGCTTCTTTTAGAAAAGGAGGTGCCAGCTGAATTAGCAAATAACCAAAGCGCACCCATCCAATGGCAAAAATCCTTGCAACAGCTTCCCACTCTCTTTGTTGGTAACCGTGATGCAGAGTAGGGATCTTGTAAGTTGTTCCACAGGTTCTTGTTGCATAAAATGTGTCCCAGAATTCAGTAAGACAGTCCTGGAACACTCCTTCGCCGATGCCAACTTCCTCCTCGCCATTTTCCAGTAAACGTTTAATTGTTACATTGGCATGTACTGTATATTGGATCTGACAGTAATGTACAGCAAAAGTGAGTAACTGTTTTCATCACATGGTCACATGCTTTGTCTTGAGTTATTAATCTGTTTTAAGCCTAAATAACAGTGGTATCCATCTATGAGAAATGTGCGCTGATAGCCAATCATAGCAGTGGATGTTTACATCAGTGTGCAGTCTGCCACACCTATTCAGACAGAGCGTTCTCCTGAGGGGATTTAAAAGCAGGACAGAAAATTGATAAACTTGTTTATGTTGTTTAAATCTTTTTCTTTTCTTTTTTTCCCTAGAAAAGCTGTAATCCCCCATATATATTTTTCCCCCATGTATCTTTTTTATTATTATTTATTTAACAGGTTTAAGGATGGATTAAAAACCCTGGGGCTGCTTCAAGAACTCAAGACCCATCCAAATGCCTTTGAACACCTGTTTTTTTAAAGCTGAAATGCCACTTCATGCAAAGGATTTGTCATCTTTGTTCGAAGTGTGTTTCTCACCAGCCAAAAGTAATAGACAGCAACAAGAAAACCAGACTGTTTGCTTCTGGAGAGACTGGCTAATAGATGTTAAAGGTGTGTAACTTCTCATTAAAATATCTCTTTAACAAAGTGCTTTGTATAGAACAGTGGGGACCCATTGCTCAGCACATTTTATGGACTTTTGCACCAGAGGAACCTTTCCATAGTTCCTGTCCAGAACTGTTGGCCAAAGTTCCTATATTTTGGCGTCAGCATACTGCAGGAACGCATTTAGTTTTAGCAACTCTGTTTGGGGGAACCAAGGCCACGTTCACACAGCAGCAGAATATGGTTGTCAGTCCTGTATACG
The DNA here is from genome assembly GCF_049309525.1 of Garra rufa. Taxonomy (NCBI): domain Eukaryota; kingdom Metazoa; phylum Chordata; class Actinopteri; order Cypriniformes; family Cyprinidae; genus Garra; species Garra rufa. Next base: position 71,150,857 of record NC_133362.1, read on the forward strand.
GTTGCGTTCACACAAGCAAAGTTGTGTCAATTGTCACTGACGGGGCACCGTCAATGGTTGGACATCACAGAGGTTTGATTAAAGGACTAGCTGCTGTCAACCCAGCTCTCGTAGCATTTCATAAATCGGTATTGTGCGCAAAACTCTCTGGAAAACTGAAAGAGACGATGGATACTGTAATGGGTCTGGTAAACTTCATTTGCGTGAGTTCTGGTCTGTAACATTGCTTTTTCCGAGCCTTGCTGGAGGAAATCGATAGAAAGGCACAATCTTTTGCATTGTGCAGAATGATATTTGATGGCTGAGCAAGGGCTGTGTACTGGAGAGAGTGTGTGAACTTCAAAATGAACTTAGTTCATTTTTTAAGCAGCCTTCAAAATCAAAAGGCAGAAAAATTTCAGAGGTTTTTAAATGACAGCAGAGAGATGGCATATGTGCGGTTTTTGTGTGATATCATGTCTCACGTAAATCAGCTTAATTTGCAATTGCAAGGCAAGAACCACACCATTGCAGACATGTACGAAGCAATTGAAGCTTTTCGTTTAAAAGAAGTGTCGTGAATGTCACGGTGAGATAGAGATCTGGGTCCAAAATGCAGGGAAAGGATTTTAATGAACAATAAACAAACAAACAAACAAACAAAAGGCCAACACGGCACAACACGACACGAAAAAACAAGAGCAAGACTGGAGCAAGACTTCAAGGGACACAAAATACAAACCAACAGGAAACAATGCAGACTCCTAGAGTGGGGAAAGAGTGGAGATTATAAAGTCTGTGATAATGAGGGTCAGCTGTGGGTCTGAGTGATGAGACAGGTGTACGAGATCAGGAGGGAAGTGCGAGAGGAAGGGAAAAGGGGAAACAGCGACCTCAGGTGGCTGAGGGAAAACCCCACAGCCCAGATCGTGACACTACCCCTCCCCTACGGAACGGCTCCCAGACGTTCCCTGAGGCCAAAAACAGTCTGGAGGGAGGAGGAACGGGGGAAGGTGAATCAGGGGGAGGGATGGCGGGCCAGGCCCGCGCAGTTGCAGCAGGCCCGGAGAAGAATGTTCTGGGAGGCTGGGCAAAACCAGCACAGGGCATGAGAACTTGGGCAGGGCACGACCGGACCCAGAAAAGACGTCCGCGGGCATCGCCGCCAGGGGAACGTCAGTTGGCCTCGCCGCCAGAGGAACGTCCGCGGGCACCACAGCCAAGGGAACGTGAGCTGGCCTCGCCGCCAGTGGAACGTCCGCTGTCATTGCCGCGTCCGGAACAGAGAGCTCGGTCACCGCCGCGTCCGGAACAGAGGGCGCGGTCACCGCCGCATCCGGAACAGAGAGAACGGTCACCACCGCGTCAGGAACAGAGAGCGCGGTCACCGCCGCATCCGGAACAGAGAGAACGGTCACCACCGCGTCAGGAACAGAGGGCGCAGTCACCGCCGTGTCCGGAACAGAGAGAACGGTCACCGCTGCGTCCGTGACAGAGAGAACGGTCACCGCCGCATCCGGAACAGAGAGAACGGTCACCGCCGCGTCCGGGACAGAGAGAACGGTCACCGCCGCGTCAGGAACAGAGGGCGCAGTCACCGCCGCGTCAGGAGCAGAGAGAGCGGTCACCGCCGCGTCCGGAACAGAGAGAACGGTCACCGCCGCGTCAGGAACAGAGGGCGCAGTCACCGCCGCGTCAGGAGCAGAGAGAGCGGTCACCGCCGCGTCCGGAACAGAGAGAGCAGTCACCGCCGCGTCTGGAACAGAGAGAGGGGTCACCGCCGCGTCCGGAACAGAGAGATGGGTCACCGCCGCGTCCGGAACAGAGAGAACGGTCACCGCCGCGTCAGGAACAGAGGGCGCAGTCACCGCCGCGTCCGGAACAGAGAGAACGGTCACCGCCGCGTCCGGAACTGAGAGAACGGTCACCGCCGTGTCCTGAACAGAGAGAGCGGTCACCGCCGCATCAGGAACAGAGATAGCGGTCGCCACCGCATCAGGAACAGAGACAGCGGTCACCACCGCGTCCGGAACAGAGAGAACGGTCACCGCCGCATCCGGAACAGAGAGAACGGTCACCGCCGCGTCCGGGACAGAAAGAACGGTCACCGCCGCATTAGGAACAGAGGGCGCAGTCACCGCCGCGTCAGGAGCAGAGAGAGTGGTCACCGCCGCGTCCGGAACAGAGAGAACGGTCACCGCCGCGTCAGGAACAGAGGGCGCAGTCACCGCCGCGTCAGGAGCAGAGAGAGCGGTCACCGCCGCGTCCGGAACAGAGAGAGCGGTCACCGCCGCGTCCGGAACTGAGAGCGTTCACCGCCGCGTCCGGAACAGAGAGAACGGTCACCGCCGCGTCTGGAACTGAGAGAACGGTCACCGCCGTGTCCTGAACAGAGAGAGCGGTCACCGCCGCATCAGGAACAGAGATAGCGGTCGCCACCGCATCAGGAACAGAGACAGCGGTCACCACCGCGTCAGGAACAGAGAGCGTGGACACTTCCGCCTTCCCACGGAAGAGCCACTCCACCCCCACTGCAAAGCGGGAACGCCGTCGCGCCGACTCGGCCCTACAGGCTTCCATCTCAGCCAGTTGGAGGTAAATGACCTCCTCGAACCGAGCGGCCGACGCCGCCTCAAACGCCGCCCGCCTCCTCAGAAAAAAAAAAATGACTCCCCGCTGGACCCATCTGTGGAGTCTGCATTCTGTCACGGTGAGATAGAGGAGATCTGGGTCCAAAATGAACAATGAACAATAAACAAACAAACAAAAGACCAACACGGCACAACACGACACGAAAAAACAAGAGCAAGACTGGAGAAAGACTTCAAGGGACACAAAATACAAACCAACAGGAAACAATGCAGACTCCTAGAGTGGGGAAAGAGTGGAGATTATAAAGTCTGTGATAATGAGGGTCAGCTGTGGGTCTGAGTGATGAGACAGGTGTACGAGATCAGGAGGGAAGTGCGAGAGGAAGGGAAAAGGGGAAACACCGACCTCAGGTGGCTGAGGGAAAACCCCACAGCCCAGATCGTGACAGTGAAGGGGTGAAAACAAGCCTATATCTCCACACGCACATTGCCTTTGCCAAACCTAAGCACTGATATAAGCCTCATTTAAGATGTCTTTGCATTGAAAGGGGGGAGGCATGCAGTGAAACACCTTCAGAGCCCACATACACACCTCCCCTGCCCTGGTCTACAATGTTGTTTTTGTGTGTCCAGCCATCCAGGGAGCTCTGGCATAACAGAAATAGATTATGCAGGAAAGGCAGGATGATAGATGAGAGAGGGTGGGTATTACCATGGATACATCTTCATGGCTTTTCTCTTCATCCATGCTGACAATCTGACCAAAAAAACAAGTCATTAACACTTTGTCATCTTGGTATGGTGCTACTGTGATGCTTTTGAAGTGTTAAAGGAACACTCCACTTTTTTTGGAAATAGGCTCATTCTCCAACTCCCCCCAAGTTAATAAGTTGAGTTTTACTGTTTTGAAATCCATTCAGCCGTTCTCCTGTTCTGCTTCGCCAACAGCCTAATAAAGTAATCACAAAGCCAAGTTAAACAGCGATTGTCATGTGTCAGAAAACTTGGAACTGGGCATACTAGGCCACTGGGCCTACTTCATCCAGTTTTATGTTCCCATTTCACTACATGAATTGCAGATGACTCGTGGTTAAGAGAAAAAATGCTGTTCTGCATTTGTTGTGCCACGAGTTTCTGTTATGACTGCCTTGAAATTACAAACTTTTACCTCCGTCTCCTCATGTCTTCGCCTCCTCAGGCGAAATAATGGCTGTCGAAGGCCGCTCAGCTATTCCCTTGATCCCTCTGTCCGGTGAGCGAACACTTCTTCATGGACAGATAATGTAGTTTTTGGAGGTAGTTATTTCATTTTCCCCACATCAGTAATGCAAACATTATAACATGAATCCTGCCATGAACAGTTAAATATCTGAATGCCCACGTGTGTGACTTACTTGTCCAGTGGGAAATTTTCCATCAACATCACACAGAACCACTTCCTCAGCACTGGCATATCCTCCTGAACAAAACAAAGGTAGATTAACATTTTAGTAAATATGTTTTTAAATATATATTTTAAAAGCTACCCCAAGCAAATAGAAATAACAGTTCCTTACAATTGTGTAGTCAAAAGGAGCATTCAGAGAAATGTAAAAGGCAGACTGCACAGAAAAAAAAGAGCATAAAATGATGGGTGAGGATATGGGTGGTAGTAGGACATGAACTAACCGTAAAGCTTAAATAATTAAAATAAATCTCACCATCAGCATAAAGATGCCACAGGCTTCAGAATCACGGGGAAGACTTGACGGTTGTGCAGAAGACCATCATTGACACCCTCCTTAAGGAGGAAAAGTCTCAAAGGGCAATTGCAAAAGAAGCTGGATTCTCAGAGTGCACAGTATCAATTTATATTAACAGAGTGTTAAGAGAAAGGGAAAAGTGTGGCCGGAAAAGGTGCATAAGTGACAGAGATTGTCAAGCAAGGGCGGTTCAGAAATCTGGGGGGGCTTCATAAGGAGTGGGCTTAAGAGAAAAAGTACTGGTCTGTTGCCCAGTGGTCCCAAGTCCTGTTTCCAGATGAAAGCAAATATTGCATTTCATTTGTAAATCAAGGTCCCAGAGTCTGGAGGAAGACCAGAGAGGCACAAAAGTCAAGCTGCTTAAAGTCCAGTGTGAAGTTTCCACAGTCAGTGATGGTTTGGGGAGCAGGTCATGTGCTGGTGTGGGTCCATTGTCTTTTATCAAGTCTACCGTCAATGCAGCTGTCTACCAGGAAATTTTAGAGCACTTTATGCTTCCTGCTGCCGACAAGCTTTTTGGAGATGATGATTTTATTTTCCAGCAGGATTTGGCACCTGCCCACAAAGCCAAAACTACCAGTACCTGGTTTAATAGCCATGGAATAACTGTACTTAATTGGCAGGCAGCTCGCCTTAAACCCCATTGAAAATCTATGGGGTATTGTCAAAAGGAAGATGAGGGAACAGAGATCGCCTCCACGTCGCCTTGATGCAAGAGCAAAAAAAATTGGAGCAAAAGTAGGCCCAACAAAGTACAAAGGATAATATAATACATTAACAGACTTTTCAGAAGGCCAACATGTGTTTAAGATCCTTTTTTTTTTTTTTTTTTTTTATTGGTCACATGAAATATTCTAATTTTGTGAATTATTGGATTTGTTTTTTGTCTTTAATCCATAATCATTAAAATTGCAACAAATAAAGGCTTGAAATATTTCACTTTGTGTGTAGTGAAATAATACACGCGTTCCACTTTTTGAAAAAAATTATTGAAATAAATGGACTTTTCCTGGATATTCAAATTTGTTGGCATTAATGCTTTTTCTTCATCAGTGTGACGGCTACCGTGGGAAAGACCAATGAGATAGAAGTGGTATAAAATAACAAATTACTTTCACAAAGTGTACACAGGTATACAAAACTAAGTAAATACTATGGCACCAAATAAGAAACATAGAAAGTTTATTAGCAAAATGAATAAAAAAGCTCGGAGACACGGCTACACCTTGATGTCAAATAAAATAAATAAATTGCAAGTTAAGTTTAAATAAAAGTAAAAAAATCAGCAAAAACTGGGAAACCAATTAAACAAATGTTTAAAAAAATCTTCTAATACCACTACAAATAAACGAAAAAAGTCAACAGGCTTTTTAAAATCCAAAATATTGCCCAACAGGTGCTTTCTCACATTCTTGTCAGTCAGCTTGACTGATTCTTCTCAAGTGTGAATTAAATCTGATCTGTGATGCGACTGTTTTTAATTGTACATTTTTTTACTATAAAAATAATAAAAACGGTGGTGGCAGGCGGCAGTGTAAACGCACCTTTGGCCTGTTTGATTTCAGCTGCCTTTTTTTTTCTCACCCATTAACGAGATAAATTCTTCTCAGATTCTAGAGGATAAGTGAGAGAGCATACCTTTACCCTTCTGTCCATGTTATTTTTTAAATGTTCTTGTAAAAAGGGGTCAAACTTGACAATCAGTTCAAGCAAGAGGTAATTCCCATAGTGTGGTGGTCCCAGTTTTTCCCCTCTCTCCCAAAAACTGCTACTACACGCCTCAACACCTTCCAATAATTATTTTTTCTGCCACTATCTGCCTGTGAAGAGAAGCATCTACTGCAAACACAACACACTACACCACATCCATCATTTAAGGCAGCGGTTCTCAATTCCATTCCTCGCGCCCCCCCGCTCTGCATATTTTGCATGTCTCGCTTAGTTAACACACCTGATTCAGATAACGAGCTCGTTAGAAGTGAGGTCCGTGCAGGATGTGTTCCGATTGACATTGCCTGCACATTGTTCATTGCTCCCTGCTCCCTAAGCGGGGGAAATCTGTTTACTATACTTCGAAACATTCATTCACATATTTGCGCTACGTCACCGCATGCAGCGTCTTCACACACAGATGAAACTTACTAGAGAAGTGTGACATAAGTGCATCTGTAAATAAATGCATTTTAAATTTACGTCTCGCACGCTTTAATGACCTTCAAATGGAACACATACGCTCGCTTTGAACTAATGAATAATGGCGGAATATCCTGTGATGTCCACTTCGAAAGGGCAGTAACGTTGGAATAGAACAAACGTCGGAAGCGATACGTGAAACACACAAAATGTGCAGAGCGGGGGGGCGCGAGGACTGGAATTGAGAACCGCTGATTTAAGGTGTTAGTGTCCCCCTGGCACCCAACCACCAGGGGGCCAAGTAATGAGTTCAATTTGTGGTGTCTGAGGCAAATTACTTCAGTGAACTGCTTCTGCTTTACTTACAGTTCATGAAGAACACTAGAGGATGGATACCCGAGCCGAGCCCGACGGTACCCGACGGAACCCGACGGGTCGGGCCGGGTTCGGACAGATATTTAGAAAGGATGCTCGGGTTCGGGTCGGGCTCGGTCACCTCAGCGCGATAGTGCGCCCGTGTTATAACGGCGCTTTTTGCCCAGTGTGCACTGATGCTGTCATCTGTTGACATTTCCGTACGCTTTTTTTTACAGTTGCTTAATAAAAGCGGGCTTTCCACACAAAAAAGTGCATGTGTCATTAGTATGAGTGAAAAAAGAGATTTTAACTGTGTCGGGCTGGGATCGGGCTCGGCCATAAATATCTTAATGCTTGTCGGGCTCGGGTCGGGTTCGGTTACTGCTCTGTCGGACTCGGGCTGGGCTCGGACAGAAAAATGCGGCCCGATCCGCACTCTAAAGAACACACTGCCAAATTTGTCAAAAAATTGCGGGAAAACTTATTACGTCTGTATAATTTTGGAGGCTTTACGCATGCTCAGTAAGGCGAATTTTATGTTTTCCTACAGTGTGGATGAAAAACTTTTGGAAAGCGCTTGGAAGCGCTAGTGTGGACGGAGAGCGTTTTAAAATGAAAACTCTGTTTTCAAATGTATCCGGATTAATGTAGACGTAGCCTAAATGGTCCTGACTTGATTCCTGATTTGACTTGTAATGATGTTCAGCACCACAGACAGCAGCCAATCCAGAGCTCAGAGCAGCAGTGGATGTGACGACTATCAAAGCAACAACACACATCCATACATTACAGTCATGACTTTATTGTTGGTTTACTGCTGCATTTTCTGAATCTTAAAATGGGGAGGTAATAGATAGATAGAATCAAGCTTTGCTACAAATAATCTTTTAACAATCTTTTAAATTATTTAGAAAGTGTCAGCAATATCTAATATGTGTTAAATAACAAGGATTCCAGGTAATTCTGACATATTAAATGTTGTGTTACTGAAGTCATTTTCTATACCATCCCTGAATAAATAAACACATTCATTACACTAAATGTTGTCCAGTTGTTCACATGAAACTTTGTTGTATGGGGTTTCCAATGGACCATATGTCTCTACTTTTGCTAAACTTTATTCAATTTAGAGATATTTACACCATATGTTTTCATTTGTTTAGTTTTATGCTTTACATATTACACATACTTTTTCAAGTATTGCAATACATTTGAATATGTATGACACTCAAAACTAATATTTTTCTTATAAAACGTCCTTGTTTGCTGTTGGAATAAAACAGTACATTGAGGTTATTGATTTACAGCAGTTACAGGAATTTGTTCAGATTTTCTGCGACTCCAATCCAATCAGCATAATAACACTCATTATAACAGAGATCAGGGAAAGTCTCACCTTCAGACACTTACCATGATTTTACATTTGTATTCATACACACATTTAGCAAAATATATTCAGCTTAAATGTTTTATTTATCTATACACTTTTTTCTTAGGCTATGATTAAATTTGGACCAAAATTATATTTAATATTCAACAAATAATTATATTTTGCAGTAATTATTACTTAGACGTGTCTATTTTAAACAAGTATTTGCTTATTTCTGTGGTTCCTTTAATCTTCAAGGAACTATAGTTGTGTTGGGCAAATTAGTCTTTTCTAAATCACCATATTTCTAAACATTTTCAGTTAGGTTTTAAGTCTATTTAGCATTGAGTATGCTTAGCTGAGTGATAAATAATATTTTAGTTGCAATCGAGTCTGAGCTCAGTGAGCTGTACACTTATTAATTTCTAAGAAGACATCGAGTCAGACTTCAGTTAGAGAGATAAGTGTATGAATCGGACTTTTATTTTGCTCTGGTGGTGTGACGTCATTAAGATGAGCCGCCCTCCTCATCTGTTGCGATTCACCTGAAGAAAGGTTCGTGGTTTTAAAGCTTTTAAATAAATGAATTAAAGCGTTTTTTACAAGTTACGTAAAATAAATTCTTAAATATAACATTGTAATGCTTTATTTAGTGTTAGTTAAAGCGTTAGCCTTTAGTAACAGAGAAGGTGCGTCTCAGTTCTCTCTCTATATCATGAATCAATCGTGTGATGATAAGAAGTGATGAGAGAAACTGAGAATCCGAATCATTTGAATCAAATCATTGTGAAATGATTCAGTGATTCGATTCAGCGGCACGCGGACTACAAACGACAACAACAAACACAAACAAAAACAAGTGAATGACAACCGAGAATGATTTCATGAAAGTGTAATATATTAGATATGATGTACAAATAATTAAATACCAAATGTAAGTTAAAACTAGCCTACCTAAATATGAACGATATGTTTAACTTGTGTATAGTTATTATCAAATCTCTTACTGTTGCTCTCACTCTGACTACTGAACTAATTAAGACGCACCCAGAATGTGATTAGTTTGCATTTATTTTATCTTTAATTATTCTCATCTTAAACAGGACAAAGTGTTCAAACACACAGAAAAATCTCCTGGAGAATCAATAGAGATCCACGTGACACACTATTATAAAGATGGTGTTTATTAAAGAGGAGAGTGAAGACATGAAGATTGAAGAAACATTCAGAGTCAAACATGAAGAAACTAAAGAACAAACAAAGATGGTGTTTATTAAAGAGGAGATTGAAGACTTGAAGACTGAAGAAGCATTCAGAGTCAAACATGAAGATACTGAGGAACAAACAGGTTGGTTTTTATTCTGAAAGCTGAATTCACTTCAGAAAGGAATGATATTTATGAACAATGTCACCGGAGCGTAGAAATGTTAAGACATTTGACAGAAGTGTTGAGATCACATGACAAATACTAACCCTGCCTTCAATATCCTGCTTTCACACTGAACATTTGTTATTATGAGATCATGCATTTATGTTGTAACAATAATATGGAAATAAGCCTTAAACATTTTTCAGTAATATTAAACCCAATATCTGCTATAATATTAAAACCATTGATAGCACTTTGGCTAATTATGCAAAAGTATCTAAGAAAATTATTTGCACAAACCGTGATATGTAAGTAATCACATTTGGCTACTGCATGCTGACTACATTTGTTCATTTAAAGTATTTGGTAAGCAAATAAAACAGACAGTGGACACTGAAGCTACATCTAAATTAATCCGGATACAAATGAAAAGGTGTTTTTGTTGTAAATATTTTCTCCATCCACCCTAACGTTTTCAAGCATTTTCCAAAAGTTTCTCGTCCACACTTGAACGTAAGAAAGTGTTAAATTTGCCTTCCTGTGTATGCGTGAAACCTCATAAAAGCTCACTGAGACTATACAAACAGAACATATGATACTTTTTCATGCATTTTCCTCTAGTCAGAGGAAATAAACAATAATTCAAATAATATTAATATAATGAAGTAAATAAATTGATGACCACGCTTCAAGTGCATTAGAGAGGAGCAGTAGGGCATATTTATAAAGAAGGTGCTGTATTTCACCATAAAATAAACTTTTTCTTAAAGCTAAAATCATGATTTTATGTGTATATTCCCAAATATACTTTCATAGTTTTTTTTAATCATACTTATTTTTTATATAAAAACAACTTACATCCATCAATTTAATGTGATGAATACCACAGATATGGCTATTTATGTTAGAACTGATGAAATTGTAAAGAGAATATTGCTTGTAAATAAATTACGAACAACAAATTATATTTTTTTTTCTTACATAAAACTTGTTACTTTTTTCTACAAATGAATGATTGATTTAGCTGTCTGAAGGACAAGTGCATATCAAGGCTTACTCTAATCTATATAAACTATAATGTAAGTGTATTTTTTATGATAGCAGTAAATGTGAATCAATTGTAAGCTGATTTATACAGTCCTAATTATTAGCTTAAATAAGTAAATGTCTGTTCCTCTTCCCAGTTAAAATGTAGGCTGGTTTCTATTATTTCTTTTTTGATAGAAGATACAGCTGTCATAAAACCACAGGCTCAATCTGGTTAAAACGTTTCAACCAGATTGAGCCTGTGTCTCTTTAGTTTTTAGGAGACATTATTGGTAAGATGAAACCATCTTCTTACTGTATGGACATTGTCCCTTCACACTTGTTGTTGAAACCATTGGACCCAATATTTAGAGAATTATAAATAGCAGTCTCACCTCAGGTGTTGCACCACAGAATTTTGAACATGCAACAGTGGAACCATTGATTAAAAAGGCAAATTTGGACCTGTATCAAAACTGCCATTTCTTCCCAAAGCGTTGGAAAAGGTTGTTTTAATACAACTGCTGTCTTTTCTAGATTTACATGGGGTTCAGGAAGTGCTCCAGTCATGTTTTAAATCCCATCATAGCGCTGAAACGGCACTTGTAAAAGTTTTTAATGACCAGTTATTAGCTAATGACTTTGGTAATTATGCTTTCCTCTTGCTTTTAGATCTTACAGCGGTACATGTAAAAAATGTGGGTGTTATTATGGAGTGAAAACTGGATAAAAAGGTTAATTCGGTAATTAAAGCTAGTTGTTTCCAGTTGAGGCAATTATCCAAAGTGGAGTCTTTTCTATCTTTTAGTAACTTAGAAAGAGTTATACATATGTTTAGGTATTAACCGGGCTTCTCTCATACATTTGCAGTTGGTACAGAATGCTGCTGCTCGTATGTTGACAGGAACACAAACGAGAACATATTACACCAATTCTGGCACCTCTCCATTGGCTTCCTGTTCATTTTATAATGGATTTTAATGGATTTGGTTTTTAGTGTTCAAATCACTAAATGGACTAGCATATTCTGACTTAATACAGCTATACACTCCAACAAGAGCACTTAGATCCACTCAGCCTTTACTTTTGGTTGTTCCTGCCATAAGGTTAAAAACCGGGGGACCTAGTCTTAAAACTCATCTTTACTTGTTGGCTTTCAACACAGTATGAGAGTTTAGTTTTTATGATTGTGTTGGACTCTTGTCTGTTTTACAGTGGTGTGAAAAAGTGTTGGCCCCCTTCCTGATTTTTAATATTCCAGATCATCAAACAAATTTAAATATTAATCAAAGATAACACAAGATGCAGTTTTTAAACGGTTTCTTTTAATGAAGGGAAAATAAAATCCAAATGTCCCTGTGTGAAAAAGTGTTAAAACATAACAGTGTTTTATCACACCTGATAGGGCTGGGCGATATGAAGAAAAAAATATATCTCGATATCTTTACTGGATAAATAACCCCCCAAAAACTACTGCAAAAACAAATATGCCAAAATCCAAAGTCTTTTTTATTGAAACTCAGAGGTAGGCAGTTCAGAACAAAGTGCTTCTGCGAATTTTCTTTTAAAAATCCCTGTATACATATTAGAGCTACACAGTTTACTTCACCATTTTACAAATAAAGCCTAATCTAATCAAATCAAACCATATTACGTAGGAAAGGTCTAAGGCTCCTAAAAAGATATTTAACATTTTGTTATGTTACAAATTATGTAGAGTGCACCTTAAAAATATACTTCATAACAGAAGTTCTGACATTTTTCACAGACACCCTTGTTACCTTTTTTCTCTATTACACTTTAGAAATAATAAGAAATGATAGGCTATATCAGCTGAAAACTTAAAATCTCAAAATTCATAATTTGAAAGCCATTTTAAAATCAGACATTGCATTAACATGGACAATGTACATCAAAATCATATTACAAAATGTTTATGAATTATAAATTTTTAAGTTAAAATTTTTAATTTTCACGTCTATGTTCAAAAATGGGAGTAACAGATAAGGGGTTAATGGATCGTCATGCTGATCAATAAATGATGCAATAAATCTGGACTGATCAAAGTACTACTCTTTCAAAGTGCAAATAGAGACGACTTTTTCAAGCATTTAATTTTATGTAGCCTAATTTGCGCGCATTGGGGAGTCACTCTCTAAACGCGGAGTATTAAATTTGCTTTTGAATGTGCGTACACGTGCGGGTTTGACTTTTGATTTCGTTTTAACAATCGCGCGAAAATCTTGGTTCGTGGTGTTTGAAGCTTAGGTTGAGACCAACTTTCGGCATTCACGGCAGTAGACGTCCGACGCCTTAAAACCAAAGTATCTCCATGTAATGGAACCGGTTGTCCTTTTTTTGCGAGGAGTTCTGTAGCCTCGGGGGAGGTTGCGGAGACTCATGTTGAATGAGAAGACAGGCGAGGGGAGGGGGAACAAAAGCAAGGAGACGGGGGCGAGAACAACACAAAGAAGGCAAACAATCTTAGAGGCGAAAATTAAATATAAACATATCGATATATACGATATGTCAAAATTCATATAGAGTTTAAAAAATATCTCGATATATTTTAAATATCGAGATATTGCCCACCCCTAACACCTGAGTTCAGTTTCTCTTGCCTTACTCAGGCCTGATTACTGCCACACCTGTTGGCAATCAAGAAATCATAAATAGGACCTGCCTGAGTGAAGTAGACCAAAAGGTCCTCAAAAGCTACAACAACATCTAAAGAGCCTGCAAAACTTCATGAAAGAGACTGGGCAAAAATGGCCTGCATGGCAGAGGTCCAAGACAAAAACTGCTGTTGAGCAAAAAGAACATAAAGGCTCATCTCAGTTTTTAAAACACATCTTGATGATGAAAATACTCTGATGAGGGACTGACAAGACAAAAGTTGAACATTTTGGAAGGTGTGTGCCCCATTACATCTGGCTTAAAATTACACAGCATTTAAAAAAAAAAGAACATACCAACAGTAAAATATGGTGGCGGTAGTGTGATGGTCTGGGTCTGTTTTTCTGCTTCTGGACCTGGAAGACTTGCTGAGATCAATGGAACAATGAATTCTGCTGTCTATCAAAAAATCCTGAAGGACAATGTCCGGCCATCTGTTCGTGACCTTAAGCTGAAGCGAACTTGGGTTCTGCAGCAGGACAATGATCCAAAACACAACAGCAAATCCACCTCTAAATGGCTGAAGAAAAACAAAATGAACACTTTGGAGTGGCCTAGACAAAGTCCTGAACTGAATCTTATTGAGATGCTATGGCATGACCTTAAAAAGGTGGTTCATGCTCAAACCCTCCAATGTGGCTGAATTACTACAATTCTGCCAAGATGAGTGGGCCAAAATTCCTGCACACTGCTGTAACAGCATATTGCAAGTTATCGCACACACTTGATTGCAGTTGTTGCTGCTAAGGGTGGCCCAACCTGTTATTAATTTTAAGGGGCAAACACATTTTCACACAGGGTCATGTAGGTTTGGATTACCCTACATAATATAAAAACGTCATTCAAAAACTGTATGTTGTGTTTACTTGGGTTATCTTTGATTAATATTTACATTTGTTTGATGATCTGAAACATTAAAGTGTGACACATGCAAAAAATTTAAATAAATAAAAAATCAGGAAGGGGGCCAACACTTTTCCACACCACTGTATGTGTTTATTCTTTTAAATTTATTATGCTTGTACTGCACTTTCATAAACACTTGTTGTTTTTAAAAGTAATTTAAATTAGGTCAGTGTAATGCTGCATTCACACCAAGCGCGAATATGCGTCTAAATTCGCGCCTGCCGCGTCTAGTTATACGCGTGACCACTTTGTGTTCATTCGACGCGCGTAAAAACAAAAGTTTGAAGCGAAATTTACGCGCGTCAGAGGCGAAAGCTTCAAACCCCGTTGGCGGCCATCTTTTTACAAGATGTCTGTTGTTGATCGGTCATTTATCGAGAGAGTCACCGCTCTGTATTTGCTCTGGAGAGCAGAACAGCGGCGTAGGGATCATCGTCGCCGTATTTGGGTCCACCAGACCCTTTGGAGGCGAACCCAGATCGGCGAGTTTCATCACTTGCTCCAGGAGCTGCGCCTGGATGACGGCCGCTTTCAGCGGTACTTCCGCCTGTCCCCCACGATTTCAAGAGCGGTGGAACCTCTCTCTGTGCGTTGGAGCAGTATATGATGACAGAATTTTCATTTTAAAAGTGAACTACTCCTTTATGTCATTCCTCCTTTGATGTATAATAATTCTATAGGTCTGTGCCATTTCTTTGTTCAGGTTATTACTGTAAAATCTGTTATTGAGCAATTCCACGCAAATGTCAACCTTACCATGAAAAAATAAAGTTTATACAAAAAGAACAAAACCCGGTTTAAGTTGTGCATTTAGGTCTGTATTTAGCTGCATCAACGTGCTTTAATAGAAATTTGAAGGAAATAGCTATTTTTTTCTACCACATATGATGGGTGCACCTATTGTAAAATTACAATTTCATTTGACTGTATTTCATGGTTTCAAATGAGAGATTAAAGACTGCCTATTTTTTTAATTTTATGTCAACAGTAAGTATTTTGTAGAAAGATGGAGGCCTGTATGAAAAGTAAATAAACTCACTTTGTCTAAACAGCAATGATTTTTGGATTTATAAGGGCTAGATTCATGACGTCAGGACGCTTCAGCGTTGTGTCACGTCCGTAACGTTTTAAAGATTAAGTTTATTTAATTTAGTAATTACTAATGCAATTAACTTGAAACTTTCTGTACAAAGCCAACTTATGGCCATGCTTATTATGATCAACAGCCCATCTCAATTCTTTGCTCTTATCAGCCATAATAATGCGTTACGGACGTGACCGTTACGGACGTGACTCTTACAGATGCTTCATATTAATTCATATGCGTGCTGGCACACACACAAGTTGATGATTGATAGCCTGTGTATTTCTATTATACTGTGACCTGTTTGAGTTTTTTTCTATCATAACATTTTAGAAATTAATTCATTCTAAAATTTCAGAAATTGCGTTCTCAACTAAAAATAGCGCGGAGATGGACTGCATTTACTGTGCAGAAATGCACAGGCGGACTAAAGGGAAAAAATCGTCAAAACTATTTGAAATGTCATATAATTTCCATTGTCAGTATTATCTTATTTAAACATTTTATGTATTTCAAATAACTTGTGTCGCTATCTGCGCTGCATTCATGCATAGAGCAAGATTTTGCGTGTTCTGCGCGCATGCTGCTGAGTGAGCAAGAGTTGTTCTGTGGGGTTTCAACACTCATATTTGTCTAAATATTCTTTTCTTCATTACAAATCTTGTTTGGTTTTATTTTGTATCATTGCATGTTAAAAATAATTCACTATTTTATGCAGATGCAAAATGAAGATTAGGCTTTCCCATTTTATAAATATTTGTACAAAATATATTCAGCATATTTAATAACCTGTTTTGTATCTTTATTATTTAATGCATAAGCGATTTATTAAAACAAGTTTATGCTGCGACATATGCGTAATCTTGATTAACAGCAACTAATGATCAACGAATTGGAACGGCATCGGTCAATTAGATCATTTTAAAACGTCAAATATATCCTTCAATTTGCAGGTTATAACTCCGTTTGTCTCGGGTGTAGACTTGTGAAAATTTATTTTAATGTGGATCCCCACTAGCATTAACCTCATTTATTAATGATATTTAAGGGTTTGTGCGGAAAACTAATGCGCATGCATGACAGGGAGGTGCATGCGTGATCACTTTTTTTTCTGATAAAGCATTTTTTTCTGATAATGAAACATTCAGTTCGAACCTGATTTAACGTAAGCTTTTAATTTTATTATTTGTATTTTTTATTTTATTTTTTACAAATAAAGACAGACAGGATGCGCTTTCTGCCATCTCGGTCTGTCTCTGGCTGGAGCGTTTCTCAAAAAAGAGCCAGAACTCAGCCTGTCTCACATAGGCTACAAGAGATATGTCTAGCTTAAAATGTCTACTTTCAAACGAACCATTAAAAACGAAATTAAACACTCTCCGTTTATGTAATATGAAGGCTTTATTTCTCTCTAAAGCCACATCCAGTATAGGCCTGTGGAGATGCGAGTCAGCACTGTGAATTTCATCTGGCAGCTCACAAGAAAACATTAGTTTATTAATAAAAACATTAAAATGTCTCATTTTTGTATACATTAATTAGTTAAATAATGGCCTAAACGAATGTTTATTACTTACTATAAGTTACTATTAGACGTCTCAGTTAAAGTTTTTAAAGCATTTTATACGCATTTCCATAGTCGGATAAATTCCGCTTTCAGAACGGTCACTTCCGTAACGGAGAGATGTCACGTCCGTAACGCTGATTTTTCCTCTGAAACATAAAAGCGAAAATTTAAACAAAACTGATGTTTTAGGTTTTGTAAATAGCCAACCCTTGTCAATTCGGCAGATATTGTTACTTCTGGTTTGT
The DNA here is from genome assembly GCF_049309525.1 of Garra rufa. NCBI lineage: Eukaryota > Metazoa > Chordata > Actinopteri > Cypriniformes > Cyprinidae > Garra > Garra rufa. The sequence continues at coordinate 71,167,901 of NC_133362.1, forward strand.
GCACTGTAAATCGCAGAAATTTTACAAAATATGTTGTCTCCCAGAAACTCGAGTCTTTTTTTGTCACGTCCGTAACGTATGTGTATTTCCCTCATTTAAAATATAAAACAGGGTTTTAGACTGAAACTTTTCTGATGTCTGGACTCTATTTTAAGGGGTTTCAAAAATATAAAGAGATGGTTCAATATATTGGTAAAGAATAAAATTTATGAGGATTTATATTTCAGGTTTTGACCTTGAATGTCACGTCCGTAACGCTGGAATTGCTCTATTTATTTTTGTTATGATGATAAATGGAGCCAGCCTCCAAAAGTATTTAACCTGTCCTGTGATTTCTTTATTTTCCTCACACAACACTGTCCAGACACACTAAAGTATACACACTATTATAGTTATTATTGTTCTGTTATTATAGTGTAGACACACTACACTATAATAATGTTTCATATAAGTAAGATTTAGATATGGAATAAATAGCATTCAATACAAAATGAATATGTGTCATTTATGTGATAAAACATTTGCTTTGTTGTGCATTAGAACCGCACTAGGCATTTAGTATTCATGTTTCATATTTGAATGAGTGACTCCGGGCGGGCATGCCGCCACAGCATCAAGCAGGCTCCTGATTGGTTAACGCGGCGCGAATTGACGCAGAAGTTCAGATTTTTCAACTCGGGCGGCAGACGCGAATTCGCGTCAAACGCGTGATGCACAAAAAGCACAATTCGCGGCAGACGCTCAATTCGCGCAATTCGCGCGAACGAGGCGAATTCGCGTCTACCGCGCCGCGCTAAACGTCAAGTCGCGCCGCAAGAACTCCATTGACTTAACATTGAAATCACTCGCGCCAGACGCATATTCGCGTTTGGTGTGAACGCAGCATTACACCCCATTTCTTGATTGGCTAACATAATTGCCCCCTTAATAAAACCTCAGAAAGAATTGTGTGATGAATGTTTCATCTTTTTTTCCTTGTCTCTCTCTAAATTTGTTGCATTTTATTGCTTAGGAGACAAAAATGGTACAGAAACATTGAGATCAGTCTGTATATAGATTATTATATATATATATATATATATATATATATATATATATATATATTTATTTATTAGATCCTAACCTCTGTTATTAGATTATCTAGATTTTTTTAATTTATCAATTGTATAAGGGCCAGCTCTGTAGGGTACCGGCTAGGGATGCACCGAATATTCGGCCACTGAAAATATTTGGCCGAAAAGTGCATTTTTGGTTTTCGGCCGAAAGACTTTTATCACCAAAACAACACGGCCGAAACAGCATGTTGACGCAAACAGAAACTGCAGCCTGCACATGCTTGTCTGAAGCAACACTTCTGCAGTTTGGGCATATTTCAGTAGGCCCTATATCTGAGAAATACCAATGGATAGCAATTTGCAAAACTTGTAACCAGTGATGAGAGAAGAGATCGGCGCATTGCTTTCATGATGTGGCTTTCAGTGAGTGAAAAACAATGGCTTTACGTTGGTGTTACGTCACAACATTTTAAAGATATACCTTTTCTATATTCTGTATTTTTTATAAATAATCATGTTTTAAACCGTGGAGGTGAGCCAATGGATATCACACATGCAACGTGAAAACTGCACAATATATTAAATTGAAAGTGAAAGCTGACAGTGCTTTCAGCATCTGACATGCATTCTCTCAGAGACAATGAGAGACGATTATACTTCATATGCTGATATTAATTTAATCCCCTACTATTGTCTAAGCCTACTATTGTGTAAGTGTTGTTTTTTGAAAGACTTACATTAAGCTCTTAATTTTAATGAAACTTCAAAAGGCTATCCATTGAATAAATATGAGCATTTGCTGCGCTGCTTTGTTTACCAGTCTGACAGCGCCTCCTGCTGGAAGAGAAAAACGTAGACTTGTAAATGTGAACTGATGGATAATGTGTTATAAAAATGCAAACAATTTTAACAAAGGCGGTAAAATATTTGTATATGTTATTGTTATATTATATAAATATATTATATAATATATTTAAATTAATATAACTGATTTATTTTTTGAAACTTTAATATTAATTTATGCAATTGCAATGCCTTGATTTTAGTCAAATTAGTACACAGTCATAGCCATAAATGCAATGATGCTAATAATTGGCATAATTCTTTAGGTGTTTCGGCCTTGTTTTCCTCTTTTTCTGTTTTCGGTTTCGGTCAAGAATTTTCATTTGGGTGCATCGCTAGTACCGGCTGACCAGGATCAGGTTTGGACACCATGGTATAGGATCTAGCATACATGCATTACATATCTACATGTTTTGATGTTAATTGTTTTGTGCCATTAGACTGGGGTTAACTTTTATTCCTTTTTTTCCACCTTAGACCTAACAGAGCTGAAAGAGGAGAGAGAAGTACTGAATGAAACTGAAGAGAAAGATCAGTTTGAGAATCTTCATGATTTTGTATCTGGAGAAAAATCTTTTTGTTCCTTAGAGTCTAAAAAGACTTCTAAACAAAGAGCTCAAACTACAAACCTTGAAGTCCACCAAAAAATTCATACTACAGAGAACCCTTTTACCTGCCAACAGTGTGGAAAGAGTTTCACTCAAAAAGGAAGCCTTAACAGACACATGATAATTCACACTAGAGAGAAGCCTTACACCGGCAAACAGTGTGGAAAGAGTTTCACTCTAAAAGGAAGCCTTAACAGACACATAAGACTTCACACAGGAGAGAAGCCTTACACATGCAAACTGTGCGGCAAGAGTTTTGCTCAAAGTGGAAACCTTAAAGTCCACCAGAAAATTCACACTACGGAGAACACTTTTACCTGTCAACAATGTGGAAAGAGTTTCATTCAAAAAGGACACCTTAACACACACATGAGAGTTCACACTGGAGAGAAGCCTTACACGTGCAAACAGTGTGGAAAGAGTTTCAATCAAAGTGGATACCTTGAAGTCCACCAGAAAATTCACACAATGGAGAGCCCTTTCACCTGCCAATGGTGTGGAAAGAGTTTTAATCAAAAAGGAAGCCTTAACATTCACATGAGAGTCCACACTGGAGAGAAGCCTTACTCATGCAAACAGTGTGGAAAGAGTTTCAATGAAAAAGGAAACCTTAACAGGCACATGTTAGTTCACACTGGAGAGAGGCCTCACACATGCAAACAGTGTGGAAACTGTTTCAGTCAAAAAGGAAGCCTTGACAGGCACATGAAAATTCATAATAGAGAGAAGCCTAACAGATCATCTTAGTGTAGAGTGAGTTTCAAACTAAATGTATAGAATGGAACATTCTAGTTATGTTTCTCATTATGTTTTGTCCATTGTACACTTTAATCTCAGTCCAACACAATATAGCTAGTTGACACAGTAATGCATAAAAGAGCAAGGAATAATATGGACTATGGACAATGCGTTTGCTCTGTCTACAATGTAAGAACTTCACATTTGTGTATCATGAATTGAAAAGAGATCTCACAGAAAGTGCAGTTTTTTTGGTTGAAGCACAATAAAGGACATTGTTAGCATTTTTAAAATCACCGTTTCGGGTTACAACTACAACCCTTGTTCCCTGAGAAAGGGAAGGAGACACGAGGACATACAGAGACAGGCTCCTCCCTCCGTCATTTCCACCTTGGACTCTGTTCGTCATCCTCCTCCCGGATGTCCATTCTTCTCCTTCTGTTGTTCCATCAGTGCAATGATGCGCCTTCCAGAAGGGGGACGATATGCCAGAAATATGGACCAGGGCCCGTATTCACAAAACATTTTATCTTAGCACTAAGAGTTCTCCTAAATAGCTGTAAAAGTTTTTAGCTAAGAGTTTTCTCTTAAAACCTATTAACAAAGCTACTGAGACAAACTTTTACTGAGCAGTAGAGAGAACCATGCATACAGTGATTGGCTGATAGGGGAGGGGCATCTGTCAGACATTTATTCATCGAAATATTGTTGTAAATGTTGCCATATTCAAATAAAGAATTTAAAATACAGGGCAAGTGTCACTTACTAAACAAGTGTTCAAATGAATGACAGCCTTTTATAATAAACAATTAGCTGATATGCATGTAAATGTAACCCCTCACACCCAAGTCCTACCACACCCGCTCCAAGCAGGTCTCGAACCCGGGTCTCCAGTACATGAGGCGGATGCACTAACAAGGAGGCTTAAGGCTACAACCTCTAGGGTCTGTCGCTAGTGCATCTCTTGAAATCGGGAGAAAGGTTTACCTGCACAACAGCTGCTAGCTGGCCTCCGTTACATAAAGAGACTTTTTTAAAGAGTTTTTTTATACTTTTAATGACACAGAATAGCGGACAACTGACACAAAATCATTGGGTGAAGGGAAGGGGGCGGTAGCAGCAAAAGTTTCGAAACGGGAATCAAACTTAGGGCACTTTGCGCAGAGTTAAGCTATATATTGATGCACTAACCGCTGGGCTATCGTTGCTGACGTAAAAGTTATTTTTTTCTATTCATGATAGAATATGATAACGTAAAACAAAACCAAACTGGACACAAGAACAGCTGTTACTTCTTGCCCAACGTTGGATATAATCAAATGAAAATTTGGATAACCTCCAAGACTAAAAAAAAAAAGAGTTGTGTGGGAATATGCGTACATATACAGGAAGAGTGTTTCTAAATAGTTTAAGTTCCGAGGCAGATCGCCAGCAACTGCAATATTAGGAAGGTTAGGATTTGATCTTGTGATTTAGGCTGATTTATACTCGAAGCGTTCTTCTGCACCGCAAGCCTGTGTTGCCTGCGCACGTACATCACCAAATTCTAGGCCTCTGTTCCTAAAAGATCTTAAGGATAAAAGTAGCCTCATAACTTAGCGATTCAGGAGAAAATCTTAAAAGTAATGTTTAAAACAATCCTAAGTTTAGGACTCCTAATTTTTGCTCGAAGAGTATTTCACAAAGCCTTTTAGCACTAAAACTAGCTCCTAAATCTGCGAAATGTTAGGAGCAGTGGAGAGGACTCCTAAATCACTAAGATCAAGTCCTAAAACTATCCTATAATGGCTGTTGCCGGCTGTCTGCCTCGGAACAGAAACATTTTAGAAGCATTGGATGATAATGAGCTTTTCAGAAGATGTGGTCTTAATCGCGAAGGTATTATGACTATTGCAGAATTGCAACAAATAGAAACAACCCAATAATGGCACAGATTAAGGTTTTGACAATCCTCGAATGGAAGCTCCTTATGAATGCAATAAATATTTTAATGAGGCAAAGGATTTCAATCTGCAATATCATGACAAGGTTACATGAAAACATTATCGGTAACTTGAAAGTAATGTCCGTTTAGGTGTAGCTGTTGTTTGTCACTTAAATCTCTGCCTTAATTTGCCTGATTTTGCAAAGAATACCAGCACTTTTCCCAGTCATCTTTGCTTCTGGACAAAAGTGGGAAAGCTGCATTTATTTGCACATATATTTTTCCACACATCTTTTTTCCTTTTTGAGGTTATCCCAACTCCAAATTGTCCCTTATAGGCTATCATTGTTTTCATGAACAAATTGAGCAAGAAGTAAGAGTTGCTCTTGCATCCAGTTTGGTTTTCTTTTACGTTTACATGCTTTACTATCTTCTATGATCTACCCTGTTAATTAAAAGGCTGTTTACATATATAGCCGCTAGCTGTATACGAGTAGCGTACATGTGGCTGAAGATACACATTTTAGTGAGACTTAGCCTGCATTTTAAAATCTTTATTTCAATATGGCAACATTTTTGTTTTAAAACCTTTATTTAAATATGATATAATAGTGCACGTTACAATATTTCTATGAATGAATCTCTGACAGAGGCCCCTCCCCTGTCAGCCAATCATTGTGTGCATAGTTAATAAGCATGTCGACATCATCCATAGTAACGAGGTCAACCCCGCCCTTACTCTTAGCTTAAGACTTATCTCTATTCCTTGGTAAAAGTTTGTCTCAGCAGCTTTGTCAATAGGTTTTAAGAAAAAACTCTTAGCTAAAAACTTTTCCTGCCATTTAAGAGAACTTTTAGTGGTAAGATGAAAAGGCTCTGATCATGTGTACATAATGTATTGACATTAAAGTCATTTTTAACATGATAATTTTATTCTTACATGTACTTTATATTATGTTATTAGCTTTGCGATAGATAATGCAATGAGTAAATGAATAGATATGCAACAGTTATGAGTAATATTCAATAGTCTAGTGCAGGGGTGTCAAACTCATTTTAGGGTGAGGGCCGGATGAGAAGAAATGTGACCATGTGCGGGCCGAATCTCCTTTTTTCATAGAATCTCCTTTCAAATCATAGTGCACCACATTACTAAAGAATTTGCAAAAATTATAAAAAAAAAATAAATAAAAAAAAAAACTAGAAAGACTAGTTCTAAGCCGCAGTCATTCAACTTTTTTCATTCCTTTATAAAATTTAATAAGTTCATCAGTGATCCTATATCAGAGACACATTTGTGTGTATTTTATTTAGATTTTTAACCTTAATGAGTCATAAGCGATCGAGGGATTGAAGCACTCGCGTGTGAACAATGAACATGAGCCGCATTGAGAAAGTTCCGTCACTAATTAACATCGCAACGAACATTAAGCATATTTTCAGAAAAAAAGTTTTCGTCCTTTCCATGGTCACGATGAGTATTTTGCCATCCGACTATTTCTATGGTCACGCATTGATGGATTATAGAGATGTTTGTACTGGCGTACCTGCTCAGCCAAAACAGCTTTAAAATGTTTTGTGAGCAATGAGGTGACACACGAACACTTCACTCGAGAAGCCGTGCACACCGCCACACGAAATGGGTGATTTCACAAAGCCAAGCGACGCGTGTAAATCATGCTTTACGTTGCACAGATTTAAGAGCTAGTTTTAGCACTAAAATGCTTTGTGAAATAGTCTTAGAGCAAAAATTTATGAGTTTTTTATTTTTATTTTATTTTATTATTTTTTATTTAAAGGATGAATACGGGCCCTGGGGGAGAAATGCTCTTAAGAGTAGTCTTAAACTTTGACTTAAGTGTAAAAAAATTCTTAGTAAGAAGTAGGACTTTTTTAAGAGTAGGAGACTTTTATAAAGAATCTAAAAGCAACTTTCAGTAGAGTTTGAGACTGAGGCTGCGTTCGAAATCGCATACTTCCATACTATATAGTAGGCAAAAAGCAGTAGGCGAGCAAAAAAGTATGTTTGAATGTTCAGTATTCATAAAAGAGTAGGCGAGAATTAGTAGGCGAGTGCACTAATTCTCGCGAGATTCGGACGAACGTATACTTAAAGTGCGTTCGAATATGCCTACTTACCTACTATATAGTAGGGGGAATGAGGACGTGAAGAAAGAAGTACGTTCGAAACCTCAGTATTCATAAAAGAGTAGGCGAGAAATCCCCGGATGTCCTACTGCTTCAGCCCAGATTCTGGAGTGTGCATCCGATGGACACTTTTCTATCCCAGAAGCCCACGGGAGATCAATACGTCATAAAGAAGAAGAGGAAGAGGATTCGTCATAACCAAACATTTCAAATAAAAAAATGGACGCGGGTGTTTTCAAATGTGAGTATTACAAACCAATAACACCGTTCCTTCTGTTTGTTGAGATTCTGTAAATTTCAATTGTTGCAGATGTAAAGACGCTACATAGCATAGTAACGTTATATTTCTGATTTGTTTTATGTATAGCTAACAGGGAAGCTCTAGTAAGCACACGTGTGTCTCTAAAGTAAATATACATGTATGATACACCATATATATCTTAAAGACGATTACCAAATGTATACTTAACATCTGACAGTAAAATGCTACAGTAGATAAGTTTTGCAGATGAGCACATGTGAGTGATGTATGTGTGCTATTATGCAGTTTGCATCACTGCTTACATTAGATGTTACTGTAAGTAGTGTAAATACATTTACATAAAGAAATTAGATAACATAAATTAGATGTTTTATTTGTCCATTAGTACTTTTGATGAATTGAGGAAGATTTGTGTTGGATAAAAAGCAACTTACCACATCAGTAACTAATTCAACAAGTGAATGTAGTATTGAGAACATACATCACTAAGGGAATCTTTTTACATGTTACAGGGACAGATGAGCAGACGCATCTGCTTATCCGGTGGAGAGGGGCTAATGAAGCCCTCTTCACCGGAAAGCGAAATGCTGCCATCAAAGGCTTTGAGTAAGTATACAACAGAAATGAATAAAACATCTTTTTAAAATTTAAGCTATAGTTTATTTTAATTATTGTTATCACAGCACTTTTCTGATTCTTGATTTTGTGCCTTTGCTGCAGAGCTTTTGTGGTGGAGCAGGGCCTGGAAGGCAAGGTCACTGCTTCATTCATTAAAAAAAATGGGAAAACTTGAAACAAAAGTATAAAGTAAGATCATATTGTTACCTCTAATACAGAAATCAAATTGCACTGTGCTGTTCAACTGATTGTATTTGTATTATGTTTGTGCAATTTTGTAGGAACTGAAATGTCCAGCAACCGGCGTGAGCACTGAGGATGGAGAGCCCACAGCAGCATCATGGAAGTGGTTTAGTGCCATGGATGAGGCAATTGGGAGCAGACCCTCCATCACACCGCCTGCTCTCGTTGCCTCATCTGGGCCAGATGTTGCTGTGGCCTCTTCATCCTAAGTGATGGCAGCGCCTGTAAAAACTAAAAGAAAAGGGGATCTCGTCGATCTGATGAGGGAGATGGAGGAACGGGAAGCGGAGAGAGAGAGGGAGGAAAGAAGATGGTGAGTAATGGAGGAGAAGGAAGACAGAAGGGAACGAGAGAGACAGCAGAGAGAGGAGAGTCGACAAAGAGAAGCAAGAGAAAGAGAAGAGCGATGGCGGCAGGAAAGTGAGAGAGAGGAAAGGAGAGACAGGGAGGCAAAGGAAAGGGAGGAAAGATTCCTTCGCCTCCTTGAGGCACTCACAAAAAAATTAATTAAATAAATTGTAAAATAAAAGCATGTTCTGATCATTTACACATTTGTTTACATAAAGAACAAACATTTTAAAATAGATTTTATCTATCGTTATGCATACAGTACTGTGCAAAAATCATAGGCCACTATGTTGTTTTAGCAATGCTTTAATGACCATCCATATTTATTTTATAGTCTCTTTTATTAAGATAAAAAGATTCTGATTTTTTAAAATGGTTTTATGTATCTCCTTTATTTTCTATAAAGGAGATACAAACCATTTTTAAAAATCTGATCAAAATGGCTTCTATAGACAAAAATATATATATTTTGTGTAATCATCTGGACACCTTGCAGTTTTTCCAAAAACTGAAGAAGTTCCGTCTGTTGCTCAAAATAAAGGTCGTCACACCAAATACATGCCACTTTAGCCTATAGAAGATGTTTTTATTTATTTATTACAGAATTTTAACATACAAATACAAATTTCATGTGCGTTTGTGTATATATATATATATATATATATATATATATATATATATATATATATAGCATTGCTAAAACAACATCAAATGGTGGCATGAGACTTTATGCCTGATACAATGCATATAAAACAATTTCTAGACATTCACAGTACAGTGTGGACATATAGACATTTGGTGATGCATTCAGAAGATAACATTCATAAATTATTTAAATATAAAGTGATGAATATTTTGTGCATTGTGTACCACACACACACTTTAAAAGGATAGTTTTATTATTGTGTATCCGACTTCTAAATGCATATAGAACACATAAAGGGATATCATGGTGGTCACTGCTCTGTTGGGTTTAGTTCCACACACCTGTCTGTAATTTTCAAAGCAGCTGTTATTAATTGGTTTGATTAGATTCTTCAGGTGTGTTTAATTAGGGTAGGAAAAACTCTGCAGAACAATGTCCCTCCATGACCTAAGTTGAACTTGAGACTGCTTGCACAAACTGCCTTAAGTTTGCATTAACTACACAATAGTAACAAAGTTATTAAAGTTTACCAAACTATATCAATTCAATCAGTATTTACTTCATGTTGTTTGATCCCTGTGTTTTTCTCCCTTTACACAAGAGCTGAGTATCAGTCAGTGGACTTTCAGAAGCTTCAAAAGCATAATCAAATAATGTCATGAAGCTCCTGAAACTCAGGCTCCATTGACTGATATTGTATTAACAGAATAATAGAAAAGAGGGATTGTACAACATGAAGGCAGGTAAATAATGACTGAATTTATGTTTAGATGAACTAACCTTTTAAGCCCCCAAATAAAAACAGTATGACATGCTTGTATGCATTTATATTATAGTAACACCTTTAGAAAACAGTAGCTTTATAGTTTGTGTCCGAGACGCTTTCAAAAAAGGTTTTTCTAAAATCATTTTGATTTCTGCATTTGACAGATGCTTTTATCCGAACTGACTTACAGTGTTCTTATTACAGGGACCCCAGTGCTTCTGGAGCAACCTGGAGAAAAGAGCCTTGCTGAAGGACACACTGGTTATGATGGCTGCTGCAGAGATGGAACCAGCAACCTTCTGCTCACCAGTTCAACAGTTTAGCTAACTACACCACAAAAGTAATAAAGCTACACCAGAAATGAGCATATCATTGTAAACATTTGAAATTAAATTAGGCAAGAACTGAAATGCTGACAATACTCATTTTAAATGTTTTAATTGGTATAAATGTTTTATAGATAGTCATGCTCATGGAGAGCAGCCACACAAATGTTTGGGGCAGACACAGCTGCAGCCAGGTTGTCCCACACGTGATCTCCCGCTCTTGCCTGAAGGTTGTGGGGTTCAGGGGGGCCGTCATCATGGTCTTCCTCATCCTCTGCCTCAACTATGTCCCCATTGAGAAGAGCCAGATTATGAAGCACAGCGCAGCACGCAACAACCTCAGGCACAAAGGCAGGGCTGATCTCTAAGGCCTTGAAGAAGATAGAGCACCAGCTAGTCTTCATCATCCCGAAAGCTCTCTCAACGATGTTACGGGCACGGGAGTGCTTGCTGTTGAAACGAGCCTGCACAGGGTTCTGCACAGGCTCTCTGTATGGGGTGATGAGGCAGATGGGTGCACTCAGACAAGGATAGCCACCATCCCCAAGGATGCACTTTCCTGGTGGTGGGAACAGGCTGCCCAAGTACACAGGGCTGCTCCTCAGCACCCTGGCATCGTGCACAGACCCAGGATATCCAACAAAGATGTCAAAGAATTTCCCCCGGTGATCAGTGATGGCCTGGAGTTGGATGGAGTGAAACAACTTCCTGTTGTAGTAACAGTGGGAGTTATTTGCTGGAGGTTTCATGCGGATATGACAGCCGTCGATTGCACCAACTGCCCTGCTGAAAGCTGGTGAACCAGACAGCTGTGCAAATCCTGCCCCCACTGCCTCCAGGTCATCACCGGTTGGAAAGCAAATCACCTTCCTTAAAATTCCCAGGACAGCTTTGCTTACTCTGTGCACAATATCATGCACAGAGGTCTTGGGGATATCGAAGGTCTGTGACACTGCCCTGTAGGATGCTGCATGGGCAAGCCATTAGAGGAACACCAGCACCTCGATATCCATTTCCCACCCATGGTCAGATTCCAGTCTGAGTGCACCAATGAAGGACCTGATAGACGGCAAAGACAGGCGAAGGTGGGCACGGTGGTCAGCTGCTTCATCCAAATACAGCCGCAGAATCGGCACAGCTGCATTAAGACCGCAGTAGGATGTGGGGTTCACCGCCTGTAAATATGTGATTGTTAGCACAATACGTTTAAATAAAGCATTGTTTCATATGTTGTGGACTTGTATTCATTTTTATTTTTATTTTGTCAATGGTCAGTAAATAGAATATACTTTAATTCATGCATTAACATGAAAATTAACAGAAAATGCATATATTCACATTGGTTGATTTTGTGTAGTTCATGCATAGTTAGTTCATATAACAATACAATTAAGTAACTTTTTTCTTTGTTTTACAAAAATATATAAGTTTCAGTGACAAATTATGCAATGTTATTTACTATTGGTCAGCATGTATCAACATTACATAATTGTAGGAGTGAGCTAGCAATGCAATTAATTTAATCTAAATTTTTAAGTATTGATACTTACATTTTTTGATTGTAGAATTAACAGTCTTCTCCAAAGGTGAGATCTTCGAGCAGCTGCTCGACGTCTCCTTTTGGATGAGATTATTGCATAGATTTTTCTTGCAAACATTCTTGTAGTAAAGTGGTATAACCACTGATGAAATCAGGTGTTAGTGCACCTGTCAGTGATACCTTTTAAATTGTTGCGCTTGGTATAACGTCACAGGTCGCATGGTAACGCCAACGCAGATTCATTATCCTCTTCATTCATGTGAGTAAACTGTACAGTAGGTGGCGGTAATACTCCGTAGGAGTGAACGGCGATTAAAGAAGAAGAAGAAGGTAACGTCAACATGGCAGCTGATGTTCGGATCGTATCCATACTCAACGAGATTTGGCTGTAGAGTACGTACTCTTTTGGCGCTCGTTAAGTAAGTACTTTTTGAAATTAAGAACCTACTCATTGAGTATGCGATTTCGAACGCAGCCTATGTGTCTTTAATAAATGGATGGTTGGCCTGTCATGTGACTAGACACATGGCAGGAAGTACAACTGTATAAGAGAGCAGCATGACAAACAAAGGACAGTCACCAAACTGTTGGATTGAGGAGTTGGTAATTTTAGAGCTCACCTTTCCATTCACCACCTGCAAACTTTGAATTACACTTTCTGTGGATTGTATATACACTGGTGGACACTCACATTGGACTTATCAACACACTGGGGTTCTTGGACTGTTTTTAGGGTATGGACAAATGAACTGTATTCTTTTAACAGAGTTTGCCTGTTTTTAGGGTATGGACAAATGAACTGTATTCTTTTAACAGAGTTTACCTAGTTTTATCGTGTTGTTTTAAAGTCTTTTATGTGAACCTTGTAAATACACCAAATCTATTTAAACCCATCTTCTTTTATGTCTCATTCTTTTAACCACTAGTCATCTCTCACAGTTAAATCTGACCCCATTTTAGTCTTGTAACTCGGCTTATAAGGCCGATTGTTACACTTTTATGGGAGACCGCCTGGGAATACCAGGTGCTGTAAGCTTTTGCCTTTTCTTCACTATTTATATAATATGCTGGCTTTTACGGAGGCTGATCTTTAAATAGCCCACTTTTTGGAGCAGCCCTCGCTTATGGCCATACCGCGCTGAGAGCGCCTGATCTCGTCTGATCTCGGAAGCTAAGCAGCGTCGGGCCTGGTTAGTACTTGGATGGGAGACCGCCTGGGAATACCAGGTGCTGTAAGCTTTTGCCTTTTCTTCACTATTTATATAATATGCTGGCTTTTAGAAAGACGTGTTTTACCGCTCTATTTATTACAATCATTTAAATGTAATAGAGTTTTAAGTGTTTTACATGTTTTTTAGGCCATTTTATTACTCTTAACATTTTAAGTGTATGTGTCTTTAATAAATGGATGGTTGGCCTGTCATGTGACTAGACACATGACAGGAAGCAGGAAGTACAACTGTATAAGAGAGCAGCATGACAAACAAAGGACAGTCACCAAACTGTTGGATTGAGGAGTTGCTAATTTTAGAGCTCACCTTTCCAATCACCACCTGCAAACTTTGAATTACACTTTCTGTGGATTGTATATACACTGGTGGACACTCACATTGGACTTATCAACACACTGGGGTTCTTGGACTGTTTTTAGGGTATGGACAAATGAACTGTATTCTTTTAACAGAGTTTGCCTCTTTTTAGGGTATGGACAAATGAACTGTATTCTTTTAACAGAGTTTACCTAGTTTTATCGTGTTGTTTTAAAGTCTTTTATGTGAACCTTGTAAATACACCAAATCTATTTAAACCAATTTTCTTTTATGTCTCATTCTTTTAACCACTAGTCATCTCTCACAGTTAAATCTGACCCCATTTTAGTCTTGTAACTTGGCTGATAAGGCCGATTGTTACACTTTTATGGGAGACCGCCTGGGAATACCAGGGGCCTCATTTATAAAACTTTCTTACGCACTGATTTGATCTTAGAGTGTTCGTACGATCAAATCCACGTCAAAGTACAGATTTATAAAACCCGTCTTTGACGTGGAAAAGTACTTATCTCCACGTCAGATTCCAGCTTGGCGTACGACCGTTTCCTTGTAGTAATGCCTGGTATTGCAGATAATTCAGCCTCACTATAATTTGATTTCTTGCGCTCCTTTTTACTTGCCATTGTCACAGAGTTTTTGCTTTAGGAATGAGGTCATTTTATATGTTAATTAATTAAGCAGGGGCGTTTCGACGGCGGAACATTCAGCTGCACACAATTCCACGATCATTTGTGATTTATAACTGAATGACTGGCGTACGCATGGATTTCGTGGTACGTTCGTTTCTCTGAATCGCTCTTACGATCAAATCAGAAAAGTTCTTAGATAAAATCAAGGATGGTTTCTACGCAAGTCTTTATAAATGAGGCCCCAGGTGCTGTAAGCTTTTGCCTTTTCTTCACTATTTATACAAGATGCTGGCTTTTACGGAGGCTGATCTTTAAATAGCCCACTTTTTGGAGCAGCCCTTGCTTACGGCCATTCCGCCCTGACAGCGCCCGATCTCGTCTGATCTCGGAAGCTAAGCAGGGTCGGGCCTGGTTACTACTTGGATGGGAGACCGCCTAGGAATACCAGGTGCTGTAAGCTTTTGCCTTTTCTTCACTATTTATATAATATGCTGGCTTTTAGAAAGACGTGTTTTAGCGATCTTTTTATTACAATCATTTAAATGTATTGTAGAGTTTTAAGTGTTTTACATGTTTTTTAGGCCATTTTATTACTCTTAACATTTTAAGTGTGTGTGTGCCTTTAATAAATGGATGGTTGGCCTGTCATGTGACTCGACACATGACAGGAAGCAGGAAGTACAACTGTATAAGAGAGCAGCATGACAAAGAAAGGACAGTCACCAAACTGTTGGATTGAGGAGTTGCTAATTTTAGAGCTCACCTTTCCATTCACCACCTGCAAACTTTGGAATACACTTTCTGTGGATTGTATATACACTGGTGGACACTCACATTGGATTTATCAACACACTGGGATTCTTGGACTGTTTTCAGGGTATGGACAAATGAACTGTATTCTTTTAACAGAGTTTACCTAGTTTTATCGTGTTGTTTTAACCCCCTGGGATCCAAACACGCGTATACGCGTTTTGTGGCAGTTTGCCAAAAGGAACTTCAATTACTCGGTCATTTCTGATTGTACAGATAAAAGCAGTACATCAATCGAATCTGTAAAGGGTCTACTTCTATTTGTATATACTCACAAAACCAAAAAAATATTGTGATTTTACAAAATAAAGAAAACATAAAGGGTGTGCTGTCTGCCGCGTTGATCTCCGTGATCTTCATTCAGAAACGCGTCATTAAAATAGACTATAACTCAGCCAATATACAACACAGAGACATGAGCAATATATCTAGAGCAGTGGTTCTCAATCCTGGTCCTGGGGGACCCCTGCTCTGCACATTTTGCATGTATCCCTTATTTAACACACCTGATTGAGATTATCACCTCATTAAGAGAGAGATCCATGAACTGAACTAACGAGCTGATGATCTCAATCAGGTGTTAAATAAGGGAGACATGCAAAATGTGCAGAGCAGGGGTCCCCCAGGACCAGGATTGAGAACCACTGATCTAGAGAAAGCTTGATATCTATAATTTCAAATGAAGTAAGGTTGATCAAAATCAAATATTCTGTGATAAAGTAATCCGTATGAAACCAACACGATGTCCATTCTCTCTTGTCTGCTTCATTAGTTTTAATTAGATCACGCCCAAGAGCGATTCTATCTTTTCATATTCAAATCGTCCACGTGAGGGCGCCGCGCCAAAAGTAGACGCCCACATCACAGTAAACAAAGGAGAAAGCAGTTTCTTTTCTTTCAACTTAGTCCTTTCTGGAAGAAGACGGGCTGTCAGGAATAAAACTTACTTCAGAAGATGAACATTATATGAGACTCGGCGTCAACCAGCAGAGGAGATATTTACACAAGTAAGTTTTTTTCTTTTATACTTGTTAGTTGTTACTGTGACAGAATGTGCACACATTTTACCAGTTAAGACTTTTTGCCAACTGTATTTCCTGACTACAGCAAAGTGAAACATTATAAAGTATGTTTCATTTCACTGCATCTAAATGTCTCATGATGACAGGATGTTCCAACTTTGGTCGAAAAACGCGCCGGCGCGTTTTGAGGCACGCTTTTGTAATAACGCCGAAAAGAATGTAAAATTCTCCGTCAGTTTTGATCGTACAAATACAACCAATACATCATTCGAAACTGTAGAGTGTATATTTTTATTTGTATACACTGTGCTTTAATGAAAATAAGAAAACAGACAGGGCACGCACTCTGCCTTCACTGTCTCTGTTATATCTTTTCAGAGACACATAAATGAAACAACCTAAATCTCAGTGATTACATGCCTCACAGACATAATGCATATACTTGTAGAAAGCTTGAAATGTTTACTTTTACATAAACCAATTCAAATAAAAAACTAATATTCTCTTTTTAAGTAATCTGTATGAAAGGTAGAAGATGTTTGGTTTCTCCTGTATCACTTCATTACAAACCTTACACCTGTATTTATCTCGCACTGTTTTTAACTAACTGTGCCTAACTCTGCCTAACTGTTATATGCTATACACTACCAGTCAAAGGTTCTTTTTTAAAGAAAAATAATTATCTAATTTTGTGAAATAGGTTTACTATAAAAAAAACTGCTCACTTAAAAAAAAAAAAAAAAAAAACTTTTAATAATAAAAAAAGTTTGGCTGGTAGTGTATGTGTTTTCTCCATATTAGCTCTGTCTTTGTCAGATCATTGTGTTGCTCACATCTACTTGTTTTCTTTGCAGTTTCTGCTGTTCCCCGTTTTCCTGTGTTCAAGTTTCCTGCAAGTGATTTGGATAGTGCACCCACGACATCTTGACTTCTGTGTTGTTTATCACTTTTGTTCCTAATAAAAAGTTTAACTGCACTCACAAGTGAATCTCAAGTTATTTTGTGTGATAGTTAAATATATTCAAAATACGATTCAAACTTAATATATATTTATTTTGTCCTTTCATTTTTCCTTTATTCTTTCTGTTGTTTCCTCTCAGTCAACATCTGACTGAATGGCTCATTATGCGGGTCATTATGCAGGTCTTTGTCTTCTCAGGTGTGAATCACAGCATTATTCATGATGATTCACGCCTCCTCGCATATAGCCATTCTAAACAAAAAGTGTCTTCAGAAATTTAAATCTATATACTGTTTTGTGAAAAAAAGTGAACTAGATGATTTTCACATCATTTGGTAGAAAACAACCTAGCCTACCACATCCAGTTCTCGAAAGTCCCGAGAACAAATATTCTGTATGTGTTAGATGACCTTATTTCAGTGACTTCAAAAATTTAGTTTTTCAATATGCACGCATAAACGTTGTTTTCTCAAAAACTTAAAAGTGTACATTCATGTTTCTTACATATTTTTGTAGTCCAATTTGTGCTAAATACAATGTATTTAGATTTAGGATATTAATATGTTTTTAACATGCTGAAAAAGCACAAATGTCAAGGCATGTTGTAACGGTGGTCGCCATGCTCCAAAAAAAAAAAAACTTAATTCTAACGGGATTCGAACCCCGGTCCTCCGCACTTCAGGCCCGTGTCCTTACCGCCAGCCTACTGATCCGCTTTGGAAAAAATAGTCTCTTAGTTTGCCAAGTCACGTAACAAAAATTATTTCACACAAAAAAAAAATTTAATGATAGAGTTCGGGCGCCAGACAGGCTTTTAATCCTGTCACATTTATGAACATGGTTTAAACCCGGTATAGCGTGAAAGTTCCATCCGTTACTCAAAACACACAAAAATTACGAGAACAAGTCCAAATGTTGATGTTGAAGTGCAAGGTAAACGTTTAATCCAAGTGATGGGGGGGAAAAAGGAAAAAAAAAATATATATGTGTGAAAAAACGGACATCAAGCGCGTTCAGTCCTCCAGAGACTGCGCCATAGATCCTGAAGATCCACGTCCACAACACATAAAATAAAAGGAAATAACACGTAAATACATGAATATACATAGTTAACATTATACACATACATTAAATATGCACATAAAACTATGACACTGTGGCAACGTATGTAAATGTGTGTGTGTGTGTGTGTGTGTGTGTGTGTGTGTGGCAAGAATAACCAGGCACTGACCCGAATCCGTAGAGAGGTGTACGTAGGGCTACCATGCCAACGAAAGCTTCACTCTTTTTGGTCCATTTCCAACTACAGCGAGTTCGTGATCGTTGCAAACACATCCAAAACCAAAGCTTCGTGTCGCAATGTTCTCCAAACTCCACATTGGTATATCAACAGCGTGCAAAACAACCACTCCGTCCCATGGCAGGTAGGCCACACAGGTACTCACTCTGCAATACACGAGTCTATGGCGCAGCACTTCCGGATGCGTCCGGCTCCCTTTTAATCACCTCTTGTCCTCTATTTCCGGTTCACGGGGTAGTTCCGATTAGAAAGTTTTCTGAGCATTTTATTTATTTTTATAAAAAAAAAACACTAGTGTGAAAAAGAAATACACTGTGGCAAATTCCTATACTGCCACACTCTCCCCCCCTAGAAAAGATACAATTAGAAACCCAAAAATTCCTCGTCTTCCTCAGAAGAGTCTTGGAAAAGCTTGTGTAGTTTTTCTTTTCCTTGGATCTCTAAGTCCTCCGCAGTGGGATAACACATTTTCAGGTTGCAGACATGGGCTGTCCGAATGTCTTCTCCTGTGTCTTCAAGGACTATTTTGTAGTTCAATGGACCTAGTTGCTGCAGAACACGGTAAGGGCCCTTCCACTTGGGAGCTAATTTTGCACTGAAATTTCGTTGTGCACTGGATTGTGGGAAGTTTCGTAACCACACTCTGTCTTTTTCTTTAAATGTTACTTCTCTCCTGTTCTTGTTGTAATTCCTTAATTGCCTTTTCTTTGCTTTTTGACTGTTTTCTTTTGCTTGCAGTTGTAATTGGTGGAGGTGATGAACTACATCATAAGCAGCAGCATCCGGTGACAGAGTGTTATCCTGCAGGATTTTGTCCATTGGACCTTGGAGCTTTCGTCCCAGCTGGAGCTCTGCTGGTGATAGTCCAATGGTTTCCTGTGTTGCGGAGTTTAACGCAAAACGGAATTCAGATAAATAGTGGTCCCATTTTTTATGATTGTCTTCTACATATGCAGTCATCATGTTTTTCAGGTTGCGGTTGACTCTTTCCGTGAGATTGGTTTGAGGATGGTACGCAGTGGTGAGTTTTGGTGTGATGTTCCAGTTTTCACATAATTCTTTGAAAACAGATTAAATGAATTGTACACCTCTATCCGAAATAAGAAAATCCGGTACACCCCAACGAGTTAGGATTTCTTTTCTGAAGATTTTGGCAATGGTGATAGCTGTAGCATTGCGCATAGGAAAAAGTTCAACCCAACGAGTGTAATAATCAATGAAGACAAGCAGGTACTCATTTTGATTATTGCTTTTTGGTAGGGGTCCCATGATGTCAACACCTAACATCTGGTTGGGCCGTGTTGTGATGGTTTGTTGAATTTTTCCGGCTGGTTTTTGGTTTTCATTTTTTGATTTTTGACAGGTGATGCAGGATTTTACATGATGCTTCACGTCCGTCCACATTCCTGGCCAGAAAGCCACGTCACGTAATCGTTTGTATGTTTTGAAGATTCCGCCATGGCCGCTAAGTGGGCTGGCATGGTAATGTTGAATAAACAGATTTCTGAGATTTTGAGGAATGTAGACTTTGTAATGTATTTGGTTGTTTGTTTGACATGTTTTCAGGTAGAGTTTGTCATTGATTACTTCATACTGTTTCTCCAGGTCCTGGTTTTCCGCAAGCGCTTGCAGTAATTTGGTTACTTCGGGGTCTCTTTGTTGTTCTTCCCAAATGTTTACAACTGTGCAAGGTAGGTCTATGTCTTTCTGACTTGTGTACAAGTTACACCTGGTGACTGGAGACATTCTGGAGAGTGCATCCGGTGCTACGTTGAGTTTTCCCTTTCGGTATTCAATAATGTAGTTGAATTTCTGTAATCTTAAGACCCATCTCAGTAGTCGACTGGTGGTTTTTGTAGAGTTCATAACCCATTGTAAGGCAGAGTGGTCGGTTACAACTATAAATTGTTTAAGCTCTAAATAGTGTTGCCATCTTTCTAGAGCCCAGACAACAGCTAAACATTCCTTCTCTGTTGCAGTGTAGTTGAGTTCTGTTCCTGTAAGTGTTCGACTTGCATAAGCAATCACAACTTCCTCTCCTAATTGGTTTCGCTGTGCAAGAATGGCACCTAGTCCAGAGTTGCTAGCGTCAGTGTAGACGATGAAGGGGATTTGAAAGTCAGGATGTCCAAGAATGGGTGATGAGGTAAGGTAGGCTTTAAGTTTCTCAAAGGCGTGTTGACATGTGGCTGTCCAGTAGAATTGATGTCCTTTCTTTTTCAGCGCATTGAGTGGTTCCGCAATACTTGAGAAATTTGGTACAAAACGATGATACCATCAAGCCAATCCAAGGAATCTCTGTACTTCCTTTAGGGTTGTTGGTACAGGATATGATTGGATGGCCTGGATCTTGCTGGGATCTGCTGTGATACCTTTGACATTTACAATGTGTCCAAGAAAACTAATTTCCCGTAAGCAGAATCTACTTTTTTTCAGATTGATGGTTAGTCCAGCAATTTGTAACTTGTGAAACACCGCTTGAAGGTCATGATAGTGTTGTGTGATGGAAGGTGAGTAGATTATGATGTCGTCAATGTACACGAAACAAAATTTTCCTTTCAGCTCTCCCAGGACTCTCTCCGTGCCGTGAGTCTCTGGAATGTGGCGGGGGCATTCTTAAGACCAAAAGGCATAACATTAAATTCATATATACCAGCAGGGGTGATGAATGCAGTTTTGTCCTTACTGGTGGAATTCATGGTGACTTGCCAGTATCCGCTGTTCAAATCAATTGTAGAGAACATCGCTGCTCCTGATAGTGACTGTAATATTTCTGTGATATTGGGTAGTGGATACGCATCAGTTTCTGTGACCAAGTTGAGCTTTCTGTAGTCAACACAGAATCTGAATTTTCCATCTTTTTTAGGAACCAGGACAACCGGTGAAGCCCAACTGGAATGTGAAGGTTCGATGATTCCTTGGCTCAGCATTTCTCCCAGTTGCTCTTCCATGGCAAGCTGTTTAACTGGTGATAGGCGATAGGGTTTCTGTTTGATGGGTACTTGACAGGTTGTATAAATGGTATGCTGTAAGATGTTGGTCCGTCCCAGAGTGAGTGTACATACTTGGGGTTTATTGGTAATAAGACAATGTAATGTCTGTTTTCCATCTGGTGATAACTGAGCCGAGTCCACAGCATTTCTGATTAATGTCAGATCATCAGGTGCTTGTAGTACCGGTAGAAGTGCAGGAGGGGGAACAGATGTCATCAGTGAGAACGTTGGTTTGGTGTATTTGGGTAATGAACCAACATTGGGTGGTGGCCTGCTTGCATCTCCTGGCTGGAATGGATATCCAACAGTGGGAGCATTTTTAAATGAATATTTTTGGTCAATGACATTGAGTTGTAATCCACTGAAGAATATGAAATCCAATCCTAAAACTATAGCATATGCTAGGGCATGCGTGGGAAGAACAGCAGTAGGTATAGTGAAAGTTTGTTCGTGAAGGTGTATTTCAAGGTTGGCCCATCCAAGTGGGACTTCAGCATTTCCGTTCGCTAGGTAGAGGGGTCCACGTGTCCAAGGTTGAAGTTCAGGGTGTACAGGGGCCAGACTTCTCCACAGAGACTCGTGAATCAGGGTGTAACTTGCTCCAGTATCAACTATAGCTTTACCTTGCCATGAGCCAAGGCTAAGGGGTACAATCAGTTGTTGGGGTATGCAGGTTAAATTTCCTGAAGAACTGGCCGCTGGGAAATTTGTGGTATTGTTTTGTTTGGTAATTGAATTTTTTGCAGGTATAGCCGAAACTGCATTACTGGACGGCTTATTTGGATAGTGGGTTCGTCGGTTTGCATGTGTCTGAGATGGCTGATGACTTGCTTGTGAAGACTGACTTGGTTGATTGGAGTTTGCATAGTGTGAACAGTTACCTGGGTGGTGAAATTCTTTACAGCGCCAACATTGGACAATGGGTGGGGTGAGTGGTGTTCTTTTGGGTGATACTGAACCGGTTTTGCTTGTAAGTTTGGTTTCACCTTGTTGTTGCTGTTCATGATCTCTTTCGAGTTGATGCCCAAGACGTACAATTTCATCCACAGTACTGACATGTCCACGGAGGTGACTGGCAAGATATGGCTTGATATTTTTGAGTATCATTTTAACTATGTCTTTTTCAACTAGGTCAGATTTCCATCTTTTACATAATGCACGGTAACTAAAAGCAAAGTCTCGAATGGGTTCCTTGTCTCCCTGTAACCGTTTCCTGACACGTTCTGCCAATTCATCCTCATAGTCTTCAGCAAGGAATGCAGTGAGGAAAGCAGCTTGGAAGTCTGTCCAACTGTGAACTGTGCTTCTGGCGACCTCCCACCAGTCACGGGCAGTGCCTGATAGAACAGTTCTAAAAGTAGCTAGAATGTCTTCATCTGTAAGTGGGTGTAAAGCAAGGAAATCTTGGCAACGGGTAACATAGAGTAATGGATCAGGATCATCACTTGGTCTTCCAAAAGTGGGAAATGTTATTCTGATGTGGTCAGTTTTTGCAACGGTTGCAGGTATGGGAGTTGACATAGGTTTGAGTACTGGAGTGGTTGTATCAGGAGTTATATTGATGGAAGTAGGGCCTTTTTCTTTCAAGTCAGCGATGTTTTTTTCCTGAATGTCAAATTTGGTCTCCATTTTCGTCTGTAGGTCACACAAATTTGCAGCAAGTTTGTCTGTGCGTATAATCACCTGATTATTTTCTTTCAGCATTTCTTCATGAGTGTCTTGGAAGCACTTATGAAGAGTGTGGATGTCCTGTTGCACTTCCAACTGTAATTGCCGAACAAGAAACTGCATTTGTGATGTTAAAGTACTTACCACTGTCTTTAATTCATCTGTAACAATCCGTTCAATGGCTTTAACGGTTTTCTCCCCCTCACTCTCAATCTGTTGTTTCTGTGCAGATACAGTGTTCGTTACAAGCTGCTTGACTTCCTCCAATTTAACAATCATAGCAGTATTCTCCTGTTTATGAGTAGATGTACTGGATCGTAACTCCTGGGTGAGTTCAGACACAGTTTTCTCATGCTTGTTCATGCACTCATGTATAGTTTTCCAGTTTTCCTTAACTTGCAAAGTTAACTGTCCCATTTCTCTGCTAGGTGTCGGGAGAGTTCCTGGTAGCTCATACTGACATGCTGACAAAGAATGGGAAGTGGAGGTCATGTCAAAGGATTGGGTTGGGGTACATAATTGCATAGGTATTGGTACTATATGTTGCTGTTCTGTTGAATGAATCTGGACTGGAAGGCTGCTATGCAATGGAGAAGATGCAAACTGCACATGAGGTCTAGGTAGTGTAGAATTACTGAAAACCGTTGGGGTATGGCAAAAAGTAGGAATACCTGTTTGAGGGGCTTGAGGTGGCCAAAGAGGAGTGGCTACTTCTGGTAGATCTGGTACCTCCAAGTCCAGAAGAGTGCTCTGTGGAGTACTGGATTCTGCCATTGTGGAACTGTGTATGGTATATTGTGAATGCACAGAAATATTAAACAAAAAATAATAAAATGTAGTATGTCAAAAGTATGTATGAATGTCAGTGTATTATTCATTAAGCAATTTTTACCAATTCAAAATTCACACTTCACAATTCATTTACACAGTGTAAAGCAATTACTTTCATTAATTACCTATGTACACTCAGATTAACTCCAAACAGTCATCAATAAATCACAGTGTCACCAGCCATGTCAACCACAAAATGTCCCAATACCAAAACACAGGTACAACCTAATGTACAAAATGAACACATTCAGTATAAAAAATGTTCAAACTTTTGGTTTCAAGTCCCTGTTCGGGCGCCAATCTGTGACGGTGGTCGCCATGCTCCAAAAAAAAAAAACTTAATTCTAACGGGATTCGAATCCCGGTCCTCCGCACTTCAGGCCCGTGTCCTTACCGCCAGCCTACTGATCCGCTTAGGAAAAAACAGTCTCTTAGTTTGCCAAGTCACGTAACAAAAATTATTTCACACAAAAAAAAAATTTAATGATAGAGTTCGGGCGCCAGACAGGCTTTTAATCCTGTCACATTTATGAACATGGTTTAAACCCGGTATAGTGTGAAAGTTCCATCCGTTATTCAAAACACACAAAAATTACGAGAACAAGTCCAAATGTTGATGTTGAAGTGCAAGGTAAACGTTTAATCCAAGTGATGGGGGGAAAAAGGAAAAAAAATATATATATGTGTGAAAAAACGGACATCAAGCGCGTTCAGTCCTCCAGAGACTGCGCCATAGATCCTGAAGATCCACGTCCACAACACATAAAATAAAAGGAAATAACACGTAAATACATGAATATACATAGTTAACATTATACACATACATTAAATATGCACATAAAACTATGACACTGTGGCAACGTATGTAAATGTGTGTGTGTGTGTGTGTGTGTGTGTGTGTGTGTGTGTGTGTGTGTGTGTGTGTGTGTGTGTGTGTGGCAAGAATAACCAGGCACTGACCCGAATCCGTAGAGAGGTGTACGTAGGGCTACCATGCCAACGAAAGCTTCACTCTTTTCGGTCCATTTCCAACTACAGCGAGTTTGTGATCGTTGCAAACACATCCAAAACCAAAGCTTCGTGTCGCAATGTTCTCCAAACTCCACACTGGTATATCAACAGCGTGCAAAACAACCACTCCGTCCCATGGCAGGTAGGCCACACAGGTACTCACTCTGCAATACACGAGTCTATGGCGCAGCACTTCCGGATGCGTCCGGCTCCCTTTTAATCACCTCTTGTCCTCTATTTCCGGTTCACGGGGTAGTTCCGATTAGAAAGTTTTCTGAGCATTTTATTTATTTTTATTAAAAAAAAACACTAGTGTGAAAAAGAAATACACTGTGGCAAATTCCTATACTGCCACAATGTCAAAACTTCTTCAGGGCCCCAAAACACCCTCAGACCCCTGAGGTAGTCTTTTATGTGAACCTTGTAAATACACCAAATCTATTTAAACCAATCTTCTTTTATGTCTCATTCTTTTAACCACTAGTCATCTCTCACTGTTAAATCTGACCCCATTTTAGTCTTGTAAATCGGCTGATAAGGCCGATTGTTACACTCGGATGGGAGACCGCCTGGGAATACCAGGTGCTGTAAGCTTTTGCCTTTTCTTCACTATTTATATAATATGCTGGCTTTTAGAAAGACGTGTTTTATCGCTCTATTTATTACAATCATTTAAATGTATTATAGAATTTTAAGTGTTTTACATGTTTTTTTAGGCCATTTTATTGAGGAGTTGCTAATTTTAGAGCTCACCTTTCCGTTCACCATCTGCAAACTTTGGAATACACTTTCTGTGGATTGTATATACACTGGTGGACACTCACATTGGACTTATCAACACACTGGGATTCTTGGACTGTTTTTAGGGTATGGACAAATGAACTGTATTCTTTTAACAGAGTTTACCTAGTTTTATCGTGTTGTTTTAAAGTCTTTTATGTGAACCTTGTAAATAAACCAAATCTATTTAAACCAATCTTCTTTTATGTCTCATTCTTTTAACCACTAGTCATCTCTCACAGTTAAATCTGACCCCATTTTAGTCTTGTAGCTCGGCTGGTAAGGCCGATTGTTGCACTTGGATGGGAGACTGCCTGGGAATACCAGGGGCCTCATTTATAAACCTTTCGGTAACACTTTCTATGAAGCCCGTATTTATAATACATTATAAGGGTATTCTTAAGTTATTATAATGAATGCATAATGCATTATAAAAAACCTTATAATATGTTATATCATCTCATGAGTATTCATAAGAACAGTTTTAATGTATTATAATTTGTACTTTTTTGTGGTTATAGCTTTTAAGAGAATGATTACCTCCTCATAGTTATAACGTATTATAAGTCTCATATCTTGCCATGTTTCTCATGTCACTTTACTTAAAGCATACAAAGACCACTTATAAGTAATTATAATAATATTTCCGAAAGAACCCTAAGATCAGGTATCAGTTTAGATAAATGTGTAATATGAACAGTTTGATGATTTTGATGGTACCCTTCAGACAGCTTTTGATAAGTAACTCTGCAACTGCATGTCAACTAGCAGTAATTATTATTATGCTGAATATATGCTAACACTAAATTTCGATGTTTCCCCAAAAGACAAACTATTATGTTATATTATAAGTAACTTTGCAAGTACATAAACATTCTACCTAGCCCAACCATAACCTAAGCCTACTAATACTCTAAGGAGTGTTAGTTGGCATGTAGTTAGAAAGTTTAAGCTTATAGTCAATAGACTTAGGGGACCATCAAAATAAAACGTAATATAATGTAAAAAATAAATGTAATATGATATAGTCCATTATAAATTAAGAAGATTTAATATGCCGTTCATTGTGTGTTATAAATGATCATAATCTTAAAAGTTATAACCTCAAATACTCAAGTATTATAATGTATTATAATTGTTGTTATGATTATTCATGAGATGGTATAACATATTATAAGGTTTCTTATAATGCATTATGCATTTATTATAATGCCTTAGAAATACCGTTATAATGTGTTATAAATAGGGGCTTCATAGAAAGTGTTACCAAACTTTCTTACGCACTGATTTGATCTTAGAGTGTTCGTACGATCAAATCTACGTCAAAGTACAGATTTATAAAACCCGTCTTTGACGTGGAAAAGTACTTATCTCCACGTCAGATTCCAGCTTTGCGTATGACCGTTTCCTTGTGGTAATGCCTGGTATTGCAGATAATTCAGCCTCACTATAATTTGATTTCTTGCGCTCCTTTTTACTTGCCATTGTCACAGAGTTTTTGCTTTAGGAATGAGCTCATTTTATATGTTGATTAATTAAGCAGGGGCGTTTCGACGGCGGAACATTCAGCTGCACACAATTCCACGATCATTTGTGATTTATAACCGAATGACTGGCGTACGCATGGATTTCGTGGTACGTTCGTTTCTCTGAATCGCTCTTACGATCAAATCAGAAAAGTTCTTAGATAAAACCAAGGATGGTTTCTACGCAAGTCTTTATAAATGAGGCCCCAGGTGCTGTAAGCTTTTGCCTTTTCTTCACCATTTATATAATATGCTGGCTTTTACGGAGGCTGATCTTTAAATAGGCCACGTTTTGGAGCAACCCTCGCTTATGGCCATACCGAGTTGAGAGCGCCCGATCTCGTCTGATCTCGGAAGCTAAGCAGCGTCGGGCCTGGTTAGTACTTGGATGGGAGACCGCCTGGGAATACCAGGTGCTGTAAGCTTTTGCCTTTTCTTCACTATTTATATAATATGCTGGCTTTTACGGAGGCTGATCTTTAAATAGCCCACTTTTTGGAGCAACCTTCGCTTATGGCCATACCCCCACCTGAGGCGCTAGAGAGCTACAGGAAGTGAGTTGGCTACAGTTGGGAGAGGAAGGCTCTCCCCTACTTTTGTTTGTTTGACTCTGTTTTTGTGTTAATTTATAGTTTGTTTCATAAGTGTTAGTCTTTTTTGTTAGTTAAAGTTTTCCTCCCAGCAGCCTGTGCTGTTTGGGAGGAATTTCTTAGTTTTGTTTTGTTTTGTTTCGTTTTTTTTACTTTGTTTAACAATGGACGGATCTACGGCAACAGACTTGGCAATGGCGGACGGACGACAGAGGGCGAGTGACATCGGACTGAGCAAACGACAACGAGATGGGAAAGAGTCAGAGAAGGATGCAAGGAAGGACAATGGGAAAAGAATTTATTTGAAAGAAGCAACAGTTACTGTGGAAATAGGTCAAGCTAAAGAGGTGAGGGCGATTGATATAATAAAAGCAGTGACGGAGCGGATTGGAGATGGAAGGATTCTGGCGGTGAGACCAAAACAGACGAAGGAATATGAGGTAACGCTTGAACGGGAAGAAGATGATGAATTGTTAACAGATGGATTGATTATCAAAGGGATTACCTGTGATGTCAAACGACTCCAAAATAGAGACTATGTTGTTTCGTTTATGCATCTGCCCGTTTATGTTGCTGACGAAGAAATTTTAGATAAATTGGAAGGTTGGGGAGTTTGTCCCCTTTCAAAAATAAAACGAAGACTCTATCCGGGCACAGACATCGAAGATGGGACAAGGTTTGTAAAAACCAGGTTCCCTAAGGAAGTAGCCTCCCTCCCATACAGCACCAGAATAGAGACAGCAGAGGGCCCACAGTATTTTAGGGTGATGCACAGTCATCAGATTAAAACCTGCAGGCTGTGCATGAGCCCCGAACATGTGGTGAAAGACTGTCCAGATTTTAAGTGTTTTAAATGTGAGGAGAGGGGGCACTTTGCGAGGGACTGCAATGCGGTAAGGTGCCCGGATTGCAGACAGTTTTTAAATAAATGTGAATGTTGGATTGGAAGTGAGGAAGAGGAGGAAGAGGAGGAGGAGGAAATTCAGCAAATAAACGTGCAGATGCATAGACGAGACAACAAACAGCGAGAGGAGGGAACAACAGATGCACAGGCAAATGAGATAATTATGAGAAAGGATGCAGAACAGCAGCAGAGCATAAAGGACAAACAGACGGTGCAACCTCAACAGAATGAAGGTGCCTGGACACAAATGGAAATTACAGACAGTGTACAAAGACTTATGGATGGGATGGAACAAGAACAAGGAAACAAGCATTCAACAGAGGAGAAAGGGGACAGCGATTTATGGACACAATCAGAACTGACTGAGAGCTTACATAATGTTTTGGACACAAGAGAAATCGGTGCACAAAAGAACAAGGAAGTAATGGAGGCAAAAGTAAATGATGAGGAATGGGAAAAAGAGAAACAAGGAACATCAACAAAAAGAAGAAGAACAATTAAGGTAAAACCCAATATAGAGACTGCTAGGAAAAAGGTATTAAAAGATGTGACTGAAAGTGCAAACAAGTTTGAAATTCTAAGGGATCTGGAAGAAATGGACTAAAATGATTGGTTTTAAATATTTCTTCACCTTTTTTATGTTTTTAAGAATTGTTACTTTTAATGCAAGAGGACTTTTAGATACAAAGAAATTCGAAAAAGTGAAAGAAATGTGCAAAGAGAATGATATGATTTTACTTCAAGAGACGAATTGGAAAGAAAGTGTTATGGCTGATATAAAAAGAAGATGGGATGGGAAGATTCTGTACAACAACGGAGTGAAAAAACAAGGCAGAGGGATTGCTTTTTTAATAAAAGGGAATAGTGGAATAAAATGTAAAACTATTTTCAAAGATGAAGAAGGAAAATGTATGATGGTGGAAATGGAGTATGAAGGAAAAATAATTTTATTGGCAAACATCCATGCACCAACAGAAGAAAATGAAAAGGGGAAATTTTTTAAGGTGTTAGGAGAATTTTTGAAAAAGTATAAAGAAGTAATTATGATGGGGGACTTTAATACAGTTTTTAGCAAGTTGGATATGGCGGAGGGTATGGTCTTTAAAACAGACAAAGGAAGGAGAGAGCTGAAAGGTTTGATGGAGAAATATGATATAGTGGATGTATGGAGGGAAAGAAATGAGAATACAAAAGAATATAGTAGAAGACAATTGGTGGGGAACTTTATGTGTAAAACGAGAATAGATTTGATTTTATGCACTAGAAATATGGAAGGTCTTATTGGTAATATTAAATTTAAAGAAACAAGCCTTAGTGACCATAAAATGATTTCTATGGGAATGGACTGGAACCAAATTAAAAGAGGGCCGGGAATATGGGTTTTAAATTCAGAAATTTTAAAGGTACAATATGTAATTTTTCAGCTTTGAAAATAGCAAAAATCACTATATCTCTGTTATATATATATTTTTTAGTTGTGTACTTACATTATCCCGACAGTTTCCACGAACTTTCAAATCCCGAGAAATTTATAGTTTAATTCGAAGACACGGGCCGTTTCTTTATTTCCGTTTTGTCGCCCATCTATGGCGTCATGTAACCTTTGACCCCTCTAGTTTCTCTAAGTTCTTGCGGAACCGCCAAATACAAAGGGGAACAGAAGCAAAGAAGAGATGAAGAAGAAAAAGTAGTAGCTAGTGTTGATCGATACTATTATATTTATATTAATATCGTTTATATTAGTATTTATACCTCAATCAATAACATAGTTATGGATCATGATTATGCTTTGCCTGCACGTTCTGTGAAGCGCAAACGTACGGGTGAAATAAATGACCAGTATGTCATTATGTCAGTATGTCGCAGTATGTAAGGATGTACTCACACTAGACGTTTTAAACCGTGCCCAAAGCCCGGTTCGTTTGACTTGTGTAAGTGCTATGTGCTTCGTTTAGCTGACCCTGTCCCGGCTGAAAGAGGTGGGTCAGAGAGCAGTTCGGTTGGGCTCGGGCACGGTACGCATAGTTTAAGCGCTAACCGCGTCGGAGCACAAAACAAATGTGACAAAATTCTGTGTCTACAAATGTATCCTATAATTACCAACACAACACTTTTCAAATAATTTAATTCAGTAAAGTATATTTAAGTTTATAATGGGTCTGGTTCTCTCCTTATTGATGAACGGGAATTGTAGTTTGCCAGTAAAGCTGCAAATTCTTTAACTAACGTTCATATTCTTTCACTCTCCGTAATAACTCACTGATACATACAAGTGAAAATCAATGAACGGCATAGATGAATTATTATTAATTATTAGGTAGGATATTAGAAAAAGAAATTTTCGCCGTTATCTCGTACGTAAGTGTGTTTCGGCCGGATTTTGAGTGCGCGGCCAGCGGGGGTAATTGCGCTCAGGCTCGGTTCAAGGCAATTGTGCCTAGTGTGAGTACATCCTAAGTGTAAAGTTAAGCAGTTCTCTGTTAGAGGACGAGTGCCTCTTCAAACACTATCTACAATAGCTTCTTCCAGTGATACTCAATAAGATTGGTAGGCAAAAAAGACAGTATCTCATCCGTGAACATGATTTGTGAAAACACATTTGCCATCGTTCTACGCTCCGTAATTGTGTCATCAAGCGTCGCCTCTGTTATTGTTTTTAAACAATGCGACCTCTAGCGGCGAAAAATTACATATTGTACTTTTAAGGGAGAAAAACTATGTTTTAGAAGTAAAAGAGATAATAGAAAAAGAAAAAGAAAATATGATGTATGCAGAAGACAAAAGAATTTGGTGGGAAAATGTCAAGTATTTAATCAAAAAGTTCACAATAAAATATTGTACATTGAAACAAAAAAGTAAAAGAAGAAAGGAGAGAGAGATAAGGAAAAGACTGAAGGAAGAGTTAGAGGGAAATGGGAATGACATACAAAAAAATCTAAGAATTAGAAGGAGCGTTGAAAGAAATAGAAGAGGAAAAATACAAAGGTGCAAAGTTAAGAAGTAAAGCAAAATATACAGTTGAAGGAGAAAAATGCACAAAGTTCTTCTTTGACTTAGAGAAAACTAGAGGGAGGGCAGGAATTATTAAAGGAATAAAGGGAAAGAATGGGGATATTGTAACTACAAGTGAAGAAATATTAAAAGAAATAAAAGTGTATTTTGAAGAGTTGTTCAGTGCAGAGGGGGTCAAAGAAGAAGAGAAATTAGAATTATTGGAACTAATAAAAACTACTGTAAATGGAACAGAAAAAAAAGAGTGTGATGAAGAAATAAAAGTGGAAGAAATAAAAAGGGCAATTGGTGAATTAAATAGGAATAAAAGTCCAGGTATCGATGGTCTGGGGAATGAGTTTTATATGGTTTTTAAAGATTTTTTATCTGATACTTTAAAAGAGATATATGATGAGATTTTTAGAAAAGGGGAACTAAATCAGAGAATGGGAACGGGATTAATGAAGATAATATATAAAAAAAGAGGAGAAAAAACTGAATTAAAGAATTATAGGCCTATTACAATGCTAAATACGGATCTTAAGATTTTATCAAAAATTTTAGCAAATAGGTTGAAAGAAGTAATGCCAGGTTTAATCAAAACAAATCAAGTATATGGAGTAAAGGGCAGAGACATAGCTGATATAACATTCAGTATAAAAGATGGTTTAAGATACATTAAAGAAAAAGGGAAAGATGGGTTTTTAATTAGTTTAGACTTTGAAAAGGCTTTCGATAGAGTAGAACATGGTTTTTTATTTGACGTTTTAAAAAGGTTTGGTTTAGGAGATAATTTTATTAAATGGATAAAGATTTTATATAAAGGGGTGATAACGAAAGTAAAATGTAACGGATTTTTAACACCATGCTTTATAATTACACGTTCGATAAGGCAAGGATGCCCATTGTCGGCGCTTCTATACTGTCTAGTGGCTGAGCCTTTGGGCCTTGCAGTAATGCAGGATGACAGAATAAAGGGAATAGAAATAGAGGGGGAAAAAATAAAATTTTTTAATATGCAGATGACACAACACTGATGGTCAGAGGAGTAGGAGATGTTAAAAGGGTAATGAAAATTGTACAAACATTTTGTTTAGCATCAGGAGCGAAAGTAAATGAGGACAAAACAACGTATATGAGATTGGGAAAGGTGGGAGAGCTAACAGAGCATTTTAATTTTAAGGAAACAAAGGAAACAAAAATTTTGGGGGTTCTAATGGGGAAGGATGAGAGGAAGGCAGAAGAAACTATGTGGGAGAATATTTTAGGAGAGATTGAAAGGAGACTTATTTTTTGGAGAAGAATGGGTTTAACTACAAAAGGGAAGGTTTTAGTTTTGAATGTTTTAATGGTTTCAAAGTTGTGGTATGTCTTATATACATCTTCAATGCCGATGTGGATGGAAGGAAGGCTGAAAAAATGTTTTTTAGGTTTTTTATGGGAAGGAAAGCCATCAAGAATTGCTTTTAACACTCTATTAGGACAAGTGGATAAAGGAGGTTTAGGAGTAATGGATGTAGAACAAAGAAAAAACAGTTTAAAGTGCCCCTATTATGCCATTTCAAATATGATATTTCATGTAGTGTGTCATGTAGCTGTATGTGAACATAAACTATCTGCAAAGTTGTGACGCCGACAGTGCACTATAAATGAAGTTTTTGTCTAACAAAAAAAAGAGTCGGCTCACATTCGCCTAAACGAGTCGTCAGCAATTCGAATCTTTTTTCTGTAACGGCCACACGTCACGAGCTACACATTTGCATAATGTCCGCCCACGTTCAATTTCGCGAACAACTTGCCCGCCCACAAACAGTGG
Source organism: Garra rufa (assembly GCF_049309525.1). Taxonomy (NCBI): domain Eukaryota; kingdom Metazoa; phylum Chordata; class Actinopteri; order Cypriniformes; family Cyprinidae; genus Garra; species Garra rufa. The sequence goes on from NC_133362.1 coordinate 71,201,348, forward strand.
GCCTACCATTTTCACGTGGATTAACGTTACATCATGTCAAGAAGACGCCCTGCGCTGTGAGAGTGAATTTGTTTTATATGCCCTTCCGAAAGATGAAACTACCAAGAATGAGTGGTTAACATTGATTTTTTTCAACACCTCAGCAGTCCAATGCCAATCTTGTGTTGTGTTCGCGTCATTTTACTGATGACTGTTTTTCCAATCTTGGGGAGTAACCTTACAACGCGAGATTCACCAAACGCTTGGTTTTAAAAAATGGATCAGTGCCCAGTTTATTTGGACCGGCTTGGTCCTCTGAACTTCTACCTGTAAGTATGATTAATGATTGATGATTGCATTTTCTAGCGATCGTTCAAAATACGTCTTTGTGTACGTTATGGTGTGTAACAACCCCGCACATGTGTTGGTAAGCGGCTAACTTGTGTTTCTGTAGTTCTGTTGTTCAGCTGTGAGTGCAATGTAGTCTAAAAATTGTGGTTGATGCAGCTTGACTGTCTGTCTGCCTTATTAGTTTAAGTAATGATAATGATAAACGATGGCTTAACGCAGTGTTATGGGTTGTACGTTACAGTGTTGAAGTTCACAACGTAGAGGTGTGCCCGGTTCGCTTACAAAAGCAAATTGCAAGCACTTTCCACAGTTGTAATATGACACCCACTGAGAAACGTCCTGCTCCAGTCGTGCTTTCGAAACAGTTTCTTGTCGATGTGCCACTTCAACCGTTTCATCGTCAGACTCCGGCTCGAATTGATAGGGTAAAATCGAGGCTATCTTTTTTATGCATTAACAGGTCTCCGCAGCTGTCATTCAGTTATGCCAATGGGCGTTTCGTTTTGCGCTGAAGCGGTAGACCAATCCAAAAGGACTGCACCATCTGACCAATCACAGCGGTGAGGGCTCACTGTAAGGAGGGGTTTAGAGAGACTGATTCTTCGAACTGCTTCACACGAGTCGTTTACGAATCATTTAGAAACGGGGTAAAATTAAATCTAATTTTTGAGAAAACTAAAGTGTTTTTTGAACTTGCATACATGTAAACCTCTTTTAAGAGACTATTACAACAATATTAACTACCTTTAACATGGCATAATAGGGGCACTTTAAGAGTAAAAATGATAAAAAAGTACTTAGATGTGGGGAACAATGCGGCATGAAAAAGAACAATGGGATATTTTTTAAATAAGTGTAGTAATTTTAATCTGGGAGATAGTATTTTATGGATGAGGACCAAAAATTGGATGATAGAAGGGATGCCGGAATTTTATAAAGAATTGTTGAGAGCATGGGGCAAAATTTTAACCAATGTACATTATAACCTTCAAGGAAGAGAAAGCATTTTAAATCAGCCTTTGTTCCTAAACAACCGCATTTTAAACCAGGGTAAAGAGATATTTTTTAAGAAATGGTGGGAGGTGGGAATTACTAAGGTGAGGGATGTGTTGTATGAATTCAAAGAAGGTTTTTTACCAGAACAATTCATAGTAGATGCAATGCAAGAAGCAAAAGAAGATTTTAACAGGCATGAAATTAGAACCAAGTATGAAGTGCTCAGGACTGCTATACCTAAAGAATGGATAAGGAGAATAGAGAATATGGAAGAAGAGGAACAAGAGAAAGATATATATGTGAGAGTGGGAGAAAATCTGTATGGTTTGAAAGAATGTACTGTCAAAAATTTTTATTGTTTTTTTAGAGATGTTGTTTTTAAGAAACCTGTTGCAAATGAATATTGGTGTAAGAAATTTAGCAATGTAGAGGAAAAAAGTATTTGGGGAAACATAAATGGCAAACTAGTACAGGCTAAATTGGAGAACTTGGAGTATTTTATACGACACAAAGTGGTTTTTACTGATGTTATTTTAAACAAGATCGGAATGGAAGAAAGTCCTGTATGCAAAGTGTGTAAACAGGGGGATGAAAATTTCTTACACTTGTTTTTCTATTGTAGTAAATTAGAAGATTTTAAGAACAAATGTGAGAATATGATTTTAAATTTAAGAGGAAAGGGGAATGAAAACTTTGAATGGTTGAGAATTTTTATGTTGGGAATTGAAAAGCAATGTAAAAACAAGAAATGTATAAATTTACTGGTGATGTTAATGAAGAGTGCAATATGGGAAAGAAGGTTGATGGCAAAGAAAGAAAATTATGTAATGGATGTGTGGTATGTTTTTAAAAGGAAACTTGAGAAATATATACAGTGTTTGTTTTATTATTTCAAAACTGAAGAAAAGCTTGATGTTTTTTCTAAAACTTTTACACACGGGGTCTTAAAGCTCTTGACGGATACGGGACTGGAGATGTCTTTCCGATCTCGTCTGATCTCGGAAGCTAAGCAGCGTCTGGCCTGGTTAGTACTTGGATGGGAGACCGCCTGGGAATACCAGGTGCTGTAAGCTTTTGCCTTTTCTTCACTATTTATATAATATGCTGGCTTTTACGGAGGCTGATCTTTAAATAGCCCACTTTTTGGAGCAGCCCTCGCTTATGGCCATACCGCGCTGAGAGTGCCCCATCTCGTCTGATCTCGGAAGCTAAGCAGCGACGGGCCTGGTTAGTACTTGGATGGAAGACCGCCTGGGAATACCAGGTGCTGTAAGCTTTTGCCTTTTCTTCACTATTTATATAATATGCTGGCTTTTACGGAGGCTGATCTTTAAATAGCCCACTTTTTGGAGCAGCCCTCGCTTATGGCCTTACCGCCATACTTGCTTTTTTTTCTTTAAAATGGATGGATTAATGGATAATGACACAGGACCGGCTGGAGGAACACGAATGGTACATGACACTGGACTGGGCGGAGAGACATGCATGGCAAACAACACTGGACTGGACTATCAACAACGAGCAGGATACAGGAAAAAACAAGACGCAAGAGACAACCCAAGTGGAAAGAAATATTTGAAGGAGGCAACACTGATTGTGAATGTGGAACATGTAAATGAGGTGAGAGCTGTGGATATTATTAAAGCAGTGACGGACAAGTGTGGAAATGGAAAAATTCTAGCGTTAAGGCCAAGACAAGGAAAAGAGTTCGAATTAACAATGGAAAAGGAGGAATCGTGTGAGGATTTAATCGATGGACTGACAATTAAAGGGGTGAACTGTGAAATAAAAAAACTGCAAAATAGAGATTACGTTGTTTCCTTCATGCACCTGCCCGTCTACCTGGACGACACTGAAATTATTAGAAAATTGGAAGGATGGGGAGTTAAACCTCTTTCAAAAATTAAAAGAAGATGCTACCCGGGCACTGAAATAGAGGATGGAACAAGGTTCCTAAAGGTAAGGTTCCCTAAAGAAGTAGCATCATTGCCTTACAGCACGAGGCTGGAAACGGCAGAAGGGTTGCAGTATTTTAGGGTGATGCACAGCCACCAGGTGAAGACCTGTAGACTGTGCATGAGCCCAGACCACCTGCTAAAAGAGTGCCCTGAGTTTACATGAAAGGGGACATTTTGCAAGAGACTGTAACGCAGTCAGGTGCCCGGAGTGTCAGCAAATTTTAAATAAGTGTGAGTGTTGGATGGAGGACGAGGAAGGAGGCACGGAAAGTCAGGTGGACGGACAGGTGCGTGAAGGAAACAACGAGGAGGACGGAGAAACTTGCGAAACACAAGAGGAAGGATTACAACAAAAAGAAACAGAAGGAGCAACAGGCAACCGAGAGGAAGGAGAAGAAGAAAAAGGGAATGATGAACTTAAGGAACATGCAACACAACAAGACACCCACTGGACAGAAATGGAAACATTGGACACTTCTAAAAGTTTTCTGGACGACGTAGAGAGAGATGGACAAAGAATGGGAAATCAAAACAAAGAAACAGACAATGGAGAGCAAGCAAAGATGGACAACATGGGAAAGGACAGAGAGGGGAGAGGACTAATTAGAAGGAGAGCCTTAAAGGTAAAACCAAATGTGGAAAATGCAAGAAAAAAAATCATGACAAATGTAAACAGATATGAAGTGTTAAGTGGGCTGGAGGGAGAAGATGGTGTATAATGTTTTCTAGGTATTTGTTTTTATTTCTTTTAATGGTTTTAAGTTGTGTTACTTTTAATGCGAGGGGATTGATGGGCATGAGAAAATTTGAAAGACTGAAAGAAAAATGCAAAGGAGAAGTTGTTATCGCTTTGCAAGAAACAAACTGGAAAGAGAGTGTGATGATGGACTATAAAAAGAAATGGGAAGGAGATATTTTATGTAACAATGGGGATGGAAGGCTTGGAAGAGGTGTAGCGTTTTTAATGAGGAAAGATGTGTTTAATGCAAGCAAAGTAGTGTATAAAGATAAGATAGGGAAATGTATGGTATTAGAAGTAAATTATGAAGGACGTGAAATTATTTTAGCGAATGTACATGCACCAGTGGAAGAGAAGGAAAAGAAAGAGTTTTTTTAATGTTTTAAGAAACATTGTAAAGAAGTATAAAAAAATAATTATGATGGGGGATTTTAACACAGTTTTTAGTAAACAAGATATGGCTGAAGGAATGGTTTTTAAAACAGATACAGGAAGAAAAGAATTAAAAGCATTAATGGATGAAAACAATATGATAGATGTGTGGAGAGAAAGAAATGAAAAGAAAAAAGAATTTTCTAGAAGACAAATAGTAGGGCAGTTTGTATGCCAAACTAGAATGGACTTTGTTTTATGTACAAGAAATGTGGAGAATTTTATAGAAAATATTAAGTACAAAGAAACAAGTTTTAGCGATCATAAGATTTTATCTTTTAAGTTGGACTGGAGTCAAATGCAAAGAGGTCCTGGAGTATGGATTTTAAATACACAGATTTTAAAGAATGAAGATTATGTTTTAAAAGTGAAAGAAATTATAGAAAAAGAAAAGGAAAATGGAATGTATGAAGAGGATAAGAGAATATGGTGGGAGAGTGTAAAGTTTTTAATCAAAAAATTCTCAATCAGGTATTGTAGTTCTATTCAGAAATGCAAAAGATCCAAAGAAAGAGGAATAAAGGAAAGTTTGGAAATGGAATTGAATAAAGAATTTAAAGACATACAAAAGATAAAGGAAATGGAGGGGAAACTGAAAGAAATAGAAGAAAAGGAATATGAGGGGGCGAGGTTAAGAAGCAAAGCAAAATATGTGGTGGAGGGAGAAAAATGTACAAAGTTCTTTTTTGATCTGGAAAAAAAGAGAGGGAAAGCTGAAACGATAAAAGAAATAAGAGGGGAAAATGGGGAAATTGTAGAAGGGAATGAAAAGATTTTAAAAGAAATAAAGAATTTTTATGAGGATCTGTTTAGTGCAAGGGGGGTGGAAGAGGAGGAAAAAAAGGAACTGTTGAATCAGATAAAAGCAAAAGTAAGTGAGGAACATAAAAAAGAATGTGACCAAGAAATCATGGAAGACGAGATTGAAAGAGCAATAAATCAACTGAATAAAAAAAAAGTCCAGGAATAGATGGTTTGGGAACTGAATTTTATGTCTGTTTTAAAGAAGTTTTAACAAAGATTTTAAATGAGGTTTTTAAAGAAATTTTTGAAAAGGAAGAGATTAATGAAAGAACAAGGATGGGGTTAATGAAATTGATATATAAAAGGAAAGGAGAAAAAGTAGATCTAAAAAACTACAGACCAATCACGATGTTGAATACAGATCTTAAGATTTTAGCGAAGGTTTTAGCAAACAGATTAAAGGAAGTAATGCCAAGTATAATTAAAACAAACCAAGCATATGGAGTCAAAGGAAGAGATATAGCCGACATAACAATGAGTATAAGGGACACGATATGGTACATGAAAGAAAAAAATGAAGAAGGATATATAATTAGTTTGGATTTTGAAAAAGCTTTTGATAGGGTTGAGCACGGGTATTTATTTGAGGTTTTAAGGAGTTTTGGGTTCGGGGAAAATTTTATTAAATGGATTGAGATTTTATATAAGGGTGCACTAACAAAGATAAAATGTAATGGGTTTTTAACAGAGTGTTTTAAAATAACAAGGTCAATAAGACAGGGTTGTCCACTCTCAGCATTATTGTACTCACTTGTTTCTGAACCCTTGGGACTGGCTATAAAACAGAATGAAAGATTAATAGGGATAGAAATTGAGGGAAATAAGGCTGAGGGGAAAGTTTTTCAATATGCTGATGACACAACAATAATTGTAAAGGGAAAAGAGAGTGTTAAAGAAGTTATGAAGTTGGTAAAAGAATATTGTAGTGGGTCTGGAAGTAAAGTAAATGAGGAGAAAACGGTATATATGAGATTTGGTAAAGCTATGGTTTTAATGGATTGTTTTAATTTTAAGGAAGTGGAAGAAATGAGGATTTTAGGAGTTGTAATGGGAAAGAATGAGAGGAAAGTAAGAGATGAAATGTGGGAGCAACTAGTAACAGATATAGAGAGAAGATTACATTTTTGGAAATTGAGAACTTTAAACTTGAAGGGGAAGGTTTTAATATTGAATGTTTTAATGGTTTCTAAACTTTGGTATGTTTTATATGTTTCTGAAATACCTTTATGGACAGAACGGAGGTTGAAGAAATGTTTTCTTGACTTTTTATGGGAGGGGAAACCAGCAAGGATTGCACATAATACGATTTTAGGGGCGATAGAGAAGGGGGGCTTAGGTTTAATGGATGTGGAACAGCGAAAAAATGCGTTGAGAGTAAAAATTGTTAAGAAATACCTGCAACAAGATAACAAAACTGAGTGGAAAAAAACAATGAAATACTTTTTAAACAAATGTGGGGATTTTAACATGGGGGACGGAATATTATGGATGAAAACAAAAATTTGGATGACGGAAGGATTACCCGAATTTTATAGAGAAATTTTTAGTGCCTGGGGGAATTTTTTAACGAAAATCGAGTACAATCCGCATGGAAGAGAAAACATTTTAAATCAACCTCTGTTCTTAAATAACAACATTTTAAAACAAGAGAAAGCAATATTTTTTAAAAAATGGATGGATGTGGGGATAACAAGAGTGAGAGATGTTTTGTATGAATTTAAAGAGGGCTTTTTACTGATACAATATATTGTGGATGCGATGGAGGAAGCAAAAGAAGAATACAGTAAACAAGAAATAACAAATAAATATGAAATTATTAAAAATGCAATACCCAAAGAGTGGATTAAAAGAATAGAGAGTATGGAAAGAGAGCAAACAGAGGGAAATATTTTTGTGAAACTGGGGGGAAAAATGTATGATTTTAAAGAATGTACTGTAAAAATGTTTTATTGTGTTTTTAAAGAGCCGATTGTAAATAAGTACTGGGTGGAAAAATTCAAGGATCTAAAAGGAGAATGTATATGGAGAAACATGAGGGGGAGGTGTGTTGAAACAAAGTTAGGATGTTTGGAATATTTTATAAGGCATAAAGTGGTTTTTACTGAGTCTGTTTTAAACAAGGTGGGAATGGAACAAAATCCAATGTGTAAAGTGTGTCATGAAAAAGAAGAGGGGATTTTACATTTGTTTTTATATTGTAAAGAATTGGAGGATTTTCTAAGGAAATGTAAATGTTTAATTAAAGATGTGAGCGAAGGTTGGGATGAAAGTGTAATGGAATGGAAAAGAGTAGTGATGTTTGGTTGGGAAAAGAAGGGTCAACACAAAAAGTTTATAAATCTGTGTATAATGTTAATGAAAAGCGCAATTTGAGAAAGAAGAATTGTGGCCAAAAAAGAAAAAATGGTGTTAGAGGTTTGGACTGTTTTTAAAAGGAAAATAGAAGTATATGTAGAACAATTATATGTGTATTTTAAAAGTGAAAATATGCTGAAAGCTTTTTATGATGTTTTTACACCAACAGTTTGTAATGTTTTAGATAATTTCATGTGCAAATTGCCAGGAAGAGAAAGAGCTTTCTAAATCTTAAGTATAAAAGGCATGATTTTAAACAAAAAATACGAGATGAGTAGATTATATTTTATCTTTTTTTAATTTTTTTTTTCTTTTCTTTCGTCTTTGTGTGGACAACTATATTGTATTGTTGATGTTTCTATTGGTTGAAAATTCATCTTACTGTTAATGTGTTCCTTTTGCTTTGTTGATGATAATGTGATGTATTTTTTCATGTTTATTTCTTTTATGTCGTGAGACTTCTAATGTGAAGCACACATTGGAAAATTTGTATTATGAAATTTTTTTAATAAAAAAAAAAAAAAAAAAGAGCGCCCGATCTCGTCTGATCGCGGAAGCTAAGCAGCGTCGGGCCTGGTTAGTATTTGGATGGGAGACCGCCTGGGAATACCAGGTGCTGTAAGCTTTTGCCTTTTCTTCACTGTTTATATAATATGCTGGCTTTTACGGAGGCTGATCTTTAAATAGCCCACTTTTTGGAGCAGCCCTCGCTTATGGCCTTACCGCGCTGAGAGCGCCCGATCTCTTCTGATCTCGGAAGCTAAGCAGCGTCGGGCCTGTTTAGTACTTGGATGGGAGACCGCCTGGGAATACCAGGTGCTGTAAGCTTTTCCCTTTTCTTCACTATTTATATAATATGCTGGCTTTTAGAAAGACGTGTTTTACCGCTCTATTTATTACAATCATTTAAATGTATTATAGAGTTTTAAGTGTTTTACATGTTTTTTTAGGCCATTTTATTACTCTTAACATTTTAAATGTATGTGTCTTTAATAAATGGATGGTTGGCCTGTCATGTGACTAGACACATGACAGGAAGCAGGAAGTACAACTGTATAAGAGAGCAGCATGACAAACAAAGGACAGTCACCAAACTGTTGGATTGAGGAGTTGCTAATTTTAGAGCTCACCTTTCCATTCACCACCTGGAAACTTTGGATTACACTTTCTGTGGATTGTATATACACTGGTGGACACTCACATTGGACTTATCAACACACTGGGGTTCTTGGAGTGTTTTTAGGGTATGGACAAATGAACTGTATTCTTTTAACAGAGTTGACCTGTTTTTAGGGTATGGACAAATGAACTGTATTCTTTTAAAAGAGTTTACCTAGTTTTATCGTGTTGTTTTAAAGTCTTTTATGTGAACCTAGTAAATACACCAAATCTATTTAAACCAATTTTCTTTTATGTCTCATTCTTTTAACCACTAGTCATCTCTCACAGTTAAATCTGACCCCATTTTAGTCTTGTAACTCGGCTGATAAGGCCGATTGTTACACTTTTATGGGAGACCGCCTGGGAATACCAGGTGCTGTAAGCTTTTGCCTTTTATTCACTATTTATATAATATGCTGGCTTTTACGAAGGCTGATCTTTAAATAGCCCACTTTTTGGAGCAGCCCTCGCTTATGGCCATACCGTGCTGAGAGCGCCCGATCTCTTCTGATCTCGGAAGCTAAGCAGCGTCGGGCCTGGTTAGTACTTGGATGGGAGACCGCCTGGGAATACCAGGTGCTGTAAGCTTTTGCCTTTTCTTCACTATTTATATAAAATGCTGGCTTTTACGGAGGCTGATCTTTAAATAGCCCACTTTTTGAAGCAGCCCTCGCTTATGGCCATACCGCCACCTGAGAGCGCTAGAGAGCTACAGGAAGTGAGTTGGCTGCAGTTGGGAGAGGAAGGCTCTCCTTCATTTTGTGTTAATTTTTGTTTTGTTTCTGGCGTTATAAGTGTTATTTGTAAAGTCTTTACATTTTCTTTTTCTAATTTTTTCCTCCCTACAGCATATGCTGTTGGGGGGGAACGTTTTATTTTTGTTTTTGTGTGTGTTTAAGCACATTTGTTTTTTCGTTTGTTTGTTTTCGTTTGGGTGCATAATGGCGGACGGACGCACGGTAACAGACATGGATACGGCTGGAGGAACGCGAGAGGTTGACGGACACGGATCTGAAATAAGACGACGACACGGGAATACAATGGATGGTCATAAAAGGATTAACAGGACAAAGATGGATTATTTAAAAGAAGCTACAGTGAGTGTGGATATTTCAAATGTGAACGTGAGGGCGGAGGACATCATAAAAGCAGTGACGGAAAGGATTGGAAAAGGAAACATTTTAGCGGTAAGACCAAAGCAAAACAAAGAATATGAAGTGACTGTAGGAAACGTGGAAGACGTGGAGGCATTGGTGGAAGGATTAAAAATCAAGGACACGATGCGTGAAGTTAAAAGGCTCCAAAATAGAGACTATGTTGTTTCGTTCATGCACCTGCCTGTTTATATAGACGATCGAGAGATTTTAGAAAAATTGGAAGGGTGGGGAGTTACCCCTATTTCGGGCATCAAAAGACGAGTGTATCCGGGCACGACCATTGAAGATGGAACGAGATTTATTAAGTCTCGTTTTCCTAAGGAGGTTGCCTCTCTCCCATATAGCACAAAGCTAGATACAGCTGAAGGGTTTCAGTATTTCAGGGTGATGCACAGCCATCAGATTAAAACCTGTCGGCTGTGTATGAGCCCTGAACATATCATGAAAGACTGCCCTGACTTTAAGTGCTATAAATGTGAGGAGAGAGGACATTTTGCGAGAGAGTGTAACGCGCTGAGATGCCCGGATTGCCAAAAAGTTTTAACTAAATGTGAATGCTGGTTTGAGCAAGACGTGACTCATATGAACGGGCAGGTGCATGAACGAGACAACGCGTCGGTGGGGGAAGATGACGCTGTGCCAGAACGGAGTGAGGAGGGAGAGGAAATAAACGAAAGTTACGGAGAGCCGATAGAGATGGAAAAACCAAGCGATGATAATTTACAAGGGGTGACAGAGATTGAAGATAAAAGAACTACTGATGGGAACACAGAGAGTATGATGGAGGAAAAAGAAAACAATGAACAGTTAAAGGAGATCCAAAATAAAGAGATGTCACAGGCTTGCCGAATTGTTGCCCTATTCCTACGTGCCACCCCGGCTTTGAGAAAAAGTTGTTCACGAAATGAAATCCGAACTAGCCAATAATCAGCAACTTACCCGGTTAAAACCGCGTCTCAGTTTCATTGTTAATCTCATGATTTTTTCATTTCTGTAGCTTGACAGACCGGCGATAGGCTGTTTTTCCTTGAGATAACGGTTACAATGCAAGACCACGCTGGTTTTTTCAAATGCGTGGCGTGAGTATTTTTGGAATCTTTTTTTTTACCCGGACAAGGCTTCCGCTGACCAGTTCCCACGAAAATGAAATCCGAACTAGCCAATAATCAGCAACTTACCCGGTTAAAACCGCGTCTCAGTTTCATTGTTAATCTCATGATTTTTTCATTTCTGTACCTTGACAGAATGGCGATAAGCTGTTTTTCCTTGAGATAACGGTCACAATGCAAGACCACACTTGTTTTTTCGAATGCGTGGCGTGAGTATTTTTGGAATCTTTTTTTTTACCCGGACAAGGCTTCCACTGACCAGTTCCCATATGGTCTACCGCCAGGATTCCTGGTTTTCACCTAGGTGGCCCGGGTTCGACTCCCGGTATTGGAAGGTGGGCTCCTCTGTGCTTCCCTCTACGAAAAAGGGCCACACGTCTTCTTGCGTCGAAAGCCGTTTTTTGGCCAGCAGTCGAGCTGCAGAAACCTAATAGGCCGAGGTTGTGACCCCACAGACCTGCGCCTTCGATAGCTCAGCTGGTAGAGCGGAGGATTGTAGGAGGAGCGTTGGCAATCCTTAGGTCGCTGGTTCGACTCCGGCTCGAAGGAGGTTGTTTTTCACGTGCCCACCTTTTTTGGGGGGGGGCGGCCTTCTGAAAGCGGCCAACAGAGCTTGATTTCACAGTCCGCCATTGGGGGGGGGGGCAAAAGAGCTTTCCCTGACCGGGAATTGAACACGGGCCGCGGCGGTGAGAGCGCCGAATCCTAACCACTAGACCACCAAGGAAGAGCCGATCTAATGCTGGCCTGCTAATAACATGAGAACAAGCAGACAGCAATACAGGCTTCTGTCACGTCGAAAACCAACGAGTCGGGCTGCAAGCACGAGGATCCCCAGGCGGTGGGCCAGTGGCGCAATGGATAACGCGTCTGACTACGGATCAGAAGATTCTAGGTTCGACTCCTGGCTGGCTCGCTCTCTGATTTTTGCGTAATGCAGTTTGGTTTTGATGTCACAGGCTTGCCGAATTGTTGCCCTATTCCTACGTGCCACCCGGGCTTTGAGAAAAAGTTGGACACGAAATGAAATCCGAACTAGCCAATAATCAGCAACTTACCAGGTTAAAACCGCGTCTCAGTTTCATTGTTAATCTCATGATTTTTTCATTTCTGTACCTTGACAGACCGGCGATAGGCTGTTTTTCCTTGAAGTAACGGTTACAATGCAAGACCACGCTTGTTTTTTCAAATGCGTGGCGTGAGTATTTTTGGAATCTTTTTTTTTACCCGGACAAGGCTTCCGCTGACCAGTTCCCATATGGTCTAGCGGTCAGGATTTCTGGTTTTCACCCAGAAGGCCGGGGTTCGACTCCCGGCATGGGAAGGCGGGCTCCTCTTTGCTACCGGTCAGGATTCCTGGTTTTCACCCAGGCGGCCTGGGTTCGACTCCCGGTATGGGAAGGCGGGCTCCTCTTTGCTACCATTCAGGAGATAACGGTTACAATGCAAGACCACGCTTGTTTTTTCGAATGCGTGGCGTGAGTATTTTTGGAATCTTTTTTTTTACCCGGACAAGGCTTCCGCTGACCAGTTCCCACGAAATGAAATCCGAACTAGCCAATAATCAACAACTTACCCGGTTAAAACCGCGTCTCAGTTTCATTGTTAATCTCATGATTTTTTCATTTCTGTACCTTGACAGACGGGCGATAGGCTGTTTTTCCTTGAGATAACGGTCACAATGCAAGACCACACTTGTTTTTTCGAATGCGTGGCGTGAGTATTTTTGGAATCTTTTTTTTTACCCGGACAAGGCTTCCACTGACCAGTTCCCATATGGTCTACCACCAGGATTCCTGGTTTTCACCTAGGTGGCCCGGGTTCGACTCCTGGTATTGAAAGGTGGGCTCCTCTGTGCTTCCCTCTACGAAAAAGGGCCGCACGTCTTCCTGCGTCGAAAGCCGTTTTTTGGCCAGCAGTCGAGCTGCAGAAACCTAATAGGCTGAGGTTGTGACCCCACAGACCTGTGCCTTCGATAGCTCAGCTGGTAGAGCAGAGGACTGTAGGTAGGAGCGTTGGCAATCCTTAGGTCGCTGGTTCAACTCTGCCTCGAAGGAGGTTGTTTTTCACGTGCCCACCTTTTTTGGGGGGGCCGGCCTTCTGAAAGCGGTCAACAGAGCTTGATTTCACAGTCCGCCATTGGGGGGGAGGGGGGCAAAAGAGAGTTCCCTGACCGGAAATCGAACCTGGGCCGCGGCGGTGATAGCGCCGAATCCTAACCACTAGACCACCAAGGAAGAGCCGGTCTAATGCTGGCCTGCTAATAACATGAGAACAAGCAGACAGCAATACAGGCTTCTGTCACGTCGAAAACCAACAAGTCGGGCAGCAAGCACGAGGATACCCAGGCGGTGGGCCAGTGGCGCAATGGATAACGCGTCTGACTACGGATCAGAAAACTCTAGGTTCGACTCCTGGCTGGCTCGCTCTCTGATTTTTGCGTAATGCAGTTTGGTTTTGATGTCACAGGCTTGCCGAATTGTTGCCCTATTCCTACGTGCCACCCGGGCTTTGAGAAAAAGTTGGACACGAAATGAAATCCGAACTAGCCAGTAATCAGCAACTTACCCGGTTAAAACCGGGTAAGTATTTTTGGAATCTTTTTTTTTACCCGGACAAGGCTTCCGCTGACCAGTTTCATTGTTAATCTCATGATTTTTTCATTTCTGTACCTTGACAGACGGGCGATAGGCTGTTTTTCCTTGAGATAACGGTCACAATGCAAGACCACACTTGTTTTTTCGAATGCGTGGCGTGAGTATTTTTGGAATCTTTTTTTTTTACCCGGACAAGGCTTCCGCTGACCAGTTCCCACGAAATGAAATCCGAACTAGCCAATAATCAGCAACTTACCCGGTTAAAACCACGTCTCAGTTTCATTGTTAATCTCATGATTTTTTCATTTCTGTACCTTGACAGACGGGCGATAGGCTGTTTTTCCTTGAGATAACGGTCACAATGCTAGACCACACTTGTTTTTTCGAATGCGTGGCGTGAGTATTTTTGGAATCTTTTTTTTTACCCGGACAAGGCTTCCGCTGACCAGTTCCCACGAAATGAAATCCGCATTAGCCAATAATCAGCAACTTACCCGGTTAAAACCGCGTCTCAGTTTCATTGTTAATCTCATGATTTTTTCATTTCTGTACCTTGACAGACTGGCGATAGGCTGTTTTTCCTTGAGATAACGGTCACAATGCAAGACCACACTTGTTTTTTCGAATGCGTGGCGTGAGTATTTTTGGAATCTTTTTTTTTACCCGGACAAGGCTTCCACTGACCAGTTCCCATATGGTCTACCGCCAGGATTCCTGGTTTTCACCTAGGTGTCCCAGGTTCGACTCCCGGTATTGGAAGGTGGGCTCCTCTGTGCTTCCCTCTACGAAAAAGGGCCACACGTCTTCCTGCGTCGAAAGCCGTTTTTTGGCCAGCAGTCGAGCTGCAGAAACCTAATAGGCCGAGGTTGTGACCCCACAGACCTGTGCCTTCGATAGCTCAGCTGGTAGAGCGGAGGACTGTAGGTAGGAGCGTTGGCAATCCTTAGGTCGCTGGTTCAACTCCGCCTCGAAGGAGGTTGTTTTTCACGTGCCCACCTTTTTTGGGGGGACCGGCCTTCTGAAAGCGGCCAACAGAGCTTGATTTCACAGTCCGCCATTGGGGGGGAGGGGGGCAAAAGAGAGTTCCCTGACCGGGAATCGAACCCGGGCCGCGGCGGTGAGAGCGCCGAATCCTAACCACTAGACCACCAAGGAAGAGCCGATCTATTGCTGGCCTGCTAATAACATGAGAACAAGCAGACAGCAATACAGGCTTCTGTCACGTCGAAAACCAACGAGTCGGGCTGCAAGCACGAGAATCCCCAGGCGGTGGGCCAGTGGCGCAATGGATAACGCGTCTGACTTCGGATCAGAAGATTCTAGGTTCGACTCCTGGCTGGCTCGCTCTCTGATTTTTGCGTAATGCAGTTTGGTTTTGATGTCACAGGCTTGCCGAATTGTTGCCCTATTCCTACGTGCCACCTGGGCTTTGAGAAAAAGTTGGACACGAAATGAAATCCGAACTAGCCAATAATCAACAACTTACCCGGTTAAAACCGCGTCTCAGTTTCATTGTTAATCTCATGATTTTTTCATTTCTGTACCTTGACAGACGGGCGATAGGCTGTTTTTCCTTGAGATAACGGTCACAATGCAAGACCACACTTGTTTTTTCGAATGCGTGGCGTGAGTATTTTTGGAATCTTTTTTTTTACCCGGACAAGGCTTCCACTGACCATTTCCCATATGGTCTACCGCCAGGATTCCTGGTTTTCACCTAGGTGGCCCGGGTTCGACTCCCGGTATTGGAAGGTGGGCTCCTCTGTGCTTTCCTCTACGAAAAAGGAGAACGGTCAGGATTCCTGGTTTTCACCCAGAAGGCCCGGGTTCGACTCCCGGCATGGGAAGGCGGGCTCCTCTTTGCTACCGGTCAGGATTCCTGGTTTTCACCCAGGCGGCCTGGGTTCGACTCCCGGTATGGGAAGGCGGGCTCCTCTTTGCTACCGGTCAGGAGATAACGGTTACAATGCAAGACCACGCTTGTTTTTTTTTAATGCGCTGCGTGAGTATTTTTGGAATCTTTTTTTTTACCCGGACAAGGCTTCCGCTGACCAGTTGCCACGAAATGAAATCCGAAGTAGCCAATAATCAGCAACTTACCCGGTTTAAACCGCGTTTCAGTTTCATTGTTAATCTCATGATTTTTTCATTTCTGTACCTTGACAGACCGGCGATAGGCTGTTTTTCCTTGAGATAACGGTCACAATGCAAGACCACACTTGTTTTTTCGAATGCGTGGCAAGAGTATTTTTGGAATCTTTTTTTTTACCCGGACAAGGCTTCCGCTGACCAGTTCCCATATGGTCTAGCGGTCAGGATTCCTGGTTTTCCCCCAGAAGGCCCGGGTTCGACTCCGGGCATGGGAAGGCGGGCTCCTCTTTGCTACCGGTCAGGATTCCTGGTTTTCACCCAGGCGGCCTGGGTTCGACTCCCGGTATGGGAAGGCGGGCTCCTCTTTGCTACCGGTCAGGAGATAACGGTTACAATGCAAGACCACGCTTGTTTTTTCGAATGCGTGGCGTGAGTATTTTTGGAATCTTTTTTTTTACCCGGACAAGGCTTCCGCTGACCAGTTCCCACGAAATGAAATCCGAACTAGCCAATAATCAACAACTTACCCGGTTAAAACCACAGACCTGCGCCTTCGATAGCTCTGCTGGTAGAGTGGAGGACTGTAGGAGGAGCGTTGGCAATCCTTAGGTCGCTGGTTCGACTCCTGCTCGAAGGAGGTTATTTTTCACGTGCCCACCTTTTTTTTGGGGGGGCCGGCCTTCTGAAAGCGGCCAACAGAGCTTGATTTCACAGTACGCCATTGGGGGGGAGGGGGGCAAAAGCGCTTTCCCTGACCGGGAATCGAACCCGGGCCGCGGCGGTGAGAGCGCCGAATCCTAACCACTAGACCACCAGGGAAGAGCCGATGTAATGCTGGCCTGCTAATAACATGAGAATAAGCAGACAGCAATACAGGCTTCTATCACGTCGAAAACCAACGAGTCGGGCTGCAAGCACGAGGATCCCCAGGCGGTGGGCCAGGTTTTTGTGGTCCAAAACGGCCTGCTGTATTGTGTCGCTCAGCGAAGGGGGGAGGAAAAACCATTGTTGGTGGTGCCCCGGTCGAAGACGGAGACGGTGCTGGAAGTCGCGCACACGCACCCCATGGCTGGGCACCTTGGAGCTGACAATACCATCCAGCGGATTAGAGATCGTTTTCATTGGCCGGGGCTCGACGGCGAAGTGAAGCGGTTCTGTCAGGCCTGCCCAACCTGCCAACGCACCTCTGCCAAGAAACCTCCCCCCAGCCCTATGATCTCGCTGCCCATCTTCGACGTTCCCTTCGAGCGCATCGGGATGGATCTGGTAGGGCCGCTGCCAAAATCAGCCCGGGGACACGAACACATCCTGGTGGTTGTCGACTATGCCACCCGGTATCCGGAAGCAGTGCCACTCCGAAAAGCTACGGCCAAAGCCATCGCCCAAGAGCTCTTCCTGCTGTTCAGCCGAGTCGGCATCCCCACAGAGATACTGACCGACCAGGGTACCCCGTTCATGTCCCGGCTAATGGCTGACCTCTGCAGGCTGCTGGGGGTGAAGCAGTTGAGGACCACAGTCTATCATCCGCAGACCGACGGTCTCGTGGAGAGGTTTAACCAAACCCTTAAACAAATGCTCCGCAGAGTGACTGCAGAAGACCGGCGTGACTGGGACCTTATGTTGCCATATGTCCTCTTCGGCATCCGCGAGGTCCCTCAGGCCTCAACTGGCTTCACCCCCATCGAGCTCCTGTTCGGACGACAGCCCCGCGGTCTCCTGGATGTGGCGAAGGAGGCCTGGGAGCAGCAGCCTGCAGCCCATCGCTCCGTCGTGGAACACGTCAGGCAGATGAGGGATAAGATCGACCGGGTCATGCCATTAGTCCGGGAACACCTGGTGAAGGCGCAGCAGTCCCAACAGCGACATTACAACCGGGCAGCCCAACCACGGGAATTCCAGCCCGGAGACCGAGTTATGGTCCTAGTCCCCAACGCCGCCTGCAAGTTTTTGGCCACGTGGCAGGGGCCTTACACGGTAATTGAGAAGATTGGTCCAGTCACCTATCGCCTCCGACAGCCCGGCAGACGCCGACCCAATCAGTTGTATCACATTAACCTCCTCAAAAAGTGGGTAGGGACTAGAGACCACAGCACTCGCCGTCTCCGAACCCGTGGTTGTGGATATCAACCCCCAGCTCTCAGCTGCCCAGAAGGCGGAGCTGCAGCGACTGGTCGGTCAGTTCTCCGATGTGTTCTCTCCACTCCCCGGGCGGACCCACGTGCTCCACCACGACATCCCCACACCTCCAGGAGTCGTCGTTCGGCAGCGCCCTTACCGGATCCCGGAAGCTCGTCGGCAGGCTATTGAGGAGGAGGTACAACAAATGCTGAAGTTAGGGGTGATAGAACCATCACGCAGCCCTTGGTCGAGCCCCATTGTGATGGTCCCAAAACCTGACGGCACCCTCCGCTTCTGTAACGACTTCCGGTGCCTCAATGAAGTCTCGGAGTTTGACGGATACCCCATGCCTCGAGTGGATGAGTTATTGGACCGCCTGGGGAAGGCCCGGTACATCTCCACCTTGGACCTCACCAAAGGATACTGGCAGGTGCCACTCGCCCCCTCTGCAAAACCCAAGACGGCTTTCTCCACACCCAGTGGACACTGGCAGTACCGGACCCTCCCCTTCGGCCTTCATGGAGCTCCCGCCACTTTCCAGAGACTAATGGACATCATCTTGCGGTCCCACCAAACCTATGCGGCCGCCTATTTGGACGATGTCGTCATCCACTCTGAGGCGTGGGAGGACCACCTAGACCGTCTGCGGAGTGTGCTGTCTGATCTCCGGAGGGCTGGACTCACCGCCAACCCCCGCAAATGTCATCTAGCATTACATGAAGCCAAGTACCTGGGTTACCAAGTGGGAAGAGGGCTAATCCGCCCCCAAGAAAAGAAGGTAGAAGCAGTCAGATCGGCCCCGCAGCCGAAGACAAAAACCCAGGTACGTGCATTCTTGGGGTTGGCGGGATACTATCGCTGCTTCATCCCTAACTTCTCCTCCTTAGCCGCCCCCCTGACAGATCTGACCAGGAAGGGACAGCCGGAGAAAGTACTCTGGACACCAGCAGCAGAGGGCGCCTTCAAGAAGATTAAAACGGCCCTCACCTCCGAACCGGTCCTGCGAGCGCCCGACTTCACCTGTCCCTTCCTGCTGCAGACGGATGCCTCGGATACCGGCTTGGGAGCCGTCCTGTCCCAAGTCCAAGAAGGGGAAGAGCATCCAGTCCTGTACATCAGCAGGAAGCTGACCCCAGCCGAGAGAAACTACGCCGCAGTGGAGAAAGAGGCTCTGGCCATCAAGTGGGCAGTCCTGGAGCTGCGGTATTACCTCCTCGGCCGGAAGTTCACCCTGGTCACCGACCATGCCCCTCTTCAGTGGATGGCCCGGGCCAAGAACACCAACGCCAGGGTGACCAGATGGTTCCTCGCGCTCCAGGACTTCCACTTCGTAGTTCGACATCGGGCCGGAGCCATGAACACAAACGCCGATGGACTCTCTCGGATCTGGGCAGCTTTTGCAGGTCTGTCAGGGGTCACTCCCCACCCACCCCCTATCTCCCCCCTACTATCTCGCTTCCTTATATATATATAAGCCTTGCGCTACGTAAAGGGCATATATGTTATAACATAACAGTGCAAAGAGTTTGATTGGTTTTGACAAATAAACCTAAAATTCTGTCTTTCTTTCATGGTAGATCAAGATGCAGAAAAAAGTGCTGTTCTTCCCAAGGAGAATGTGCATTATACTAACTGTCCTAAGGACTATGAATTCGTGCCATGATGAATTGATACCAACTACAATGAGGGTAAGTATGCATTTTTGTTCTGTAATCATGTTTCATTGGGTATTAACACTTGAATGCATGCTTGTTCACTGAGTCAGATTGCTCCGGCTGCTCAGACTACTGAGTAGTGTTTAGGGTAGTACATTGGTTTGGCATGTCTGTGGGATTTAATTAACTTTTACTTATATAGCTAAAACTAACTAAAAAAAGCACAAAATTAATGTATCCAATCTCTGCGATCTTCAGGGATAGGCCACATGTTTCCAAACAGGATTGGGGCCATTCATGAATTGAATTGAGAATGAATGGTAAATTCCAGTTCACTTCCTGGAATTGGGAATTGGATTTGGAATTGGAATGTCAGGAAACAGAATTGAAATCAAATAAATTCCACTAAATTCCACTTGTGTTGCTAAATAAAATAATTTGAATTGATTTGCTTTATAGTTTATAGTACATCAAATATTGTAAATCACATAAACAACAAACATATAAAAGAAATACAAAGTACTGTATGTTTAGTATGTTAAGCATGATCATTTCACATGCCACATTTCAGAAAATGATGATAATTCAATGCAATAGAAAGTGAATGAAATACATGAATGAACATGATTTATTTGTTTGTGAGTTGAGACATATCTTATGTGGTAATCATATATTGAATGTATAATACATCCAGAAACTTATCACCACTGTCATTCAATTATTACAGTTTTTTTTCAGTTGCTAACAAGCGTTTGTCCAAACAGTTGTCACATTTTCAAAACTCTAAACACAGCATCGGTCTTTTGTGGCCATACCATTCACACATTTCATGTCGTTTTCACCCAATATGGAGTCAGTGAACACATTTCCACAATGCTTACATTTTCTTAACAGACAAGCTATACCTACCAACAAAATTATGGATTGTTTTTGTAGTATTTACTAATGTTAACACACAACATCCCACAATAGCAACATCCAACAATATTCCAAACCTTAGATACAGTATAAAAACTAAAAAAGATCTCTCACTGCATCAATGCAGATGCAGTGAGATGCAGTGAGAGGAGCAGATGCAGCGAGAGGAGCAGATGCAGTGAGAGATGCAGTGAGAGGAGCAGATGCAGTGAGAGATGCAGCGAGAGGAGCAGATGCAGTGAGAGATGCAGCGAGAGGAGCAGATGCAGTGAGAGATGCAGCGAGAGGAGCAGATGCAGTGAGAGATGCAGTGAGAGGAGCAGATGCAGTGAGAGATGCAGTGAGAGGAGCAGATGCAGTGAGAGATGCATGTATTTTTGAGACGAAAATTATCCCTTTGGCCAATTATGTTTTGTAGATGTGAGTCTGTGTTACAGTTTTTTTCAATTGTTTACACACAATTTTGAAAACTGGGTTCTTTTTTTCAAAATATAATCACAATTATCCAAACACCACACTCATTTTGCGGAATTCCTAGATTGTTTGCAAAATGACACACTTCTGTCAAAACATACACACTTCAGTCAAAACATATACACATATTTGTGAAAATGCTATTAGTTTTCATTTAACCAACACAGTCCTCAATGATCAGACACTATTGCAGACAGTTTCACACTGCTGTGATAAATAAAAAACACATTTGTAAAAAAAAAAAATTTTAGGATATAGCATGTGCTAGATTTTTGGGCAGACATTGTTATGTAAGGGATCATTTCGATGACAAAACAAAATAGTGACAAACAACATTCTTCATAATTAGTTTGAGATAGAGGGAGAATGTACACAAATAGGCCTACTATAAACTTACCAAGCACTGCACAACACTGATGCGGCAGACTGAATATTTCAAGTATTTATTTAAATTCAAGAAATACAGTATTTCTTACCATAATCAGTTACAGTAATCAACCAACAATTAAATCAATGAAACAAATAAAATCTGTAGACAAATAAAAATTACTGCATGAAGTACATACAGTTTGACTCTGGGAAAAAAAAGCAACACAACTACTGTAACTATTCCTCATCTCTCCGTCTGGCTGGATCAGGCCATAAGATTTCATCCACACAATTTTTGATGAATACAGGTGAACTCACCTGCTGCCTTTTATAGCACACCTGAGTGCTGCGTTTTCAAATTAGCACATGTGTGCTTCCACACCTTGTGGATGTGTTTATCCAATTTGTTCATTAGTGTGGTCATTGGCAATCCGGGGCTTTGTAATGACAAGGAAGTAACCTCACAATCCTTATCTGTGTCTAAGGTGTTGAAATGTGTGTAGAGTTTTACAAATCACTGTGTGTAATGTTTTGCAAAAAGAGTGAAGCAGACATTGTGTGTAATGTTGTGCAAATCTGTGGCGGTGTTTTGCTCCTTGGAGTAGAATTTTGCAAATTGTGTGGAAATTTTTATTTTAGAGTGTAAACAATCGTAAAATACTGTAAGAGTTTAGAAATAGTATCTGAAGTATGTGTAAGCACTTGTTAGCGATTGAAAAACTGTAATTCATACTTTTTTACAGGATACAGGTTTTTATACTGTATCTAAGGTTTGGAACATTGTTTTTGCTATTGTGGGATGTTGTGTTAACATTTGTAAATACCACAAAAACAATCCATAATTTTGTCGGTAGGTATAGCTTGTTTGTTAAGAAAATGCACTCAAAAAAATAATTCGGTCTAAAAATAAACTTTATGTAATTCAATTAAATGCTAATTTTCCATGTATTTGGATTACATAGTTTTAATATAAACATATTAATAAACTTAATGTGATTCATATGCATCAGTGATACGTGAATGAAACAGGTAAGGTTTATGTAATTATTCCCAGTGTTAAACAAGCACTGCTCAGTGTTCATGTGTTTCCACACTACAGAGTGTTCAGGTAGCATTGACACAGTGTTGGAGTTAATGAGATCATTATGTGATGATTGACCATTAATGATCAACACCTGCTGAATCATCAATGGAAAGACAAACACAAGAACTACAGCTGACTTCAACCACAGCCTTAGAGGAAATCAACTCAAATAAAACAATACATTAAACCTCTCAAGATCTGATTCAACAACTCCACAAACAGATTGACCAGCTTCACTCATTACTAACCAGATTGTCTTCTGTCAGACTTCTAGAGAAGCTCTTATTGAGAACTAACAAACGTGTAGATGTTTTGTTTCATGTGAAATCACCATCAATGAGAGCAGGGGTTCCTTTGGTTGGGCTCTTGACCCGTCACATGCTAGGTTTAATGTTGTGCTGATAGCTTTTGTTGCACTTAAATCAAACATGTTGAGCTTGGCCAACAAAGTACAAAAAAAAAGTAGGGGGACCTGTTAGTGTGACAATTTCTTTTGAACTTTATTTGTTGCATAGATGGATGTTGTGTTACTTTAATATTAGGCCTACTTGCAGCTTTACGTTTATGTGTTGTATAAATCATATTAGCTGAATCATTTTATCATACTATGTGTGCTAAAAGTTTTCATCTGTTTCCTTCTAAAGACCACAGACATCATGAATCAGCATATGAATCTCAACAATGGTGATAATCAACAAAATGTTCAGATACATCTCTGAACATCTTAAAACAAGCTATTAAAAGTCTCAACAAAAAAGAAAGCATAAAAACAATTATTAAGAATAAAATAAAAATAATCTGACAATTCCACTGCATTGTTTATTCATGTTGCAATGCATGCTGGGATACATGGGAGGGTCTTTTACCAAACTTGTACCCAGCATGCATTGCAACATGACACATATTGTTGACCGTCACCATTGTTGAGATTCATATACAGATTCTTGATGTTTTTGGATTTGAAGGTGATACAGATGAAAACTTTTTGAGCACAAAATGAAATACAAAGTATGTAATCTTCGTGATTTATGAAAACCAATTACTTGTGAAGCTATAGAGACTGCTATAATAACACAACACCCATCAAATCAGGACTTTGAAAGAATCTGGAGGATTGACTAACTTTTTGTCTTTTTTGACTTTGGTGGCTAAGCTTCATGTGATTTATATTTACACAATTAAAGCTACCACCACTGACACCAGCATGTGACAGGTCAAGATCCCAACCAAAGGAAACCCTGCTCTCATTGATGGTGATTTCACATGAAACAAAACATCTACACGTTTGTTAGTTCTCAATAAGAGCTTCTCTAGAAGTCTGACAGAAGTCAATCTGGTTAGTAATGAGTGAAGCTGGTCAATCTGTTTGTGGAGTTGTTGAATCAGATCTTGAGAGGTTTAATGTATTGTTTTATTTGAGTTGATTTCCTCTAAGGCTGTGGTTGAAGTCAGCTGTAGTTCTTGTGTTTCTCTTTCCATTGATGATTCAGCAGGTGTTCATCATTAATGATCAATCATCACATAATGATCTCATTAACTCCAACACTGTGTCAATGCTACTTGAACACTCTGTAGTGTGGAAACACATGAACACTGAGCAGTGCTTGTTTAACACTGGGAAATATTACATAAACCTTACCTGTTTCATTCACGTATCACTGATGCATATGAATCACATTAAGTTTATTAATATGTTTATATTAAAACTATGTAATCCAAATACATGGAAAATTAGCATTTAATTGAATTACATAAAGTTTATTTTTAGACCGAATTATTTTTTTGAGTGTATAGAAACCACACTCAATACCGCATCTAGCTAATTTTGGTTGCTAACTCGTGTTGTGAGTTGGAACTCCAAGTTAATTCTCTATAGTCTATTTTTAAATCTTAAAATCAATATTATACACCATTATTAACAAAAACTATCGGACTTCCGATATCACAATTTTTTTTTTTTAATTTCCTGAGTCTGCTACTAGCTTATAGCCTTTCGGCATCGCCAGCGCGGTTGCCTAATCTTGCCTGCATTGCTTACACTCTATTCACACACATTTCTATTGTTTATATACTGTTATTAATAGCACATACACACTGTCTTAATAGCAAATTTGTGTTTCTCTGCACAGGCCCCGTGAACCCAGATGTCCTTCACTCCGACACAGAGACACTATGGACCCTGGGTGCACCAACAGCGGAAGACGCAAGCCAGGCCCCGGGCGAGGACCACTTCCCTTCCAGTGCCTACGGTCTTCAGGATCTCCACCCGGATTCTTGAGACAGAACGCGACGCTCTGATCATTGGAGACTCCATCGTCTGTGCTAAGGTGCACACTCGTTGTTTTCCTGGTGCTTATTAGAGCTGCAGCAATTCATCGTTGTCATTGATATTGTCGATTATGAAAATACGTTGATTAGCATGGAATGTGTCGAAGCATCGCATCTTTAGCAATGGCCATTGCCTGAGCCTGCAGTAATCCATACTTAAGACTATTTCTCTGCCATGTTTAACACAAAACAAGACCTAGAGTAGAAGGTAATGACTAGTATGGCAACATCACTTCATAGAGTTGTGTTCAATAGAGCATTTTATTATTATACAACCATGAGACCAGCATGTATATAGCCGAACTGACACCTTTACATTGTCAGGATTCACAACCGCATTCTCGTATTCACAACTGCACTGAATGAACGGAACAGCACGGGACATATAATCATCATGGGTTTAATCCACCCACAGAGATGGAGAAGGAGAAATAATTAGCATTCATCTTAAGATCCACTGGATCTGCCATCAGTGTCGTGGGCGTGATTGTGCAAGCTCTGAAACACACCCTAAAAGCGCTGTCTGCACTCGCTAACAAAGCATTTAAAGTCATTGTTGGTTGTTTAACTGTATGATAGATTGGACAAGCCTTGACTATGCTCTTTTATTTAAAAATGCGCTGTCAACTAAAACGTCCTGGTGTTTTGATGCCATTTTTTGTTTCTATCGCTCTAGTGTCCTCCTGAATGCGGTTGTGACTAATCCTGCACCTCGCATAGCATGTTATTATTATTATTATCATCCTTTTGGTAACACTTTATAATAACGTTCAGTTGTAATTCATTTATAAGTGGCTAGTTAATGATAAAATAATGATTTGCAAAACATTCATACAAGTTTAATAAGTGATATGCTAACAATTTGTGTATGTTTTGCTAATTCATTTACAAGTAATTAGTTAATGATGAACTAATCATTTACAAAACATCACAATGCATTCATAAGTGATTAATAAGTGATATGTTAGTATTTTTATAATTGTTTTGTAGATTAAGTTATAAATCATTTACAAGTGATTAGATAATGATGAACTAATAATTTACAAAACATGATTATACATTTACAAATGATTATTGAGTAAAAGGCTAACAATTTACAAATCTGTCTTAATTTATCTTAAAAAAAATTGCATATCATGAAATAATCAAAAAGATCCTTAGTAAGTGGTTAATACGTTACTAGTTAATATATTATTTGTCACTTAAAAATAATTAAAATATCAATCATTTAAATGTTTATCCTTTACTG
Organism: Garra rufa; assembly: GCF_049309525.1. NCBI lineage: Eukaryota > Metazoa > Chordata > Actinopteri > Cypriniformes > Cyprinidae > Garra > Garra rufa. The sequence continues at coordinate 71,227,272 of NC_133362.1, forward strand.
AAGATCGCATCATGAATAAATCATTTACAAATCTTTCTGCGTCCCCTAATCTAAAGTGTAAACAATTCATCAGTTGTAAATGTTTTACTCATTATCCAAAGGTCTTTCGCCCAGTGTGTATACCCACCTGATACCCACACAACCTGGAACTGGCAGGTTTGTAAAACATTTACAACTGATGAGTAGTTTACACTTTTGATTAGGGGACGCAGAAAGATTTGTAAATGATTTATTCATTATTTATTCATCAGCAGCTTTTGAATACTTTGAAGTGTGTACTGCAATGTAAGGGCTGTCTGGTGAGGGTAAAGATGTTCACTTTGGCAAACATGAGCATGACGCACTATACACTCTGCACTTTTTCACTATGTACTTATGCACTATGCACCATGTAGTGTATGAGTTATATAAGGTTATTTAGTATTTTATAACGGCCTAAACAAACTTTCACAGGAACCTCATTTTTTTTCACTGTTTAAACTGCCCTATGAATCATCACAGTTAACATTATCTACATTTCATTTAATTTAATTTACTACCGTATTAGAGAGAAATGAAGAGGCACGTTCCTTCATGAGTCTTTCATGCCGAGAACTTTGCTCTTGTGTTTGCATAATTATGCATTTAAACGTTAACGACCAAACCTATCATTATAAAAGTTCATAATGTTGCTGCACATGAAATATAACACGGATAACATTTAAAAATATTTATCAGGTTACACACTGATTATTTATCACTCAAACCCCTTTCTCTACCTGTCCGTTGGTCGCGCATGTCCTCCATGTTTGTAGTTTTTTATCACTTTTTATGCGTGTTTGTAGTTCTAATCCAATCCTCGTTCACAGCGCAATGTGTTGTGGGCAATATTAGCCGTTAGAGTGTGCATTGATCCGCACTTCAAATTCCGAAGTTAAGTAGTAGACCATCCGGGAATCTTTGGCATACTTTTTAAAACGTACTACGATTTGGGACATACTAATTCTATTTTCGAATACTATTTAGGACGGATAGTATGCGAATTGGGACGCAGCATTACTATTTGTATTAAAAAAAAAAAATTCTTTAGATTGAGGCACAGCATTCATTTATGAGACTAAGGCCTAAAAATACTGACACGTACTTGGCTTGTTTGGAATTCACAGTATTTTTAAACAGTTATGCTTTAACCTCCATTATTTGAGAGGCCGTATTAAAAACAGCACTTTTTTTAGTTTTAAATAAAAAATAAACAAAACTAAATCAAACCCAAATGAATAATTGTCAGCTTTATGCAGAAATGTATCAATGATCAGACAGGCTTTATTTCTGCTTTCAGAGTCTAAAGTATGGTGACCACAGCACACTGTTTGTGAAGATGATGACAGTGCACTTCCAGCAGACCTGATTCGAATGTTCGTAAGGGTATGAGAAATGAAAGTGAGTAATCTTGTAATGCTGATATTACATTAGCCAGTCTTAACGGTTTATGCGAATTGGCTCTTGATTTTATTATAATTATTGTTATTATTATTTCTTCAACTAAAATTAAATATCATACATTTTCCCTAATTTACAGAAGACACCAACTAAAATGTCATTCAGTATAACAATCTTGTCAAGCATATTTACAACAAAAATCTACTTATGACAAATTAAAAGACAAATTCCTTTTTTTCACCCCAAATACTAATTATTCTTTGTATATTACAAACCAGAATAAGCATGTTGTTAGCATTTTTGTACTGTAATGAATTTAATTGAATTTTTGTAATGTGTCTGATCATCATTTGTGCTCTCTGTGTGTCCATCAGCACCAGCACTGCATTGAGTCCTTTTTCACTGTTTGCTGTGATAAATAACACTTTAATGTGTCAATATCTAATATATCAATAACTATTTTTACGATTTGTGAATCGATTCAAATAGGCAGAAGATTTATGTGAAAAGATTTTTATTTCCCACCCATACTCAATAATAAACATTAATTGTAATTTCTGTAAGTTGACAGCAGTTATCACAATTACATTACCACTGTCAATAATATTGTACACATTAGAAAATGCAGAGACTAAGAAATCTTTTTTTTCTATAATATTTATGTTAAATGAATAGTGTAAAGTTTAAAGAACTCAACAGCATTAAGTATGTGTCATGTTCTGACTGTATGGAGTAGTATAAATCCACAAATAACAGTCTGTTTTCTACAACTTTCACTTGGAGCAAAAAAATATATATCAATATCAACTGATATGAAGATAATATTTTGGTTATATTGCCCAGGCCTATTACATCTAATAAATTCAAACAATATGTTTTATTTGTGAACTGATGTTCAGCTGTTCTTGTTATTAGTCAACTAATCAAGTCAACTACATTCTCAATCACCCCCCAGCAAACGCAGCACACTCTTTAGGGGTCTGTACAAACTTAATGCAGGCAAGAGAGACACGGACTCCTGCTGTAGCTTTTCCTGCTGCTGTCACTGTTGACTTCAGAAAAACTAGCAATTTATATTTCATGATCCTTCAGTCCTTTCTTGACATAAATGTTTCATTTGAGGATATTAAACGACTGCTTGTGGTTAATACTACAGGTCCATACAAGTGCTTGTTTTGAAATGGCAAGATATTTGCTTGATTTTTTTCTTCTTTTTTTTTCCCAAAGGTCCCATTAAGAACATACCTTGGAGCAAACAGGAAGTACATGCTCTCGAGATGCACAGTTAAATTTATTCTGAACTGGAAAGTTCCAGGAAAGGCAGAGTTAGAATATGAACAATTAGTGCTCAGCTTTTAAGTATTCCATTAAAAATCATACCTCTGCTCTGCAAATAAAAGATTGCAAAGCATTTTAATTTTGACACCAACTATGTTCTTGTGTTTAGGTCACATGGTTACATTAAGGGTTTTTTAATTGTACATTCAGTTACATTGTATTATATATTGTCTAAAGTGTTTCAAATGATAATGATGATTAGTAAACAACTTTATCCCTGATATGAGGATGCTGATCTTCTACAGAGAAAAGTTATTGGTGAGTCTTACTGTGTTCCCAATCTTGGATATTTCACTTAATGAATTGTTTAAGATTTCTGAAGGGATAGTGAATTTTATTTTGTCTTTTTACACTCAAACTAGTGTTTCCTTTGAGCACAGACCTGAACGAGTTTTAGGTGAATTATTGAGTTGCTGACCTAATGTAATATACTTTGAGAAACAATGTAGATTACAGATGACTTGTCAAATAAATGAACTGTTACTTTGTAATAAATAGAACATCTTTTGAATTTCTTAAATTGATGAATAATGGAGCATTATTTTTTGTTTGGAGCTCCTATTCTCTTTGAAGTAGATTGTATCTTTATCAACTACTTAAAAATGCACATTTAAAATGTTTTGAAGTCACTTTGCTTCTTTGAAATTGCTTTATACAAAATAGAATGAGTGTGAGTTCAGTCCCCACAATGTCCAAAAACTGGTTTTCAGTGTGTGCGTTTGATTCCCACAATGTCCAAAAAACTGGTTGTGTGTGTGTTTAGATTTGATCCCCACAATGTCCAAAAACAAAATGTAAGACCTACTAAATTATAATTAAATCTTTTCTTATACTATTTAACATATATAAAACTTTTTATGGCCTTAAATTTGACACAACCTAATTAAGGAGTTTTTAAGGACCTGCAGGAGCCCTCTCCTTTATGATAGATTTACGTTTTTTTTTTTTTTTTTTTTACATGACGACATTAACATTATCGGCAGCTATTTCAGAGCCGGCTACACATGCACAAACTATTTAAAAAAAGTATAAATACTCGTGCATAATCTCTTTCCTTCACGTCATTCTTATGATAATAAGTAACGTTAAATCTGGTGAAAACACCACTTACCAGCAGCCACGAAAGTTATAATATAAACATGATCGGATCGTCCTGGGTGGGGTCATTCTATTACAGCTAAATTATTAATTAATTTTATTAAAAGTTCGATTGGGCAGGCTGTCGCGAATTCATATTTTTATAAATATTTTATTTTTATATTATTGCATAAAAAAAATCTTAACAAAAGGGCACTTGTTCAGGAGCCAAAACGGCAGGTGAATTAATAATGTCAGTCATGGCTCTTGATTAAGTAATTTACTGCTTTAGAAACACAAATTAGTGCATGAAAAGTTGCCATATATATACATATTTACAGCACGCCCCCATTGGCCCCCCAACCAGAAAAAGTGGAGTTTTTTAGAATAATAATTTTTTTTTTTTATAAATTAACACGGACATTGACAAAACTAAATATTAAAAGTAAATATAATAAACGTGTATAATGTGTAGGCTACTGTAGAAAACACTCCAAACCCCTCCCCCTCTTTACATGAGACTTTGCGCACTCACACAAGCGCAGCCGCACCGCGAAGCATAGCCTACATAAATAGTTCAGTTTTTTATGCAATGGCAAAGTGATTATATTTCGTTTCGTTAAATTTTTGCTCATAAAGGTAAGAGTAATATATTATTCGGAGATGTTAAGGGTCTTCGTTTATTTGTGTGCTCTCACAATATCTAGAAAACTGACTTCATATAAAAAAGGAAAACATAGAGGATGCGCTTCTGCCGTCTTGGGCTGCGTTCTCCGATAAGCGCGCTACGAAGACTCAAAAGGTACACCTTAACTACAGGTATACCTTTCCTACGTGTGTTCTCCGAACTATACCTTAGGATGTTGCTTACTGGCCACGCCCTAGGACCCACCGGTGGGTCCGCAGGGGGGTCATCGTATTATTTTTAAAAAATCTATTAATTGTTAGGCACAAAACTAGACATATATGGTATTTTTTGAAAGCTTAGAACCTCTGCTTTCTTGCGAATCCCATGATATTTGCATTAATTTTACATAAAAAAAAAAAAAACAGTCTAAATTTGTTATTGCGCAACCTCCCCCCCCCCTCGAGAAAATCAGACAAATAATGATGTTTCATATTTATGGCACACAAACTCACTAAAAATAGACAAGTCATATATCAAATGAAAGCTCTTACTCTCAGGAATATAAATATGTGCTTCACTTCACAGATTTTTCACATTACAGTAAAATATCAAAGAATAATTTCAAAAGAATCACGAAAACTGAAATGACTCCTGTGAACAAGCCAACTTTTGCATCATATTTCTGCACTAATAACTACATCTGTGCTCACATACTAGCCTAAAATCCTATATCAACTTTTAGCTTAGGTTGTTTTCTTCAAAATGAGACCATTTCTGTCAGTTTATTCCGAAGTATATGGGTAGGGTGCCCTTTGGTGTGTCTACTGCTTTCAGAAATTGAAAAAAAATTACTAATGCAAAAGCACAATCGGAGATTCTTATGCCTCCTTTCAGTCAAAGCTAAATAACTTTTGCTTGGAAGATGTTATCAACAAAATTCTTTTTTCTCGTGTTTCCTGCCACCTTGTGGAATCAAAAGAAACTTTCTGCTGGGAAATAGACCAAACAGGTCCTAAATTACAGACTTGTAAATATCAACTAAAATCTCTTCAGCTCTGGCCACTCCCTTGGACCCACCGACGGGTCCACGGGGGGGGGGTCATCGTATTATTTTTTTTAAATCTATGAACTGTGAAGCACAAAACTAGACATATATGGTATTTTTTGAAAGCTTAGAACCTCTGCTTTCTTGCGAATCCCATGATATTTGCATTAATTTTACATAAAAAAAAAAAATACAGTCTAAATTTGTTATTGCGCAACCTCCCCCCCCCCTCGAGAAAATCAGACAAATAATGATGTTTCATATTTATGGCACACAAACTCACTAAAAATAGACAAGTCATATATCAAATGAAAGCTCTTACTCTCAGGAATATAAATATGTGCTTCACTTCACAGATTTTTCACATTACAGTAAAATATCGAAGAATAATTTCAAAAGAAACACGAAAACTAAAATGACTCCTGTGAACAAGCCAACTTTTGCATCATATTTCTGCACTAATAACTACATCTGTGTTCACATACTAGCCTAAAATCCTATATCAGCTTTTAGCTTAGGTTGTTTTATTTAAAATGAGACCATTTCTGTCAGTTTATTCCGAAGTATATGGGTAGGGCGCCCTTTGGTGTGTCTACTGCTTTCAGAAATCAAAAATGAATAATGTAAAAGCACAATTGGAGATTCCTATGCCTCCTTTCAGTCAAAGCTAAATAACTTTTGCTTGGAAGATGTTATCAACAAAATTCTTTTTTCCTGTGTTTACTGCCACCTAGTGGAATCAAAAGAATCCTCCTAAAGGAACATAGACCTAACTGGTCCTTATTTACAGACTTCTAAATAACAACTAAATTAAAACAATAATAATTTTTCTTACTTTTTCTTTGTGTTTATGACAATATTGTAAAAATATGAAATCCAAAATATGCAATATTTTACCCATGTTTTAAAACACTGAATATTTCCTGTCAAATGAGACCATTTTTATCAATTTATTCCAAAGTATGTGGTTAGGGCGCTCTTTTAAGTTCAGGTGTGTCTACTGCATTCAGAAAAAAAAAAAAGGAGAATTAAAGGAGACTCCAATGCCTCATTTCAGTCAAAGCTAAATAACTTTTGCTTGGAAGATGTTATCAACAAAATTCTTTTTTCCCGTGTTTACTGCCACCTAGTGGAATAAAATGAGACCTCTTGAAGGAACATAGACCAAACTTTTCCTAATTTACAGATATATACATAAAAAAATAATAAAAAAAATATATAAAAATCTGACTTTTTGACTGTGTTTATGACAATATTACAAACATATACAATACAAAATATGCAAAAATTTACTCATGTTTTAAAATTCAGAAATTTTCCTGTCAAATGAGACCATTTTTATCAATTTATTCCAAAGTATGTGGTTAGGGCGCTCTCTTAAATTCTGGTGTGCCTAACTCTGAAAAAAATCCAAAATATGCTGCAGAGCTTAAGGGGTTAAGGTAAACCTTCTTAAGTGCGACCTTAGCAGGTGCTGTCCGTGGTGGAGGTGCTGAATCGGTTGATATCGATGCCTTGATGATCAATTGTGCACTCTTTCCTTCACAGCGGTATAGGTAAAGTATTGAGAAAACTATTTTTTTTATAAAGAAGCGTTTTAGAAATAGTACAAACTGCATATATCTGGGCTCACTGAAATATGTACATGCAGAAATAAATATGTGTATGTGTTTATAATTTAGGAAGTGTGCAATCCCACAGACTCACGGCCATAAGTGTGTTAATGTTTTCCACATCGTATGCTGATTACCCACCAGTCGTATCACATTATTGGCGTAAATCACCACACTGAGGTCTTACTCAGCCCATATCTATCTCCAACCACCTCCAGAAAACTCGCAACGGCATAAAAAAGAAGAGCCGCCAGCCAACCTATTCTCATAATTTTGCGTAAAAATAACACGACTTTGCAATAGCGTGTAATGCATACGCCAAAGTCCAATTTTGCGTGCATATGAAACGCCAATCCTTACCATTAACTTCAATGGAGAGAGGATGCGTACAAATACCACGCATCATCTTTTATATAGATTATATATATTTTGAACTTTGGCGCATATATATATATATATATATATATATTTGTACACATCCTCTCTCCATTGAAGTTAATGGGAAGGATTGGCGTATCATATGCATGCACAATTGGACTTTGGCGTATGCATTACACGCTATTGCGCTCCGCGGACGGCGCCGTCTTTGATTTAAAACAAGTACTCACTGTCTCGCTGCCATAGCTATAAAGTTTGTGTAAACTCATCTTTCTTTATATAGACTAGGGGTGTGCTCAAAATATCGATTCTTAGATACATACCGATATAATAAAAAAAGATACTGTATCGATATTCTAGCCCTTAGTATCGATACTCCGCCTAGCCATTAGGGGGCGCAGCGGCGCCCGCGAGTTTCATAAAACTCATGGAAAATGTAGAAAGAAATCAAAGCTGCTGCCTGCTGTTTGCCAAGATTTGAGCAAGAGGTACATGGATCAGCAGAAAGAGACCATGTATGTATGAAGAAATATACTTGAGTATCACTCCAGCAGCTCGAAGAATTCAAGAACTAGATGTAGCATTTAAGTGATTTCATAGTGAAATATGTTATGGCAGTACATGGTGTCACAAAAAAGAATTATAAAAAGATTTAATAAGAAGTTAAGAATAATAAGAAGAAGATTTTGTGCTTGTGTGAGCTCAGACTGTACCCTTGGAAAGGTAAATGTTGACTTGTGGTAATTTCCAGATTAATACAATTTGTGTACAATTAATCAGAGCACTTAAAGTTGCAAATATTTAAGCAAAATGCACTTTGTTATAATGCACTTTTGTCTGCTATAAATTGAAGAAAAATGCAGAGTTCTGTTTGTTGAGTAAATGTGTTCAGCATTAACTAATTGGCTCTGGCCCATGCATTTTCATTGAATCGTATCGAATCGTGTCACATTGTATAAAATTCGTATCGAGACAGCTCTGTATCGAGGTACATATCGAATCGTGACCTGTGTATCGAGGTATGTATCGTATCGCCAGGTTCTCCAAGGTATACAGCCCTAATATAGACTCCTAAGCCTTTTCTGTCAAATGGTTCGTCAGCTGATGTGCCTTGAGATAGTAATCTAAAAAGCTAACAACCGTATGGAAACTTTATTAATGAAGCCACTTCCATTCACTGGGTGTAGGATAACAACTAAAGTATTTTATGTGTAAAATTTTAAAGTAAAGTAAAAAATGTAATTTTAATTTTTATATTAAATGTTCATGTAAAATTTTATATGTGTAATTTGCGACGTAAAAAAAGCTTTTTGCGTAGTGGTGGCCACTAGCGTATGACTTACAGAAGGTATACTTAACTAAGAAAGTTTCGGAAAACACATATTAACGATAAGGTACTTCTTAAGGTACAATTTAAGAACGACGTAGCGTTAAGGTGGTTTCGGAGAATGCAGCCCTGATCCACAACAGGAGCGTTTCACAATGATCAAAAGCAAAAGCTAAATCTTTTATTAGGCTATGCAATTCTTATTCAATTTTATATATTAAATAAAGTTCTGTAAACTTTTCAGTCCCAGGATACAGTAAATAATTGAATTCAATCAGAATCAAAATCAGAGATAACGGAGAGTCACGTCCGGAATTGTTATTTTCAGCGTGTATTTGGCTTAAAAGCAATGTTTTAATAGAGGCTGGCTAAAGCTGTTTTAGATTCGGTGTGATTCTGAATGGATCCGTAGTACACTCTTAAAAAGGATGTGTTAAAAATAACACAGCCTGTGTTGTTTCTTAACACACCTTTGTGTCTAAGGACAACACATTTTGTGTTAGTTTTAACTCAACCAGTGTGTTATTCCTGCTAACACAGAAAATGTGTTGTTGTTTTCTACACACTATTGTGTTATAAATACACAATGTGTCAAGTATGTTATTTTTTAACAAATTTTTGTATGCAATAAAGACACTGCAAACTAATGTACAGTTTAAACACAATTTATTAAACCTGCTACTAACAATTACATAACTCAAAAAGGTTAAAAAAAAAGAGAGGTAAACAATCACAATACAGTCATTTCAACATTTTAATTGTTCCTTGAGTGAAAAGTTGTTAATGGTTAATAAAGTTTGTACTTTAAATTAAAAAAAATTTGACAACCTCTTAAGTATTAATCGTTTTATTTACATATTTTTATCAGCATACAAGTGGTGGTGAGGGTCGTGAGATGTCTCTCGTTTGTCTCTGTCAACTGCCACAAGCACTTCATGAGTGTCTTCCAGTCAAAGCTGCAAGAGTAAAATAAAGACACTTTTGTTATTTATAGGCTACACATAGCGAATATTGTGAAATAGCGATAGCTAAAGAGGCAAGAAAAGCTTAAGCATCAGAGATTATGTTAGCGTCTTAGGGCAATTTGCACAATACATGTCACCACAAAGCTGTTCATTTTCAAAGAGAAAGACGCGACGAACGAATGCATTTTCTCATTAGCACTACAACGTGTCAGTGATGAATTAAAAGCGATTCTGTTCACAATTAATTTAACAAAAGAAACTATAAAGCTTGTGAAAATAAGCTCCCACCGCCGTGATGTGCCGCAGGTGCAGGAGCAGCTCGCATCGCCAGTTTTACCACGTATATGTGCCAAATGCCCCTCGACCGTCTCCAAACGATCACAAAAGACATTTTAAAAACGTATAATGGCAAATACAAACATTTCTTACCTTCACACATCAAAGTTATGTTCTGACGATGAAAACACGAGGAAATTTGCTTCTCTCAGTAGAATAATGGCTCATGAAGTTAGGCAAGCAGCAATGTGATTGGCTGATATTTAACACATATTGTGTTGGATACACTGTGTTGGATATTTTCTTTTTTCTTTTTCGTTTTTAACACACATTTAACACAAAGTAACATAAAATGTGCTAAAATAGACATAACACAAACAATGTGTTAAAAATTAACACATCCTTTTTGAGAGTGTAGCCTGTATTAAGAGTAGGCCTATTTATTGTGCACCTGAGTCCAGAGATGGGGACTCGAGTTTGAGACTTCAGACTTGACTCCTCGAAAGACTTGGACTCTGACTCGAGCTGCGGGACTCGTGAACAATGTTTATTTTTTAGGAAACAACTAATGAGCTCGCCGTTATTCCCCTGCCTCCGTTTTTTTTTTTTTTTTTTTTAGTTGCTGCTGCCACACATGAGAGGACAACAAACACACGTCGACTGCATTGCCATTCATCATTTGGATTTAAAAACTTCAAACAAGACGGCCCAAACAGAAGAAGCAGAATAATAATATTTATACCTAATTTTTTTTGTTATTTTGAAACAATAGGCTCAAACATTATTAACAAACGTGCTTGTTTAGCCTATTTGAGCACTTCCGTCAGTGAACAAGCAGCCTACAAAACGCTAAAATTAATAATACATTTCGAATAAAAAATAGCCTAAATAAGAATGTTAAATAGGCTATTAAATAAACATTCGTTGCAAAAATTGCTTAAACCTTGCCCGGACCTTGTCTGACAGCTCATCAGAATACTGGCCCGAGTCCAACTGGAACTTTTTTCTTTCTCTTTCCCATTACACAGCTGCTGTTTTTAATAGCAACGTGATTACGTTTATTTTCGTTTATTTAGTTTATGAAGTAAATTTAGAAATATATTTGGAACACGTTTTGTTTGTGAAATTCAAGTTTTTGTTTTTTTAAAGTAGGCTAACCACCAAACGGCCAGCGACAGACAGATCAATTTAGCTCTCTTAAGTCATCACGATTTCAATTAAAATCCATAGATATTAAAAACTTAAAGCATATCACAATATTATTTGTATCGTTTAAACTATAAATGTGTGCTATTAGGCGCATTTCCAGTAGTTTGCGCGAAGAGTGAAAGCTGACGCTGGCTTGCAGGACATGGAGGTGCCGGTGCAATGTAAAACTTCATTTGTGGCTCATAAAGGTAGGAGTAGTATATCATCCAGAGCTGTAAATAAATAATTTTAAATAATTCAAATCGAAAACAAAACTCTTTCATTAGCTATAGGCCTAATCCATAAAGACACATTTAGGCATTCATTGCGTCCGATGAGCAGATGAAGAGTCAGAATCGTCAACTTCACCTTTGCGACAAATAGTTTATTAATACATAATCCGAATATCTCCTGACTGTACTTTAGTAGGTTACTGTCTCTCAAATATTGCTCAATCTCTTTTATTTTTGCTGTCTGTTAGTGGCGCAGCAGTCTGATCTTCTTCATTCATATTTAAGCGCGAATGAGAACCGTTTCGCGGGGGATAAAAGGTGTATGAAAAAAAAAAGAATATTCAAATCTTAAATTTTAAAATCGAATGTCAACCCAACGAACGAATATTCGAATAATCTAATATTCTGGTCCAGCCTTAACAGTGAAAGGGTAGGCTATTACAACGTAAACATGGGTTATGGGGACATCTGTGTCCTCATAAACCAAACGGCTTAAAAAACATACTAAATACATACTAAATGGTACTTTCTTAATTTTTGATCTGTACTGTACTGTGTGTTCATGCTACAAGGCAAAATACAAATATTAACTTAAAAGTAAAGCATTTTTGGCGTTTTTGTCATGTTGAAATAGCCTGTTTATACTTAGGCCTATTATATACCAAAATCAAAGCAGATACTGTATGCTTATAGATAAAGGAGTAATAATAACATATAACATGCTTTGAATTCCTTATATATGCAGTGTTGGATGGGTCGCTGTACGTGATGCAACACTTATTATAACCAGAGACTTAATATAATTAAGAGACTTGAGACTTGACTTGGACTCTAGCTCAAAGACTTGAGACTTGACTTGGACTCTACCTCAGAGACTTGAGACTTGACTTGAACTCTAACTCTGAGACTTGTGAGCATCTCTGCCTGAGTCCCTCTCTCCCATTTACATAACTGTTTATCATTAATGAATGTGGTAAATTATCATTTGACGATATATATATATATATATATATATATATATATATATGTATATATATATATATATATATATTATACACAGCCTATAGCCTGTGGGTAAACACTGGACCGACTATTGCTAATGGCATAACAAATGTGTGCAGAAAAAAATAGCAAAATTAAAAAAAACATAGGCCGCCTTCATTAAACATTCGACAAAGCTAGAGTTCAAATGTTTTGTAAGTTATTATTTTTAATATCTTTCATCTTCCACTTTAGAGTTTTCGTGTTCAGCGAAAGACGGATAAACAAAGAAACACACGTAGCCAGTTCCACTCTGTGAGAGTTAAAGAAGTGCATGCCCAGATCTCCGATTCCTCTAACCAAGTTTCAACCAATATCTGACGTTATGATTTCGATCATATGCGTCGGCTGTATCGGTTGATAAGCCAACGTGATTTCGGGGTTGAATCGACGTTTTATTTTCGACGTAATAACGTTCTGATATACCGACCAAATAATGAACGTTGATTCAACATCGAAATTTGATTGACGACCGACACTGACCTTTACAACCAAAAATCGACGTTGAATCAACGTCAGCTTGCTGTCTGGGACCTAAAACCAAAAACACCATAATATCATAATATTATTCCTACCTATATTTATTTTTATTACTTTGAATCTACTGTTATTTAGTAGTGTTACAGGGTTTGTAGAAATGCACAATTTATAAATAATAATTTATAACAAATCCAACAATAAATATTGTGTATGAGGACTCCTTCCTCATACACAATATTTATTGTTAGATTTTTTTCCGTCTTGTGCTACACAATCTTTCCTTAAACTTCTGAGATTTTAGCGTTTGAACCGGACTTTTATTTTGGTGTGGTGATGTGACGTCATTATGAATCGTCGCGCTCCTGCAGCTGAAGAAAGGTTTGTGTTTTATAACTTTCAACGTTTTTAAATGAACGTTACCCGTACAGGCTGTTTTCACGAGACTGAACTGGTTTAGAGATTATTTAATGTAAGACTGCAATGATTTATCTGACGTTAATACACGTTATTAGTGAGATTAAAACGCATCAGCAGGTGATACAGAAAAGCTGCGTCTCAATTCGTTCCCTATATACTGATTTATTTTAATAGTAAACCTGAATTCGGTCCCTGACAAATAGTGATGGAGAATCATGTGAAAGAAATATTACAGCGTCTTAATGTAAATATATTCACAGTCGCACTTTCTGTGAAAAAAAGAAACCATTGTACATTTCTTTCTTTCTCTGTACTTCTATCTTCTGACATGTCACCATTTCCATCTGTATTTTTATTCGAGGTAATACAGATGTCATGTAAAATAAAACAAAAAGTTATTAATTAGTTTTTTGTTTAGAAAAATCAGAAAATCTCTGTAAATGTGACTCACAACACGATTTTCCCATTGAGATGCACCCAGAGATGTAGTTTGGATATATTTTTCTTTCAGTTCATTTTTCCCCCCCATTTTAATCATGACAGATTGTCCAAACAAGGACAAACTCCTAAAGCAACTGAGATCCACAAGTCACACTGTTATAAAGATGGCACTTATATGTAAAATAAATCATCCTTATTAAATATAACGTTGAAATTCTTTATCCAGTGTTACTGAAGACGTTAGCCTTTAGTAACAGAGAATGTGCGTCTCATTTCTCTCTCTATATCATGAATCAATCGTGTGATGATAAGAAGTGATGAGAGAAACTGAGAATCCGAATCATTTGAATCAAATCATTTTGTGAAATGATTCAGTGATTCGATTCAGCGGCACGCGGACTACAAACGACTACAACAAACACAAACCGATATAAAGTTGGTTCGACGTTTGACGTTTGACATTTGTCAGAAATTCAGCCTTGGAAATCTTCAATAGTTCTTTAACGATTGAGCACAATGACAAGAAACATATTATGTTCTAACTGTTTGCAAATGTAGAAGAGAACACACAATATGTTTTATTTGTTTTAATCTGCCTTAAGGAATTGTAACTGATAGAGTTTATAATGTAATAGTGCAGGATAGGGACCGTCTGCAAAGTGCAAAACGCAGAGCAAAAAGCACAATTATTTCATCTAAATGCTTCACTTGTGAAATGTATAAAACATAAATTTCAAATTTAAGGGTTGTGTCTTATTACTGGTTCATCAAAGAACATTTAGATATATATTTTATTCACAGATCTATAGCGCAACAAAAGTTATTGAAATGAAACCATTGAGTAAAAGCTCCTAAAGCATGACAAATATTGTGCAGTTTACCGCCCCCTAGAGGAAGATACCGAACTTGTTTTGACCAAATTTGACATTCAGGAGTTGAAATGAATTAATTTTAGAATGCACACAGTTTGATATGTAAACTCCAGGTGGTGTGTCTGGTTACTTGTTCAAAGATCAATATTTACAGCCATCTTTCACTATCAAATGTAAATCAGGATGTACGCTATTGAATTCAATTTGAATCTGTTAACACATTCATTCTTGAAACATACAGTTTTGCCAGATCAATTTCAAAGGCTGTGTCTTATTACTGGTTCATAGACCAACAATTCAATGTTGGTTTTATTCACAAAACTACAACACAGCACATGATATTAAAATATCAACGAGTAGGTCAATCAATGTAAAGTACATATGTTCTTCCATCTTAACTTCAAAGAATGTGTGTTATTACTGATTCCTAGGAGAACATTTTGGTGTTGTTTTCAATCTTGTAACTATAATAAGACACATTCTATTGCACATGAAAGCATTAAAAAATTTAGTTTAAAATAAATACAAGCTTCTGTCTCAGCTTCAAAGGGTGTGTCTTGTTACAGATTTCATAAAGGACATTTTGCAGTAATTTTCATTGTCAAAAGTGATGCAGAAGTCACGCTATTGATATTAAAATATAGCAAAACCTTTAAAAGAGTGTCCTGTATTACTGCCCCCTAGAGGAACATAGTTCTATTTTTTACTGAGTTTGACATTCAAACTATTTAAATAAATTCATTTAAAATGCATACAGTTTTCTGTCTCGACTTCAAAGGCTGTGTCTTGTTCCTTGGATCTAAAAGAGGATTTCCATGCAGGTTTTACTGTCATATGTAAACCAGGATACATGCTATTGAATTCAGTTCAAATCTGTGAATAAATTCATTTAAAAGATTGCAGTTTTCTTTCGTCAAATCTTAAGTGTGTGTCTTATGACTGATTCCTAGGAGAACATTTTGATGTTGTTTTTAATCATGTAACTATAATAGAACACATACTATTGAACATGAAAGCACTACATCATTTAGTTAAAAATAAGTTCAAGCTTCTGTCTCAGCTTCAAAGGCTGTGTCTGGTTACAGATTTCATAAAGGACATTTTGCAGTAATTTTCATTGTCAAAAGTGATGCAGAAGTCACGCTATTGATATTAAAATATAGCAAAACCTTCAAAAGAGTGTCCTGTATTACTGCCCCCTAGAGGAACATACTGCTGTTTTGACTGAGTTTGACATTCAAACTTAAAAATTAATTTAAAATCAGTACTGTCTTCTATCCTAACTGCAAAGGTTGTATCTTGTTACTAGTTTTTAGAAAAACATGTTGATGGCGGTTTTAGTCACAGAACCCTAATAGAACACATAATATTGAAAATTAAACCAATGCATGAAGTAGTTTAAAATAAATACTTTGACATTCAAACTTATAAATTTATTTAAAATCAATACAGTATTCTATTTCAACTTCAAAAAGTGTGTCTTGTTTTTGATTTCCAAATTAACATTTAAATTCAGGGTTGACTGTCATACGTCATTCAGGAGACATGGTATTGAATTAAATGTTAAAAATCCCTTTATTTGTCTTGAGTAGTTATTCATAGAACTGTAAGTCAGACTAAGTCCTAGTAGTGAAGTCAAATGAACCCTTTGTACTCTACGACAGCCAGCAAAGGTTTATATTTATTTATTGTTTACCAACTGTTACTTAGAATAAAAAAAATAATTGTTACCCTCCAAAATAAACAATTTAAATAGATAAATAAATACAGTATTTAATTAATTAAAAAAATAATAAGTAATTCTCATTTTTCACGTTTGTTAGTTGCCCTCATCCAATAATTGTAATTATTGAACATGATTTTTGCTGTTTAAATACCTTCTGTAATGGTTTATTATTATTATTATTAATAATATTTTTTTTAATATCAGTGTTCATTGAGCAGTATCATTTTCTGTTTAATAAATTTTCTATATTACATATCACTGAAATAACACATGGGACCATCCTCAATATTAAATAGTTTTTTTTTTTTTGGAATGTTCCTCTAGGGCCAGTAATACCGGACACTCTTTGAAAGGCTCTGCAAGTTATTTTTTTTTTTTTTTTTTTTTTTTTTTTTGCACATTGAAGTATTTTATTACAGCAAACAAAAGACTACTTCTTAAGGTTATATATATATATATATTTTTTTACACATTTATTTTAGTGTTTAGCTTTTTCACAGAACAAACAAGACAACGATAACAAAAAAAATATATATATATAAAAAAACAAAACAAAAAAAAAACAATAAGAAATTATTAATTAAATGCAATAACCTATGACAGAACAACAAAACACAGAGGGACAAATGCATATAAAGGCTAATTATAATTTAACTGGTCAGGTAATGCATAAGCAGAATGCAAATTCGCAAATGTTATGAAGTCACTTAGTCCTGTACATGTACATTGAAATAAAATTATGACAATTATACACAATACAAAAATAGAAAAAAAAGGAAAAAAAAAAAAGAAGAAGAATTATCCTGCATTATCCTGACTTACTGGCTGTCAAATAATCCTTTAGGCACCATCTTAAATACATTATCAATGAATTCTGTTCACACTCCATTATTAATAACTCGTCATCATCAAGGGTCATTGGCTATACATGCATTACATCAATTACATTCAAATATTCTAAAATCTGGCCCCACGTTTTGTCAAATACCTCAGATTTGTCATTATTGGTGTACCTCAACCTCTCCAATACAAGCATATTTACGAGATCTCTACCCCACATTTCGAACTTGGGTGCAGATTCAATTTTCCACATTCTTAAAATCACCCTCTTGGCAATTGTCATACCGAATAATATAGCTTGTCTTTCGTGTATATTAAATATATCTAAATGACTAAATATCCCTATTATAGCTAAAAGTGGACATGGTTTAAGATTCTTTTTGAATGCTTTAGAAAAACAATCAAATATGTTTTCCCAATATTCCTGTAGTTTAGGGCACAACCATATTAAGTGAGTTAATGATCCCTCTGCTACTTTACACCTGTTACAAAATGGAGACACCTCTGGAAAAACTTTACCTTAGATAAGTATAATCTATGCAAGGTTTTAAACTGAATTAAATTATGTCTAACATTAATTGAACAAGTATGTATGTTCTCAAGGCCTTTTTCCCAGCTGTCTAAATCAATCTCTAAACCCAACTCAATCTCCCAGGCCTGTTTAATTTTGGCTTCATCTACTACTTCATCTTTTAACAGAATACTGTAGAAATATGACACAGCTCCCCGATTGAAAGGATTAAACATATTAATTTGTTCAAGCACATTGTGTTCTGTCATCACATTAAAATTTGACATCTGTTTTTTTACAAAATCTCTAACTTGTAAGTATCTAAAAAAGTTAGAAATATTAATGTTAAAGGTTTTTTTTAATTGCTCAAATGAGGCAAATGTCCCATCTATATACAGATCTTTTATTCTTTTAATGCCTTTCTTCTCCCATTGCGTAAAACCAGAGTCAAGCAAACCAGGGGAGAAGGCATGATTCTGACATATAGGACTATCTAGGTACATGTCGGGAATCTTCAAATAGGCTTTAATCTGTTTCCAAATTTTCAGCTCATTTTTTATAACAAAATGATTATCATATAAGGTTGGGTCAATTCTAATAGGACTATTAAGAAGAGCAGCAAGAGATGTCCTATTGCAAAATGCTTGCTCCATTCTAAGCCAAGACGGATCTCTATCTGGATCAGAAGACTTCTTTTTCCACCATGCAAAAATATTTAAGTTAGCTGCCAAATAATAATATTTGAACTGTGGCAGGCCAAACCCCCCCTCTTTTTTAGTTTTGCATAAATGTTTCTTTGATATTCTCACATTTTTATAATTCCACAAAAAGGGTACAATTATCATGTCCAGCTGCTTAAAAAAACTTTGTGGGATAAAACAAGGGAGTGACTGAAAAAGGTACAAAAAACGTGGAAGTACTACCATCTTCACTGAGTTAATTCTTCCTGCCATTGACATGGGCAATGTTTTCCAGAATTCAATATTTTTTTTTAACTGATCTAGCATTCGTTGCCAATTTGTCCTAAGCAGATCTTTGGGTTCTTTAGTAATTGTAACTCCAAGATATACAAATGAATTGTACGCTTTTTTAAAAGGCGTGGATTTCAGAAATTGTGGATCGATTTTTGTTACAATGGGCATTAATTCACTCTTTTCCCAGTTAATTGTAAAGCCAGAAAATGTCCCAAATGTTTTAATTAAAGACAAAACTGAAGGAACCGACTTTTGAGGGTTAGAAATATATAATAGGATGTCATCAGCATACAATGAAAGATAATGAGGGAGGCCCTTAATATTTACAGGATAAATCTCTGAATGTTGCCTAATACTTACTGCTAACGGTTCAATAAGGATTGCAAACAAAAAAGGCGAAAGCGGACATCCCTGTCGCGTTCCTCTACATATCTTAAACGGAGAAGACACATTTTGGTTTGTGATTACAGATGCCACTGGATGAGCATATATAATATCAATCCAGCTCCTAAAGACTGGTCCAAAGCCAAATGCTTCTATGGCAGACCTCATATAGTTCCATTCCACTTGATCAAAGGCACGCTGTGCATCAAGAGAAATAATAACTGTATCTGTGCTGTGCTTGGTGTATAAAATGTTAAAAAGACGACGCAAATTAAAATGCATATACCGCCCAGGCATAAACCCTGTTTGGTCCGGGTGTATAATAGAGCAAATATGACTTCTCAGACGATTTGCCAGTATTTTTCCAATAAGTTTTGTTTCTATTGGGATCAAAGAAATGGGACGGTAGGATGACACTGATAGGGGATCTCGCCCTGGTTTAGGAATCAAAGTTATATTGGCTCTATATAAAGTGGGAGGTAATTCAAAATGATCACCACTATGTTTATACATGCGTAAAAGAAGGGGGGAAATTATGTCATTAAATTTCTTAAAAAATTCAATAGTAAACCCATCTGGGCCAGGAGATTTATTGTTTGGAAAAGAATAAATGGCTCCGTTTATCTCTTTAAGGCTTATGTCTGCATCTAAATGTTTAACTGCATCTTCTTTTAATTTAGGAAGATTCAAATTAGCTAAGAAATTAATTGCAGTATTTTCAGTTGCATTGTCCTGAGACCGGTATACGTCTTCATAAAATTTAGCAAAGCACTTATTTATATCCGTTGGATTATTTATGAGACTGCCGCTACTCGATCTAATTGAATGAATAGCGCGAGATGCTTGGGCCTGCCTCAGCTGACGAGCAAGCAACTTTTGCGGCTTATCTCCTAGTTCAAAATATTTTTGTTTAACTTGATTGAGCATTTTTAAAACATTTTTAGACATAAGCACATTATATTCATATTTTAATTTTACAATTTTGTTGAGAGCTTCCGCATTTTGTGTAACTCTATATTCCTGCTCCAACTGTACTAACATGTCTTCAATTTTCTTCAGTTGACCTTTTTCACGTTTTCTTTCTGCTGCCTCGTATGCTATTATATTTCCTCTCAACACAGCTTTCATAGTTTCCCATAAAGTTGCATCATTAACATCACCTTTGTCATTAGTAGAGATAAAAAAATCAATTCTTTCCCTAAGATAATCACAGAAGTGCGTATCTTTTAATAAATTGTTATTCATTCGCCATGTGTATTCTCCCTTAATTACTCCTAATTTCAAATCCAATGAATGTGGGGAATGATCCGATATTAACACATTATGGTACTTTGAAGCAACAGCCATAGATATTAATTTGGAGTCAATTAAAAAATAATCAATTCTCGAATAAGATTTATGCACAGATGAAAAAAAAGAATAGTCTCTGTCAGAGGGATGAAGTACTCTCCAAATGTCTACTATACTAAGATTTTTTATATAATTATTAATAGATGTACAAGACTTTGATATATTTAACTGACTTGGCTGTCTGTCCAGAGTTGGATCTAAGACACAGTTAAAGTCACCTCCAATAATTATATTTGTGTCTTGTAGATCTGGAATAGCTTCAATTACTTTAGTAAAAAATCCTGGATCGTCAAAATTTGGGCCATATAAATTGACAAGTGTAACTGGAATCTGATTAATTATCCCTTGAACCATAATGTATCTACCATTTTGATCTGAAATCGTTTTTTCATGTATAAATGGAAAATTCTTTCTAATAAGGATGGCAACACCTCTAGCTTTTGTTGAAAAATTAGATTGATATACTTGGGAGGCCCAGGCTGGTCGAAGGCATCTTTGTGCGTTTTTCTTTAAATGCGTTTCCTGGAGAAAATGTATGTCTGCTTTAAAAGTCTTTAAGTGTGCAAATATTTTCCCCCTTTTTAATGGGCTGTTTAACCCCCGTACATTCCAACTTAAGAATCTAACCAACCCCTCAGATGAGTTACTCATAGTTATAACCATTGAACAAATGTTTTTGAAAAAGTGCCCTTAGAACAACACAAATTATACAGCATAACTTACGAAAGCCAGCATAACAATTAATGCATAGTCCCTCTTAGAACTCAAAGAACATTCCCCTAAACTCCCAACAAGTCCATTTCTCCCCTCTTTTTCACTTAAACCTAACATTAAAGTATTATTAATGTAGGTTTCCATCTTGCGACGCTAAGCCAATGAAGCAGAAACCAAAACAAAAAACATGCTTCTTCTAACCTCCCTCTGAACTATTTAATACAACATATTGAAAACAAAGTCTCCCCCCAATTTCTGGAACAGATCAGTCTGATAATATGTAAAGGTTCAGTTTATCACTCATCTGTATTCTGCATCATCCAAAAAACTGAACCCCATCGATGATTCAAAAATTCCAAATTTTAAGATTCTTGGCTGCCGCTGGACCATTCAACCACCTTGTCGCTCAGAAACTCGTTCGCCGCCTCTGGAGCCTCGAACGTTGCGGTGCTGTCGCCCACGGTTACAATAAATCTTGCCGGAAACAGAAAGCCACATCGTATCTTCATAGCTCTACATTTCTCTCTGATGCTGTTGAACACCTGCCGTTTTTTTAGGGTGTCCGTTGTCAGGTCTGGGTAAATTGATACCTTCGCCCCCATGTAGATCAGCGGTTGGTTCTGCCTGGCTAAACGCAAGACGAGCTCCTTCGTTTGATAGTGATGAAGCCTGGCAATGATTGCTCTTGGTCTGCCGTTAGTCGCCGGTTTTAAACTGCGGCGCGCCCGATCCACCCGTACCGGTGTTTGAAAATTCTCCTCTCCCAAGAGCTTTGGAAGCAGCGTCTCGACGAACCTGGTCGGCTGTCCTCGCTCCTCTTTTTCTTTTATACCCACTATCCGGATGTTTTGGCGGCGAGATCTCGATTCCAAGTCATCCAATTCTGCGTGTATCTGTGCCGACTCCGCAGTCAACTTTGAACATAGCTGCTCCAAGGCCTCAATTCGCTGATCGTGTGCATTCGCCGCCTGTTCGATTCCTTCTACTCGCACGACAACTTCTTCTACTTTATTTTTTAGTGTGGAAAGTGAAGTTGAAACATCATTAAACCTCTTGTCCATATTGGCGCTGAGAGTGTTGATAGCGCCCATGATATCCTCATTACTAACTGGTACCCCGGGGGAGCTACACTCAAAAAAATGGTTTTGTGCCATTGTTGGTTTTATTTAAATATTTTATTTTAAAACAACATATATATATTTTGTTGTCCGCCAAAACACTATTGCATTGTGCTTAAATAACTTAAGCTGTTTAATTATCCACTTTACTTAATTATGAATTGTTAAAGTAACACAAAGGGTTTAATTTCACCATTCAAAAACGGGATGTGACAATTTCTAAAGTATTTGATGAAGACACGTCGTCATGATTGATCATTATTACAGACACCTGATGTTAATAAGCAGAATCACCAAAAGAGGGAAAAAAAATTTAAGCAACCATTATAGTGGTCAATGTTTGCATTAGTTGGGCTCTTGACCCTTAAATCTTCAATGTTAGATTTTGTTTGGCTGCTTTTACTGAGTTATAACAGCTAGACAAGCCAAGAACAAAAGTCATCAAGTAGCATTGACTGTACTTAAAATAGCTATCATCATATAGTGACTTAAGTACTTGACTTAGGTTTTCCTTACAGATTTCAAGAGAACTGTGAACAAAAGATCTGTCAGTTTTGGCTTTATGAGACAGATGAAGAAAGAAAAAAAAAGCTTTTTTTTGCTTTTAGACACACAGACATGAAGAATCAGTGTGAGAATCACAACAACGGTGACCACCAAAAAACCAAGTTGTAGCCAATCAGAACTCATCCATGACTCCCATCATGCATTGCGACATGAATAAATTATGAGCTCTTTGGCCTATTTTTTAGTAAACCAAAACAAGCTGACTAAACTTAATGGTTTTAAGTTAAAGGACATTGATTACATTGATTTGGTTGGACATTACTATTTCACATTGATTTCCTAATTCAATTGTGTTGTCTTAACAGAATAATTTTGAAAAGATTGAAAAAAATCCTTATATGTTAATAATAAACAATTTGGTTGTTTGGAACCACTGTCCATAATTGAATTGAGTTAGTTTAAAGAATCATTTTTTTGAGTGTAGTGCTAGCTACCCCTTTAGCGGCCTCGCTAGCTTTCGTCGTTGTTTCTTCCTCATCTGCGCCTTTATCGCCTTTTTTATTTTTA
Organism: Garra rufa; assembly: GCF_049309525.1. Classification (NCBI taxonomy): domain Eukaryota; kingdom Metazoa; phylum Chordata; class Actinopteri; order Cypriniformes; family Cyprinidae; genus Garra; species Garra rufa. The sequence goes on from NC_133362.1 coordinate 71,250,701, forward strand.
TTTGGCTTTGTCATTGTCCACCGAACTATGCACGACTGAATTCTTGTAATTTTTTCCAAAAATAAAATTATATGGGTGAGAAAATTAGGATAGGTCAGATAGAGCTCAAGAGAGTGCGTCTACTCCATATCACGCCACCGGAGGTCCCCTGCAAGTTATTTTTTAAATGCCAAATTGCCAATAGTTACTTCTGCAACGGTTTTGACAATGAAAACTACTGCAAAATGTTCTTTATAAAATCTGTAACAAGACAAAGTCTTTAAAGCGGGGATAAAAGATTGTATTTATTTTAAACAAATTTATGTATTGCTTCATTTTCAATAGTATGGATCAGATAGAAATGTTTCATATTCTAAAAGATTTATTTTTACAAATGTTTATTGATAACATTGTTAGAGGATAATGAGGATAATGTTCTAACATTGTAATACAGATTTCCATCACACTAGATGTGGACCTACATTGCTCAGATGTCAAAATCTGATTGAAAGTGAAAACCCAATCTTGATGTCAAGCTCCAGCGTCATTAAATATCTCCAAAAAAAGCATTACCAGCTTAACTTATTAGAAACCAGAATGTCATACATTTACACAAGTTTATTGAAATGAACAGAGGTTTAGATGTTGATTGAAAATGATGGTTTGGTTTGATGTCACCGTTAGGGTGAAAAGTGTTTGCTTTAGTTGGGCAATTTGCCTCTTTATTTTTGTTTCTTTGTGGCTGTAACTGTGATTGTTATTGCAAACGTCATCAGATGATGCTGACGACTTGCTGTTGTTAACTAGTTCAATCTCTGCAATTAAATTTATAATATATATATGGTTTGTATACATGTATAGGCTATATATTGTATACAAATATATATGGTTGATTGTATTTATATATATATATATCAGAAAAACTGTATTTTTACTACAAACCATTCATGAATCACTGTGAGCTCCTGAATGCTTGGTAGTGATGTGACATTCGACACCGAAGCTCCGAAGCTTGTATCAAAAAAACGAAACATCTCACAGTGAAGCACTGTACCGGAGCTTGATTCGTTTTTGTCCATAACCACGTGACCTTTGACGTCCGAAGCTTCGTTTTCGCACACAACCACGTGGCTGCTTCATATTCTGATTCAAACAACGCGAACCCCTTGTGCAAGTATCAAGTGTCATTCACTTTTTGTTAAGAATAAATCATAAAACGAATAAATATGTACATGTGTAATTTGGTGCATATGCTATTCATTTTGTAGTTATCCTTGCTTCACATGCACTTAATTAATACTAATATTAGTCAAAATTATTCTTAATTTACTTTGAACATATATGCCTGCATGAACCATACATGCTTATAATAAAACGTTTATTTACAGATCAATTCGAGTAAAATTACTGTTTTTCGGACATAGCACAAATTGATGTGTTTGATGAAACTGTCCAAAAATCGCTTTAAGATCTGGGACGCGAAAGCAACTTTTTCCACCTTTGTCCACAAGATGTCATTAGTGTGCAACTTGTTGAAAAGCTTCGAGTAACGAACCTTTTTATGATACAGTTGATGGGAAAGCCTCGGTGCTTCGAAAAGCTTCATTTTCCCATCACTAATGCTTGGACACACAAACATCAAGAATCACTGTATGAATCTCAACAATGGTGACATGCTTCATGTCGCAATGCATTCTGGGAGCCATGGTTGCGTTTTATATGATGCAGCCAGAACACATAGCAGCATGAATCATGTCACCATTGTTGAGCTTCATACACTGATTCTTGATGTTTGTGACAAATAAAAGAGTTTATTTTCAAATAACTGAATGTTTTTTATTGAAATTCTGCTGAACCAGTCTTCAGAACTATTGAGAAACCACAATGTGCAAGTATGTCACTTCAGCTAAAAATCAGATCATTATCACTGGACCATCTTTACTCATGCTGCTTTTGCCATAACAAACATAACTACAGCAGCTACAGGAAATACAAAAAAAAAACAGGAGTCAATTTTGTTCAACTAAAGCAAACACTTCTCACCATAATGGTAACATCAAACCAAACTATTACTTTAAAGTAGACATCAAAATTTGGCTTCTGAGCAACATTTGAGTCTGCATCCAATATCCAATGTAAAGGTTCCCACTTAAATCTATTAAAATGTTAGAGGACAATGTTGTTATAAATAAACATTTGTAGAATGTAATGTATTTAGCCTTATATGAGAATAATCTGGGAACTAAAATAAAACTTGCCATTGAAAACATAACCAGAAAATATAGCATTATGTTCTGTGAGTATTATTACAACCATAACATTCCTAGCTGGGGTGTTCTGTTATAGTTCTGTGGCTAAAACAACCAACAAAATAATTGATAATCTGGAACAAGACACATCCTTTAATGTTGTGATATAAAACTGTGTGTGATAAATATTTTTGGTTATTTTTTTTATATTTTAGATTGATTTTAAGTCAATACAATGGCAAAACAACACTTTTGCCAGCTTTGACTGAATTGTTGAATCTCTATGGCAAATGTTCTGTTATAGTTCTCTGACCAACACAAAACAAAAAATGTTCTTATAAAAAACAGAATCACGACACACACCAAGGTGATACAGGAGTGTGTTTATTTTAAATGAATTTTATTGGTTTATTTAAATACCAACTTTTTGGTGTCATAGTTCTGTGAACACAATTAAACAATTAAATTACAACATTAAAATGTTCTCACAAGGAGCTGGAATAATCCTACTGCATAACCACTGGATTATGGAATGATAATGATAATATTATTTTGCTTTTAATCATTTTACTTATTTATTAATAGTAATAATATATAACCGCAATCACATATCTGGTTTACAATATTTCTTTTTGAAGTGCAAGTGAGCATTATAAATATTTGTCTTTATATCTTTCAAAGACATTGTTGCACGAATTGGTCTTGTTTTGTTAACTACAAAAAAAAATAAAAAAAAATAAAATAGAGCCTGCGTCCTTAATGCGTTACATATCGATGAGAATTGAAACAAATAAACTGTGATATGCGTTTAGTTCTACATTCTAATGCTTAGATCAGACATTTTGCATGCAATTGTACTCATTTACTAAGAATGTATTACTGATATAAAGTTGGCTTGGCGTTTGGCAATTCAACTGAACACAGTGACAAGAAACATAAAAAGAACATTTAGCTGTTGGTTTTATTCACAGAACTATAGCTCAACAAATTTTATTGAAATGGAATATTGTGCACAAATATTGTGCAGTTTACCGCTCCCTACAAGAACACATTGCAGTTGTTTTGACTGAGTTTAAAATAAAAAAAGTTGAATAATTTAATTTAAAAAAAAACACAGAGTCTGACATTTGAACCACAAAGTGTGTGTCTTGCTGCTGGTTCATAGAACCACATTTATTTGTATCTTTTACAGGGATGTGATTTTTCCGGATTAATCCGGAATTCCGGATTTTTCGACCTGAAAATGTGACCTATGTCACGTATTTGCGACTGTTCGCAAATGGCGGATGGCGAAGTATTCCGGACCGCAAGATGCGTCCATGCGGACCGTGAAAGCTTTTGACATAATAATAATTAAAAAAATGCCAAACGCTATTTCTAATAAATACATTTGTATCAAGCACACTAGGATCTTCCGTGCAGTGAGGAGAGGAGAGATCGGCAGACAGATGTAGCTTTCAGTGAGTGAAAAACGTTGATGGAAAATGCATTATTTTGGGGTTACGTCGCAAAATATTGTAAATATATCTTTTTATACTGTATTTTTATACATATTTATATTTTAAACCACGACGGTGAGCCAATGGAAATCACACAAGCAACGTGAAAACTGCATATATTAAAGTGAAAGTAAAAACAGCGCTTTCAGCATCTAATGTGCACATTCTCTAAGATACAATGATAGACGAATATACTTCATATGCTGATATTAATTTACTTCCCTAATATTACTCTTCTGCAAAATAAAAAGAAACGTATTTTGTGTAGGCTAAGGGTTTTTGAAAGTCAGTTCTTGAAATAAAGCTCTTCATTTTTATTGATGACTGTAGTGTTATTAGGGGTTAAGAAAGACTTAATTATTTGAGGTGGTCTTAAATGTGGGGACTAAAAGGCAAGAATTGCGATGGAACTTTATAAGGTTATCCATTGAATAAATATGAGCGCTGCGCGTTTCAAAGTCAGCTGCGGCGCTGCTTTGTGTATCATTCTGATAGCGCCTCCTGCTGGAAGAGAATGAACTGACATTTTTAATCAGCTCGTACGTCTGCTGTTGTCAAAAAGACCAATGTAAACAAATCAGTCCATGGTTTTAAGCACCAAACACGTAGAGTTGTAAATGTTATCTGATGGATCGACAAGATCATGTGTTATACAAATTTAAACAATTAAGGCAATAAAATATATGTTAATTAATATAATACTTGATTGACAATAATTGTTTAAATTAATATAAGAATTGATACTTTTGACTCTTGAAGGCTGGAATGTGAATTTTATAATTTAAGAAATCTTTTTTGTTTTGGGAAATCTGTATCTCAATTGTAAATCATGCTTTTTACAGTCATTTTAATAATTTATTTATTTATTAATTAAATTTTGTTTAGGTCTTTAAAAAAAGTATTTAAATGTGTAGAATTTAAGATTAAATATGCTGCAGATACCCTGGTCTCGCAAAAAAAAAAAAAAAAAAAAACATAAGTAGTTTTTTATATATAATTGTCTGGACCTCGAGCCGTTTTAGTTGAAGACCCCTGGATTAGATTATTGATTTTGAGTGATTTTCTACTATGGCAGGATGTTTAAGCTGCATTAACATTAACTTACTTGTATTAGCTAGCTATTGGGGGGGGGGGGGGGGTCTTAGTATATTTTCCTGCTTTTTTGTCCTTAGCCAATCACATGCTTGATTTGAACATACGTGCCCTGCAAAGTGGACTTCATAGGATATTCCGTCATGTTTCCCGTTTGAAGCAACTGTGTGTTTCATTTAAAGATCATTGAAGCGTGCAAGACATTAATTTAAATTGTGTCACATTCACACTTCTCTGTTAGATTCATCTGTGTGTGAAGACGCTGCAGGCGGTGGCGTAGCGCAAATTTGTGAATGAATGTTCCGAAGTGAAGTAAATCTGAATGGATTTCCAGTGCTCAGGGAGTAGGAAACGATGAATACTGCATAGTAGGGGTGGGAAAAAAAATTGATATTGCAATATATTGTTGTACTCTCTGTCGCAATAAATAATCGATACACTAACGGCCAATATCGATATTTTATTACAACACAAATGATTAATTTACCCGTCGTCAGTGTCACTGTCACTACCCAATATCTACCATTCTGTTTGCGGGGGGCGCTGTTCGAGTAAATAGGGGTAAAGTGGCAGAAGCAGCGGCCAGTGAAGAACACAAGTTATCTTACAACAGGGGTGTCAAACATGCGGCCCGCGGGCCGTACTCGGGTACCCGAGTACGGCCCACTAAGTCGTCCAATACGGCCCACGGAATGCTTTGAACAATAATATTTCATATTAAATCTTTTTTTTATTATCATCATTATTAGTAGTAGTATTAGTATTAGTATTATACATATATATATTAGTATATTAGTATTAGTATTAAATAAAGTCCATGTACGAGTATTCGCGGCAATATCGTCTTTAGTTTTATTCATTTTTATTTTTTTATTGATAATTTCATTTTGCTTCTATTGCGCTTCAGCAGGAACCGCTAACACGCATGCGCATTCTAAAGCGGCGCCTAAATCAAATTTCGAAGACGTCGGCTAACTGAAGAGATGTGTGGCAAGCACTCGCGTGTATGGTAAAGGCAGCGGAGCTTGTGTGTCCTGAGAAAAAAAAACAGGCTTTTGCCAGTATTAGCTTGTCAAGAAATACAGTGGCTGAAAGAATTGGGGACCTTGCAAGAGACTTGAACCATCAGCTGAAAGACAAAGTTAAGATATTCATTGCTTTCTCTGTAACACTCGATGAGAGGACTGACATTAACGACGTAGCTGGTTGCTGATGTTGATGCACTGTTTTACGTTAACGTTACCCTGCCCGCTCCGTCCGGGAGGCGAGTGGTAAAATAACAATTATTATTGATTACTAATTTTATTCAGTAGGCTACATTACAACTAAAATAATACCTTAAAAATGAAAAGAGACAGAATTTTACCATCTGAAATTTCTTATAGCCTACTGGTGAACCCCTTTTAGTCCAACTGTCCAAGGATCCAGTATGCGTTCATATAGTAAGTTCAGAACAGCTCTAATATAGAGAAAACCTGACCGATTTCATCAGAGATTGCGGAGAGTCACGTCCAGATGTCAGTTAACGTTATTCTTTTCAGCGTGGATTTGTTTTAAAAGAACGAGTTATTAAGCGTATATATGTGTGTGTGATCAGATCAGCTGTTAAAATGAACCATCCATTCATCATATCATCATGCAAAACTAAGAATTAGAATAGAATAACTGTAATAGGAAGATCGGGTGCAGTTAGCTAAATCAGAGAAATATACAGGGGCGGATAATTTATTTGAAGCTGCGGATTCGAGTGACGTTTGAGCTCATCTGCACATCTCAGTACGCATGTATACGTGCGTATGTCAAACCTAATGCATTATGGTCACATTTCTTCTCATCCGGCCCTCACCCTAAATTGAGTTTGACACCCCTGTCTTACAACATCAGAGAAGAAGCGCAGAAAAAACAGGGTTTCTGCGGGGTCTTAAAAAGTCTAAAATTTAAAAATCAAAATTTTAGGCCTTAAAAAGTCTTAAATTCGCTGTTCTAGGTCTTAAATAATTTTACACAGGTCTTATTTTCCCGATGTCCATGTAACGCTACCTCTAATGCTCATTTAAATTCTCTTTCTGTTGTTTCCGTGGTGTTGTAGTTCTTTATTTCACTTTTCCAAATATAATTTGCTGAATTTAAACTACAAATGAGACCAGCATGCAATAGCCAATCAGCTTTCTGTTATTGGCGCGAGTCTCTCTCGGATTGTACCGAAGAAGTCAAATGGATTTAACTTTTTAGCTATGAGGAAGTGCAAGTTTAGCGATACTGGGCTTGGAAAAACTGAATATAGGGCTTGGCTAAGGGCAGTTGCTAACAACTGTAGATTTTTTTCTCCCTCTGTGGAAGTTACTGCGTCTTCAGACAGAATCGCAGTATTTATATAACATTTCTAATATATATATTTATAAATGAATAAATGTATTTAAAACATTAATCTCACTTTTAATTTTGCAGTGTAAATTATGTAATCTCACTGCTAACAGCCATTTAGAATTTATTGATAAATTCATAAAATAAATTTCAAAGGTACGCATACATTTCAAAAGTAAAAAAAAAAATCGCTTTAGAATTTTTTTTTTTTACATCAGATATTTCTAGTGGTACTTTTATTGGGGATATTTTGTGTGGAATAGTATCTGCTGATATGGAAAGTTCACTGTATATCGTAGTAATAAATTTAATTTATGACAGCCATGAAATTTTGTTTACTTTTTACATTAAACACATTAAATATCACATATGCATGTAATATAATATCTATTTCCATTACAGGTTTAGGTCTTAAATTTCATATAAGGTGGTATTAAAAAGGTCTTAAAAAGTCTTAAATTTCACTTGTTCATATCTGCAGAAACCCTGAAAAAAAGAGAAGTGAGAAGAATGGCGGAAGATAACGAAAAACAAATCAAAGACGGGCTGCATACGCACTGCAGACGGAGTGTGTGTGAAACAGGCGTTAGTGTTCCTCAAGAAGAATATGCATTGATGAGACCACTGTCCAGGTTAACATAAAGCACTTTACAGTAACTCACTACTGACGTTTCAGTATCACGGTTTACACATGTTAGTTAATGTTCATGTTGTTTTTTAATGTTCAGGCACTTTTATCTGTCTAGCTGTACAGTGTTTACATTTAAGACCAAGAGGCAGTGAGTTATTATGCAAATGCATATTTCTTTGCACAGTGTTGGAAATGTTGCCATTAATAAATGCATAAGATTTCCTTATTATGGGTATTTTTTTCTTTTTCAGTCACATATATCGTGATATATCGTTGATGAAATTTCTTCCAATATATTGAATATCGTAGATATCGTGAATCGTGATATTATCGATATCGTGGGCCACATATCGCCACAGAATTGAATCGTGAGTTACCTGTATCGTCCCACCCCTACTGCATAGTAGTGTTTCTCAACGAGTGGGAGAGCAGCGGGAGAGCAATAATTTTGAAAAGTGGGCGCTGAGATGTCCTAGGGGGGCGTTTGGTTAAGACGACTTTTAAACCGAAATGTATGATCTGAAACTTGCAAAAGAAAATGGATGCATTAAAAGCGCACTGTCTGTATCTATTTGTCAACTTGTCTGTAGCATAAGCGCGCAGAATGCGTCATTAATAGACTGAAGCGTGCGCTCTCATAGTGAATGACTGACTATAACAGGATCAATGTGCTTTAACGCAACTTGTCACGCCTTTCGCGGTCAGTGTAGTAGTGTTAGTGTTAGCTGGCTGCTGGTTTACAACAATACTCCCGCTTCTAGACTAGACGGTGCATCTTTTCTTTTGCATGGACGTTTTAACTTGAGTGTTTGCTTGCAGTGTAGTGCAGCTGCCGAACTTGGCGGCAAAGCAATAGCAAGCATTTAGAAACGATAAAGCATGGGATGACATATGAACAAAGGACATAGGATAAAGCATTCAATAACACACACACACACACACACACACACACACACACATATATATATATATATATATATATATATATATATATATAATGCATTGGCTAATGTTATATTTGGCTTAAAATAGGCTTTTAAAATAGGTCTATATATGATCTATATATAAATAAAATAGGCCTATACATTACTATTTAAAAAAGGCAAAGAAGATTTGTTAATGGATTATTTTTTAAAAAGGTTGCGTTTAAAAATACAAAAATATAAAAAAAGCTTTTTATTTGAATATATATTTAATGTTTTCCTCTTCATTGCTCCAGCTTTCAGTGTCACATGATCTTTCAGAAATCATGCTGAATGCCATAAAATCAAGAATATGTAAAATGTTAAATTTGAAATGTATTGTTCTCTTTAATATTTATTTACTTTAATATGTATATTAGGGGTGTGCAAAGCAGCCGGTATTTGTATCTGTATTTGTATTTGTTGAGGGGGGAAAAGTATTTGTATTTGTATTTGTATTTGTATTCGAGTAAAATCCAAAATAAGTGTAAAATGTGTTCAGAATGTGCGCTTAACTTTTAATTTACGTTATAGTGTAAGTATTTTGTAATTATATCCATTATAATAACTATTGATATGCAATATTGGTTAATGTTTTTGAATATGTAACAAGGAACGTCATTGAAAAAAAAATTACATGACAACCATTACCTCATCCATGGTTAAACCAACTAATAAAATGCCATTATGAACATTATGAACCCCACCACCACCAGTCCTTGTTGGAGGATGCTGAACAGACAGAATTAAAATAAAAATAAAAATTTTCTTCTTCTGAAAGAACTTCTTTCTTGTGGAGTCTGCGGTTGCTAAGCAACCATGACCTGATCTCTCAATGATGACTCGGAAGTTTCAGCAAAGCATAAATGGATTTCCATTATTAAAAAATTGCTTGCATTAGCTCTGCTATTAAATGTCTTTAAAAATGGTTATTCATGTACAGATATGATCAGCTGTTCCTCCAACTTGGCAATTTTTTCAACGGTATATAAGGGAAAGGGTGAAGCTGATTTGTTGGTTCTTGTCACATGACCTGCGTGCGCATGTGGCATTGTGAAAAGTTGAGATGTATTTATCCAAAGATTATAGAATATTTATGTCGATGCGGCGCGGACGCGCCTGGAAAAAACGAGCGCGTAGCACCGTGTGAGCGTTGCTTTCATTATGAGCGTGCATACCGCGCTTCTACATTTGAAATAACGACGAACTTTAGCGCGCGTTTGAACGGCCCCTAATAGAATAATCTCCCGATCAAACTCTGCTTCCCAAAGTTATAAACCTAGTTAAGGTACAGAAATATATTCATCAAAAATAGTGACGCAGTGAAGTCTTTTTTCACCCAGCCGAGTCTTCTCTGTTGCTGTGTGGAGCAGCCTGTGTCAGTCACCTCTTTTAAGAGTTACACTGACTGCGGTCTCCTGAGGAAACGCAGCTTTTTTAATAGAAAGTTTTTCTTGTTCCCGAATACAAATATTTATTAAGGTATTTGTTCGAAATAAGTATTCGTTAAAAACACGCTATTTGTGCCTTTCCGAATACCGTATTCGGGTTCGGCTCCACCCCTAATGTATATATTTATTTATAGTATAGTTTACATTTCTTCCATTTGCATGTATAAATGTGGTATTATACACCCAAAGGAAATGCCTTCAGCAAGACTATGCACTGAAACACGTGTGAAATCCAGTAGAAAGAACGCAACGTGACGGGCAGATAACGTAGTGACCGGGAAGCTATAAAGCACGTGGGGCGCGTGCAGCCGGCAGCTTCTGTTTTTTAGCTAGCGTTTTTGCCGAGGCAGGACGGGCGCTGTGTTTGTGGGGATTACACATATAAATCTAGCGCGCTCTCTTTCAGGGTTTTGAAGCCCGCACTGCGGTACTTCGCCCTTTGATTTAGAGCTCGCAGCTTCGCTCTTGGCACAAGTCCCGTTTTTGCCGAGGCAGAGTGGAGGCTGCCATCGTGGGAATCACAGCACAGATTTCCTCTCGAGTGAGAATCTGTGCTGCTGCAGCTTTCTTTCTCTGAGGAGGTTGACGCTGTACACATAAGAGCAGACTATGTATTGATCGTCTCCCTGCTTTCGCTTCTCTAAAAATAAAGAGGGCGGGGATTCACACAATTGATGTGCAGTTTGTTCGTGAGCACTCACAGCCGCAGAGAGGGGCGGGCTGTGTTCATTCATAAATATCTTCATTCATTAATGTGTTCATTCATAATGACACAAACTACTTACACGTAAATGTGTGAAGTTGAATGTTTATCTCTGCTCCCATAGTTTTTAATTCTGAGGAATTAAAACAATTTACAGGCTGCAGTGCAGAGCAGCCTCTGCTTTTGCCCATTTATTCCACTCTCACCCTGCACTTTCCTACAAGTTTGTGGATGATGCTCTGGCTCCACTCTGATTCCAGGGCATCCATATGCTTAATTATTATGATTTTAATTGGCACCATTTATCTAGGTGTAGTGTGAGATTTGACCACGATGCAGGCACGTTTGTCTCCTGCTCGGTTTGAGTCAGACCCCATGGCAGTCGAGAGAGTGACATAAGGCCAGTCATTCACTGTTATATGGTTTCTAACGAGACTGTTGGGTCTGATGGCAGCTGTGTCCAACATACACCTTTTGGCCTGCTGTACATGAGTCTTCCAGTGGTGGCTCAGGACCAATGGTTTTCACCTTAGACATGTGGAAGAAACGGTGGTTGCTGTCCAAGACCCTGTGCTGAGGATTCTTTGTTGTCGCATAAGCTAACGATGAGTGCGTCCATCACAGGATAAGGGTGCCTTCAGGAAGCCAAACTGTTTCCTCTGTTACATCACAGCACAGCGGGTTTTTATTCTGCGGCTCTCTCCCCCTCCCTGGGGAAGGTGAAAGTCCTGCGACCCCACCCCCCTTCGGGACTTTGATACTGAAACGGTCATCTCTTGCCGGTTCGCCGCTTCAGGGTTCCGTTCCAGTCTCTCCAGTAACACCCGAGGTCAGTCTTGAGAGACTGATTCCCTTAGTAGACCATTGGCAGCATGGAACTCTTGCCAGATGTCTCAAACAGGGTTCTGCACACTGTATATGAAGGCTGCAGCATCCATTTTGGTGCTGCGCCGTCCCAGTTCTACGGGGTCCTTCCCACGGTGGGCTGTAAACAGGATCTGGTGTTGGAACAAGTAAACACTCTCTGAGGAAGGGAGCCATCGAGGTGGTCCCTATTGTTGAGAGATGGTCTGGGTTCTACAGCCGGTACTTCATAGTTCCAAAAGAAGATGAAGGGTTGTGTCCAATATTAGATCTTTGAGTACTGAACAGCACTGTCATGTGCCTAGCATTCAAAATTGACCTTAAACGGGTCGTGCTACAGATCAGGTCTGAGGACTGGTTTGTCACTATAGATTAAAAGATGCATACTGCCACATCTCTATCCTACCAAAGCACCGGAAGTTCCTGAGGTTCGCATTCGGGGGCAAAGCGTTCCAATACTGGTTCCTCTTTTCGATCTGGCTCTCACCCCACACTTTCACCAAATGCGTAGATGCCGCTGTAGCGCCGCTGAGGCTGCATTCGCATTCTCACTATATCGACGATTGGCTGATTTTTAGCTCAATCTGAGCACATGGCAACACAACATTGAGATGTTGTGCTAGTCCACATGAAAGAGTTGGGGTTACAGATAACGCCAGTAAAAGTGTGCCATCTCCACTTCTGAGAACCACTTATATAGTTATATATATACCACTTATATAGCGTAGTGTGGGACTCGACTACGATGTATGCGCACATGTCTCCTGTTCTTATCCAGTCTGTCTTCACAGGGGAGTCAGAGAGGGCAGGTCACTCACTGTAGAACAGTTCCACAAACTGTTGGGGCGGATGGCAGCTGTGTCCAATGTGATAATCTCTTGGCCTGCCTTACATGTTACCCTTGTAGGGATGGCTCAAAACCAAAGGGTTCCCCTCGAGGGGAAACCCACTCCGCATGATCAAGGTCACGCAGCGATGCTTTTGTGCCTTAGAAATGTGGAGGAAATCTTGGTTCTTGCCCAGGGCTTGGTGCTGGGAGCTCCTTGTAGCCGCCTATGCTAGCGTCGGATGCACGCCTTACCGATTTAGGAATTGGTCACGAGTGGCTGCTCAGCCCGGGGTCTGTGGAGCGATCGCCATCTTACTTGGCATGTCAATCACCTAAAGATGCTGGCTCTGAGGTACTTTCTTCCAGACCTAGGAGATCACAATGTGCTGGTGCGCACCGACAGCTCAGTGGTTGTCTCTTATATCAACCACCAGTGCGGTCTGCGTTCACGCCCCCTTTACAGGCTGGCGCACCAGATCCTTGTGTGGACCCAGGGGAAGTTCCATTCGCTGAGGGTGGTTCACATCCCAGAGAATTCCAATGAGGAGCAGATGTCCTGTTGAGACAGGGGCTGAGGCCCGGGGAATGGAGACTCCCCCCGAGGTGGTGGAGCTCATTTGGACCAGTTTGGTCGAGCCCATGTGGTTCTTTTTGTGACGCAGAAGTCGACACAATACTGTGGTACAGACTTGGCTGAGGCTTTGTCTGTATTCCTTCCCCCGATCGCTCTGCTCCCGGGAGTTCTGGAGAGGGTGTGCTGGGACCGGGTCCGTCCTTTACTAGTAGCCCCGTTCTGGCTGGCCCGAGTATGGTCCTCGGACCTGTTCACTCTCCTCGACGGCTCTCCTTGGAGATTCCCGTCAGGAAGTACTTCCTCTTGCGGAGTTGTGGAAGCTGTGGGTATGGCCCCTGAGGGGGCACAACTCATAGCGTCCGATATCTCAACTGAGGTTGTAGAGGTCATTCTGCATTCCAGAACTCTTTATGGTGCAGCAATAGCTGGCTCGACCCAGTCCACTGCCCAGTTGGTTCAGTGCTAGGGATTTTGTAAAGAGCGGCTCACTTCTGGGTTGACCCACTCAATCCTGGCGATTACAGGCCCTTTCTGTGGCCCCTTCTTTCTTGACTTTGTTCCTTGTATGACCAAAGCCTTTATTTACCCCAGACCGGGTTATGTACCTAAAGTTCCCTCCTACCCCACGGCCACTTCTTGTCAGGCGTTTCCCTGTCTGACATCTGCAACGCTGCGGGTTGGTCCACACCTCTCACATTTTTCAAGTTCTTGGCCTCGATATTCGGGCCACTCCAGGCTAGGCCTTCCTCTCGCTCTAGTGGTTCTCAAACACCCTAAGCAGAGGCTTGCAAGTCTGACAGCGTTTTCGGACGCAGCTTGAGTTCCCAGTGGGGAATTCTCCTAGGTTACGTTATGTAACCCTAGTTCCCCTAGGGAACGAGAGATGTGTCTCGAGCCGGCTTCACGCGCCCCGCGTGCTTTACGGCTTCCTGGTCACTACGTCATCTGCCCGTGACATTGCGTTCTTTCTACTGGATTTTATCTTGCTGAAGGCGTTCCCCATAGCATTTTCGGACGCAGCTCTCGTTCCCTAGGGGAACTAGGGTTACATACGTAACCTAGGAGAGTTGTATGTTAGTTTTGATACTTTTACATGTTTGAATGTTTTGATGTATTGTTTCGTGTCTTTAAACTTGGGTTAACATTTGTCTTTTTTCACCATAGACCTGATGGCACAGAAAGAGGAGAGTAAAGTACTGAATGAAATTGAAGAGAAAGATCATGATTTCATAAATGGAGAAAAATCTTTTAGTTGTTCACAGACTAAAAAGACTTCCTCAAGAAAAATGACTCAAAAGACAGGAAGAAGTTATTTCACCTGTCACCTGTGTGGAAAGTGTTTCAATCAAAGAGAAAGTTTTAAAAGACATATGAGAGTTCACACAGGAGAGAAACCTTATGCCTGCCAACAATGTGGAAAGAGTTTTAATCATAGACTAAGCCTTGAAGGACATGTTTTAACTCACACAGGGGAGAAGCCTTACGCCTGCCAACAGTGTGGAAAGAGTTTCACTCTAAAAGGAAACCTTAACAGACACATGAGAATTCACAATGGAAATCAGCCTTACACATGTGATCAGTGTGGAAAGAGTTTTGATCAACATGAGAACCTTGAAGTTCATATGAGAATTCACACTGGAGAGCAACCCTACACATGCCCTCAGTGTGGAAAGAGGTTTAATTATAAACAAAACTTTGAAGAGCACATAAGAGTTCACACAGGAGAGAAGCCTTTCTCCTGCCAGCAATGTGGAAGAAGTTTCAACCAAAAAGGAGCCCTTAACAGACACATGAGAGTTCACACTGGAGAGAAGCCTTTCACCTGCCAGCAATGTGGAAGACGTTTCATCCAAAAAGGAATCCTAAACAGGCACATGAATCGTCACACTGGAGAGAAACCATTTATGGGTGATTCTTAGACTATGGGCACTTTTATGTACTTTGGTCATATTTAAAAAAAAATACATATCATTTTGGACAAATTCCTTTTTCAAGCTATCAATAAAACCACCCTTACATTTTTTTTTTACTAGCTTTCTATTATGACTTTTACATACTTTTCAACCTCCTGATATGTGTCAAAATCACAGTTTTCTCCTTGTCGCTCAACTTATAAACGTCAACAATGAAAATACAGTTTAAAAATATGACTTATCTGGTAACTATTAATGTACTTGAATTAAGCATTAGTAAAATGGATATTACTTTTTATAAAAAATATAGCTGTCGCACAGTATACGTTTTTTTTCACAGACAATTTATGAGGCAGGCAGCGAGCGGATCGTGAAGAAAGGTCAGCTGAATGTGACACTTTATGTTTCAGCCTAGAATCACTGATACAACCTTTAAGTAAATAATAGTATTTTACATACAAGAAATGCTAAGTAATAATTTAAAGGCAATCAGTGAAGCTATCTACCATTTTTTTCACAAAAAAAACACAGAAATGTCATTTTCACCACACTACCCTCTGTGGTGGAAATGACATTTATGGTTACAAAGTACAATTGATATGGATTATGAGAACAGATTTGCATAACTGCAAATGTTTCAATCCAGAAACAGTCATGTTCCAGCATTGGGAATCTACATTGCGTCCCTACATTTACAATAATTTCTTTCCACCATTTCCACCACACACACATTTTTAAAAAATATTTTGAAAGTTATCATCACAGATTAAAAAATGTATCCTCAATGTATGAGATCATGCCCTACTTAATATAAAAACTAATGTTATTCTATTTTTAAATAAGATTCACATTTGTTCATTGCAGGTCGAATTTTTTAATATTTTCAAATTAAATATTAACCATTTCTCTTGTAATCAAAGTTTGTCCTCTTACAGACCTTAAAACTAGACAAATTATTTAATCTTGTGAGACTGAGTTATGTGACTTGAACATTTTTGTTTGTTCAACTTCACAAGGCTAAAAGCACCCCTAGTTTGAAAAAAAAAAACACCCTTATACGTGGTCACTGCGGAAAAGAGTTTCAGAAATAAAGCAGCACTTCAATATCACATGAGGTTTCACACTTGAGAGAACTGTATGTTTATGTTATCAGTGTGACACCACAGGAACCTGATGAGTTCTCTACAATCGGACATTGGTACAAACTGCTGGTTTCGTCTGGCCAGAGGAGAACTGGTCCCCCGACTGAGCCTGGTTTCTCCCAAGGTTTTTTCTCCATTTCTGTCACCTGTGGAGTTTTGGTTCCTTGCCGCTGTCGCCTCTGGCTTGCTTAGTTGGGGACATTTTCCAGCGATATCGTTTACTATTTGAACTGAACTGACGATGATATCACTGAATTCATTGATGAACTGCCTTTAACTAAAATGTATTATCTTCAATAATGCGTTACTTACACACTATTGTTCTGTTTAAATACTGTGCAGTTGCTTTGACACAATCTGTATTGTTACAAGCGCTATATAAATAAAGGTGACTTGACTTGACTTGACATAGTCATGTAATAACGCCAGAAAGAAGCCTTTGCTGTGCCATAATAAGATCATATTTATTTATTTAATTTAATTTTTTATTTTTTTTATTTAATTTGGATTTAAAATGTTTATACTGAGCGTATGTTTAGAGAGTATGTTTTTTAGTAAGTTCACAAATAGATGTTTAATGTGCTAAACAATTCGTTTCTCAGATATAAAATGTCATTTTTTTTACATTAGTACAAATGCGTGAGTCTATAACTACAAAATCATAGGTGATTCTTAGACTATGGGCACTTTTATGCTCTTTGGTCCAATTTTTTAAAATACATACAATTTTGGACAAATTTCTCTTCCTTTGTCAAACTAAGACAAACTAAGTGTCCTCTTACAGACCTTAACCCTTTCACTGGTGAGTTTAAAATATTCAAGTTTTTTTAAAGTGACCGTTATTTTAGAACATTCACCCTTATTGTTTCCATTGTGACGCGTCATGCTTGTCACGTGACACAACACAGACACAATAACACTTTATGACAGAGATAGTTTTTATTTAGTTTTTCCTTTTTTATTCTAAATATTCACTCACCATGTAGGGAATCTGATATTCCAATTCACAAATATGTGTGAATTAGTGTGTTTCGTTGTTTAAACACCTTTATCCCCATTCCTTAATTCTGATTGGTCAGCAGCTGTGTTTTATTCACAATACAGCACGGCTACGACCGCTTCACTCAGCGGTTCTGTGTATCATTGAGCCCCCTTAGCAACATAAATATAGGGCCTATTCATTTCTTATTTGAAGAAAGCAATAAGAGCTAACAGGCTAAAATGTTTCAAGTAAATTTTGATTTACTAGGCGGAATGACATTAGAGTGATTTGATGAACAATTTGGAAATACTTGTGAAAAATGTAACCGCCATGCTCCAGTGGTCAAACATAAAATTGATACGTTTGAGAAAACGCGTAATTAAAAAAAATACCTTGCAGCAAACAAAATGGGCAGTGAAATGCTTCTATGACTGGTGTGATGAAAAGGGTTTCAGTATTGATTTTGAACAAATCACCAAGGCAGAACTCAACGAACATCTCCATGATTTCTACGGGACAGCCAGAAACTCCGAAGGTGAAGAATATGGCATCAGCAGTTATGTAGCGCTACGCGCAGGTCTGAACAGATATCTCAACGATCCACCTTTGAGTTTGTCCTGGTGTTTAATGACAGACACCTCATCAAATAATGTTTTTGTTGGAGTCGTAAAGACACTGGGAAGACAGGGCCCGGGACAAAACGGAGCATCACACACTGATTTCTGCTAAGGAATTCAGCACCATTAAACTGTTCGACGCGCTTAATCTCAGCACACCTGAAGGACTTGTAAACAAAGTCTGGTTTGATGTGCAGTTGCATTTCGGGTGTAGGGGAAAAGAGGGGAACCCGGAACTCATGCCAGACTCATTTAAGATTTTAACCGACAAAAATGGTCTCAAGTATGCCACGATGAGCTTTAACGAAGAAACAAAAAACCACAAGGACCCAAATGAAAGAAATAAGGAGAGCAGACGTGTTTTCATGTTCCAGCAGACCGGAAACCCTCTTTGTCCTGTTGACTCTCCAGAAAAGTATTTGTCGCTTCTCCCATCAAACCCACCTGCTTTTTACCTTCACCCTAAAAGGAAAAACCTCTCTAAATGCGTTTGGTATGTATCTGTGACGCATAAATCATTTGCTAATCATAATTTACCCATCTACCATGTTAAATCTTATTTATCTCATTGTTTGTTTATATATTTGACTGTTGCAGGTTCACCAGAGAGCCTATGGATGTGAATTACTTCGCAAAAATTTTGCCGAGAATTTGCAGCAGGCAGCAAGATTTACACAAACCACTACCTTCGCAGCACAATGGTGCAGAGATTGTCCGATGCTGGTTTCGATTCAAGAGAAATAATGTCTGTAAGCGGACATAAGTGTGAAAGCTCACTAAAGAGCTACTGGAGGCCGAACTTAAATCAAAGAAAGCGCTGGAGCGACATCCTTGCTGCAACAGACAATATTGAGCCAGAGAAAACAACATCAAATATCACAACGGAGCCATTTGAAATGAGACAAATTTTTAATGCGTGAAACAATAAATGGAAATGTTCAAATGAGTAAGAAATAATTGACTTCGGGCCGTAGAATTCTTAGAAAATAATGCACACCTGAGGTGGTGATGCGGTCACGACGCGAAGCAGAGTGGCCGTTACACCTCGGGTGTGCATTATTTTCGTAGAACGACGCTTGGGCTGTTTATAGCAAAATAATGTCGTTAATAATAAAGTTTAGACAGACCGAAAGACAAGCAGACAGACGGAAAGAGTGAGGAAGAGAAACTAAGTGTATGACTTTACCTCTCTCATGTCTGTGTCTCTCAAGGGTGACTGGCAGCATCGTCTCTACTAACAGTTCAACTTTAAGTTCATTTTCTTCAAGACCACGCCGTTGTTACCTCGCGTGTGAGAGCTGTCATGTCGTTTTTAAGTTGTTAATCGTCAGAGCAGCGCTAACAACATTAGTTGAATGCTAACGCGAGTGCAAACTGTAACGTTATATGTGTGCGTGTGTGAGGTGAGTGAGAGAGGGCGAGAGAAATAGAGTTTGTGCTTTCCATACATAATAAAACATAATATATTGTGGAAAAAAACATGGAAATAATCTGTCGTTTTTATCCTGATGTTTACTGTATTTATTAGTTTGGCCAGTTTCATTGTGGGTTTTAGTTATTTTGCTGTTTTGGGCTGTAAGGACCTTTGAAAATAACTGAAATCATATGGCGAAGTGATATAGACATGCACTGCGGTCTAAAGCTGCCTGGAACTACGTTCGCCGTGCGCTGTGCAATATAATGCACACTTCTAGAACGTTCGTCAGCCAATCAGATTCAAGCATTCAACGGCCCTGTAGTATAAATGTAAATAAGCACTAATAAAAATGTTTATCTCTAGCTAGGCAGTATTCGAAATTAACAAATTATTGACATGTTATTGTCATGTTTCGTTAATATGTTTTAATTAAATTATTTAATTAAATAAGTTAATAAAATAATTATTAAATATGTGCCTATGTGTTTTGTTATTGTAACCATTTTAGAAATGAACTGTTTATAACCATTGACAACTTTGCAATAAGGTATATTTAGGCACTAAACGCAGCGGGAATATAGGCAATACATGGGAAAAGGACATTTTCTCGTGCTGAGAAGTAAGCAGCTGTATTTGTTTAAATTATCACATACTGTTATAACAATGATGATGGTGATACAAAGTATAGGCTATAAATAATGAATACAGCGCATGAGAACTGTTCCAGTGTTGGGTAAGTTACTTTAAAAAAGTAATTAATTGCTAATTACTAATTACTTAATCAATGTTGTGTTTAAAATACTTATCTAATTACTGTGTCTAAAAAGTAACTTAATTACTCAATAAGTAATTTAACTAAATACTTCTTAAAATCCCTATAAACCTTGAGTGGACAGAAATAGAAATTAAACTCTTTAAATAATAGATAATTAAATAAAACATGAGTCAAACATGAAATAGTTTAGCATTTTAGCTTTTTTAATAATCTATATTACATTCTCTGAAAACATTCTATAATAATAAACTTTTTTGTAAGAAATGTAACCTTCTTTCGGTAAGAAACACAATTCCAGAATAACAAAAAATATATATTATTCTTAAGAAACTTAAGAAAAGTTAAACATGACATGTATCAACCTGTAAACGTGAAACTTAATTTCAAACAATGAGTTCAATATATATTTTACTTTTTTTAAACCAATCTAAAATGTTTGGAAAAATGCAATAGCCTATCTTTAAATATAAAACCGAAACACCAATAGATGGCAGTATTGTCACTGTATTATATAAACGCATTTGCATCACTGAAATTACTGTGGTTTTACCATTTTTTCAATGAAATACGTTTTTGTTCAATAATATTTTGTGAATTAGAATTTCAAGGAGTTTTTATAATAGCCTATTTTGCAATATTTTAATATTTAAAAAATTGTAATGACCATTTTTGTAATCATCTCATGTGTTTCAACAAAGTGAACTGTAACCTTGCTCATTCAGACACTTTTCTGCGCTACCGAAGTAAAATCAAGTTTTGCCTGTTTAGCAGGAGTTGCCGCAGTTTTATCCGTCGAATATGAAGGATCACACAGAAGTGTTCGTCTATGCTGCCGTGTCAGGTGCTTGAGTACTCGTGCTATTGACAGTGCAGCGGCCGATGGTTTTTTCTCCCCAGGACATAGCATACATTTGACTGTAATGTTCTTGTCTGCTTGTTTCAGAAAACTAAAGTAATGGGCATATTTCCATTTCGCAAAACAGCCACTCGCTTCAGCCGAGTCCAACATCCGCTTTAAGAATACGATACGAGAGACTTCCGGTTATGGCGCGGTGCTGAGTGGACGCGAATCGGAGCTCCGCTACAAATACTGACTTAAATTGTATTTTATAACCCAATAAACGCTGACAAACCAATTCTATTTGAAAATCTGATACATCTTAACGTTTCAAAATGCCACCAAAACCAACTAAAACGACACAGAAACAAGTTAAATCGACCGTACCTGGAGAGGCCGAGGCAGATGCTAAATCCAATGAAGCTAATAGCGAGGAGGGAGCGTCAGGTGTTAGCCAAGAGTCTGCAATACTGGACGCTATCCACTCATTGAAATCGGACTTTGCTGTGCGATTTGATGGCTTGCTCCAGGCGATTAACGCAGTTCAGTGCGATCTTAAAGCTCTCACAACACGGGTAACGGAAGCCGAGGACCGAATAAGCAGTCAAGAAGATAATGTCACGGAGTTGCAAACGGAAAGCGCAAAATTGAAAACTGCCATAGAATCCCTCTCATCAAAAGTCGATGATCTGGAAAATCGCAGTCGTCGGTCCAATCTACGATTAGTGGGACTTCCAGAAAAAATTGAAGGAAAGGACATGTGCGTCTTTCTAGAGAAATTACTCCCTCAGATCCTCGGCCCGGAAAACTTTCCTGGCCCTCTTGTAATTGAGAGAGCTCACCGAATAGGCAGATTCTCCGAAGATCGTTCTGAGTCTGACTCTCCACCGAGAGCTGTGATAATGAAATTCCTAAACTACGCTGATAAAGTACGTACTCTGAAAGCAGCTCGGGCAGCAGGCACCGTGATGTTAGACAAAAGAAAGCTTATGTTCTTTTCTGACGTGTCAGCTGAACTGCACAAGAAACGGAAAAGATTTGACTCAGTGAAGAAGGATCTTCGCGATCTCAACTTCCCTGAATTGCGTTATGGCATCTTGCACCCGGCTACTCTGTGCGTGACATACAAAGGAAAGCGACACTTGTTCGACAATCCTTCAGATGCTCAGAGGTTTTTGCAAGATTTGAAAGACAATGTTTAGCAGGACTTAAAGGAAGACGTTTTTCTTCGGGGTCAGTTGCATTAACGTAAGCAAACTTCTGGTTTATCACTGATGCTAAAATAATATATATATATATATATATATATATATTTCGTGATGTTGGGTTGACATCTTTGACTGTTGCGGACGCGTCCGACCTTCAGACAAGCTGTTCCTCACCGTGAAAGGATCGCGGGTGGACCGGCGTAGTGCCATAATCAGGCTCTTTCGAGAAGACCTTGGGAAGTGTTTAATTAGGGAGGGGAGGGGGAGTGATGGTATTTCATTTGGGGAAATGCCTGTTTGTTGGTCAGCTGTTCTGTCTGGCTGTATTTGGCCTTTACCAAGGTGTTTTTTTTTTTTTTTTTTTTTTTTTATTATCTCTCTCTTTTTCTTTCTTTATTTACAATAATAGTCTGTATACTTACTCTACTACTTTTTGCAAAAATGGGAATATGCTGTATATACAATAATGGCTCCCCTATTTGATATTCAATTTACATCCTGGAATGTAAGAGGCCTTAACAAAATTGTAAAGTTAAAACAAGTGATGAACAGAATTCGGCAAATGAAAGCTAAAATAGTGTTCCTCCAGGAAACCCATTTAGCTTCAGAGGATGTGAATATGGTGAGGAAGAGATGGCCAGGGCAAGTACTTTCTGCCTCATTTAGTTCACAATCTAGGGGGGTTATTTTACTTATACATAAATCCATTCCTTTACAAATAATTAACACTATCAAAGACAGGTTAGGGAGGTACATAATTATCCAAACCGAGATATTTTCTGTTAGATTGAATTTAGTAAATGTTTACGGACCCAATGTAGATAATCCTATTTTTTACAGAAATCTATTTTTACTATTGGCTGGACTGCCAGGATATTTTGTTATTGGAGGAGATTTCAATTGTGCATTATATCCAGAATTAGATAGATCAACTAAATCAGACCTCTCTCATGTACAGACCAGAATAGAGTTAAAACAGTTTATGCAAGATTTCAATTTAATAGATATTTGGAGGAACAGACACCCGGATAGTTTGACTTATTCATGCTACTCTAGTACTTATAAAACATTTTCTCGTATCGATTACTTTCTTTTATCTACTGATTTAATTTCTAAAGTTAAGAACTGCTGGTATGATAGCATTTTAATCTCAGATCATGCGGCAGTTTCATTTACATTAAACTTTCCAAATTTTTTGTGCAGACCCCCAAGATGGCGACTACATATATCCTGGTTGAGAGATCCTGAATTTTTGGAATTCATTGATAAACAGATAGATTATTATTTTGAAATTAACACAAGTCAAACATCTGCCTCAGTCCGGTGGGAAGCATTTAAAGCTTTTATAAGAGGTCGAATGATTAGTTACACAAATTATAAATATAAGCACTGTCGAATAGAAATGGCAGACCTTGAAAACAAAATAAAGAAAATTGAATCTGAAGTATACCAAAAAATTACACCTGATCTTCTTTTGGATCTGCACAAATTGAAAATGAAATATAACGAACTTTCACTAGAACGTGCAAAGAAAAGTTTGCTGAGACTTAAACAGACTTATTATGAAGCGGGAGAGAGAGCGGGTAAGTTACTAGCCTGGCGTATTAAACAGTTACAAACTGAAAGAGCCATAAATTCCATTAAGATAAAGGAGAGTGAGGTAACATTTGATCAAACTGAGATAAATGAGGTCTTTAGGAACTACTATCAGGCTCTTTACAGCTCTGAATATTCAGAATGTGCCACAGTGAGAGAAAAAGCTTTCCTGGATACTTTGGACTTTAAGTCCACAGATTTGGGTTTCATGGCATCTCTCGAAGATGACCTAAAATCTGAAGAGCTGTCTGAAGCCATTCGTAGTATGAAAGGAGGGAAGACCCCAGGGCCTGATGGCATACCGATAGAGTTATATAAAATTTTTCATCATAAATTAATTGGCCCCCTTTTGGACATGTACCAGGAATCCCTGAAAAATGGGGCTTTGCCTCCTTCTCTGAATACTGCGATAATAACTCTGCTGTTAAAACCTGGCAAGCCACCAACTGATTGTGGTTCATATAGACCAATTTCTCTCTTAAATAATGATTTAAAGATTCTTTGTAAGGTGCTAGCAAAAAGATTAGAAATTCATTTGCCTAAACTTGTTCATATGGATCAAAATGGTTTTGTTTGGGGGAGGCAAGGTTTGCATAATATCCGTAGAGTATTAAATATAATATATGAGAAATCTAATACTTGTGATAATGCACTTCTGTCATTAGACGCTGAAAAAGCGTTTGACAGGATTGAGTGGCAGTACCTGTTTAAAACTATGGAAAGAATGGGATTTGGGGATAAGTTTTTGAAATGGGTCCGGATCCTGTATGCTAACCCTTCAGCTGAGATACTAACGAATGGAATAATATCTGCCCCTTTCAGACTCTACAGGGGAACACGCCAGGGCTGCCCGCTGTCTCCCTTGCTATTCACCCTAGCGATCGAACCACTGGCTATGGCAATTCGTAAACATACACATATTTCAGGTATTACAATTGGCCCTTCCGAACACCGCATTTCATTATATGCAGATGATATAATTATATTCTTGTCCAATCTAAAACAATCTATCCCAGCATTGTTAAATTTGATTGAAACATTTGGAGAATTCTCAGGGTATAAAATTAATAATTCTAAATCTGTGTTGTTGTTCCTCCATAAAGCCGAAAGACTTCTCCCCCCAGTTCAAACACCCTTTAGAATCTCACAAGACGGTTTTATTTATCTTGGGATTAAAATTACGCCAACTGTTAATGAAATTATATCAGCTAATTATAATCCCATATCAGATTCTATAACTGGTCTGTTGAACAGGTGGACAAAACTCCCCATCTCTATGATTGGCCGTGTTAATATATTAAAAATGTCAATTTTGCCCAAATTGTTATATCTCTTCCAATCCATCCCACTTCCTCCACATTCTTCTTTTTTTGTCCTAATGAAAAAAACTTTTACAAACTTCATTTGGAACAACAAGCGCCCTCGCCTCAGACTTTCCTTGCTTTACTTGCCGTATGATAGAGGGGGGTTAAACCTACCCAACCTAAAATGGTACTACTGGGCGGCTCAAATTAGAGCAGCAATGTTTTACTTTGAGAAGGATTACCCTCCAACCTGGGTATCTATAGAGTCTTACGTGATTTCAATCCCTTTGAATTTATATTTATATTCAGCAGATGTTAAAAAGTTGATTAAGTGTACAAAAAATCCATATACCAGAAATACTATAATAGTTTGGTTTGAGGCTCTTACTTATTTAGGTGAATTACCACAACTTTCTTGCTTTTCACCAGTTTTTGGTAATGAAAATTTCCGTCCCGGTAGAGTCGATTCAGGTTTTAAAATTTGGTCAATTCAAGGTATTAGTAAGGTGTCTGATCTTTATAATGAAGGGAAATTCATGTCCTTTGAAGAAATTAGGACAAGGTTTGGAATTCCGCAAAAGCACTTTTTCAAATATTTGCAATTACGTAGCTTCATTCAATCAAGACAAGGCCATAGTCTGGTTGAGCCTCCTTTTTCTACTTTGGAAAATATTACACTTAAATATTTGAAAGGTAGAGGTCAAATATCTCTATTATATAAACAGTTTGTGGCCAAATCTAAAGAATCGTTTAATGACAGACTTCAAGCATGGCGATCTGACCTGCAGGTTGATATAACCGAGGAAGAGTGGCAAATAGTATGTTTAAAAGCCCAAACTCAGACAATGAGCACCCATATGAGACTGCTTCAGTATAAATGGCTGAGTAGACAATACATCACTCCAGTTAAGTTACATCACTTCAACCCGAATATTCCTGATGAATGCTACAAATGTAAACAAGAAAAGGGAACTTTATTCCATTGTATGTGGGAATGCACTAAAGTTAATTGTTTTTGGGTTAAAATATTGAACATTGTAAGTAAAATCATTGGCAAAGTAACTCCTCTTGATCCCAAGCTGTGTATATTACATATTTGTCCTCTGAATTTTAAAACTACTAAACATGAAAGAATGCTGCTAATTCTTTGTTTGTTGGAAGCCAAACGTGTAATTGCATGTTGTTGGAAAAAAGAAGAGTCCCCTAGCGTGTCTCAATGGATAAAGGGGATGACTTCATGCCTTGCTTTAGAAAAGATTACCTATTTTTTGAAAAACAAACTTCATGTTTTTTGGTCCATCTGGAAAGTGTTCCATGACTTCTTGCAGAGTCTAGATGGTGACTCTTTTGTAGAACTAATGGACATTGAGAGTATATAGACAAGTATCTTACTGTTGTACGGGAGTGTTTTTTTTTTATTTATTTTATTTATTTATTTTTTTTTTATATGTTGTATTTTTATATTTGTTTATTTTTATTTATTTTATTTATTTTATTATTTTTTTCTTTTTATCCGGTTATAATGGAAAATAGAACTGTTGTATTAATCTGTATGACAATGTTTGAAAATAAAATTGTTGTTTAAAAAAAAAAAAAAAAAAAGAATACGATACGAGTATGCAGCAAACTTAAGTGAAATCACGTGCACCTGCACTTCAACGATTTTAAAGCGGCAGAGTTTACTTTCACATTTAGAAGATTAATTAATCAAATTAAATAATGATATTCAGCGAGTTTAATTATTTTACTGTGTAACGCAAGTACATTAAACGTAACTGTAATTAAAATACTTAAAAATGAACAGTAATCAGTTACTCTACTTTTACTAATTTACAGTAACGTTACTTAGTAACGCGTTACACCCAACACTGAACTGTTCCTAACTTGTTTTTATTTGAGCTCCATGAAATGATGCGCATAGAAGCACTCTGTTGCCGTTAGGTACTACTTTTTACAGTGGAAGGCAGATGATGATTTTACTTGATGAAAACATTATATAATATATTTTAACATAATAAATATGATTTTAATATTTTTATTATGTGGTAACGGCTCCGCTTCACGTCGTGCCTAACAACACCCTTCAGCCGTGATTTATTCACGATACAGTGAGGCCTCTCGTACCTTATTGCTTAAATAAAAGTAAAACATTTTAATCAGGGGTTGTATTCATTGATTATTATGTGTTTTATGTATTGATATGTTCAATTATCTGTGCTCATGACTTGGCAACACTTTACATGGTTAAATAATCGGTGTCATGTTTAAAATGCAATGGCTTAGTATTTGTAGAAAATAACACTGAATAAATGATGATTTAATAAATAAATGCACTGATTTTGCTAATTTTCTGTTAGCTTTTAATGATTTTGTATTGGTTTGCATGTATGCAGTGAATATATTCACAAAAAAACATAAGAATTAAGTATGTTTTTTACAGCAGAAAATGTTTGAGTTTGTCATTATATACTGATTTCAAGGTGGTAGGAGCACTGTCATGATCGGGGCTGTGGGTCTCCCCTCAGCCTCCTGAGGTCGCTGTTCACATTGCACTTTCGGATTGCATTCACCTGTCTTTGTCATTTGCACTGATTACACTCACATCTGTTCACAATTATCATTTGCACTATAAGAACGCTTACTGCTCACTCTGGATTCAGGTCTGCATTGTCTTTTGTCATCAGTGTTTTTTGTGTTCCAGTTCACAGCTCTTGTTTTGTTCTTTTGGGTTTATGTTGTATTCTGCCGTGTTGGCTTTTTGTTTGTTTGTTTATTTTGTTATCATTATTAAAAATACTTACCTGCATCTGGACCCAGACCTCCCTTACTCAAACGTGACAAGCACATCCTCGGACAAGACTAAAGTAAATATTAAAAAAAACGGAACGTGCTAGTTTGGTCGTTAGGACGTACTTGGACGTAACACAATAACGTCGCTATGATGAATATGGGAATCACAAAGTTATGTCGCTGGTACATTATTTGGTACGTCGCCGTCACCAATGTGGTCCGGTCCAGTAACGTTGTCACAACGTGTTGTTAGCTGGGATTAATATACCGAAATAACACGACACCATAAAATATATATGTAGTAATCACTGACATGCACAAATGATCATCAATTAACCAGATTGACACACATAGTACAAAATAAGTAACTTACATTCTGCATTGGAGCCATGTTCTTCACCACAGCTAGTCTCACTGTGCGTTCACACCAGATGCAAATGGTGCATCAAGCGCGAGTGATTTACATGTTAAGTCAATGCAAAGATGCAATAGAACTCCCTGCGCAAGTTGAAAAATATGAACTTTGTTAAAAATTCGCGCCACATTAACCAAAGGAGTTTGCTCTATTAGTGAAGGAGGCAGAGTTCCAAAACAACAATGGAGGACAAAATCATTGTCACTGTATGTGGATACTCGGAGCTCTCCGATACATCTTAGTACTTTAATTGAAAGAGGAATGCAAAGGATCTGGCTTGGAAGAAAGTGAGTGAGGAGGTCGGACAATCTTGGTAAATTGTAAAAACGCTCTTTACTCATTTTGAGCAATGTATACATACATATTGAGACTACAAGTTAGTTAAAGCCAGAAAATTAAGCTTAATCACTGTATCACAATAGTAAACATAATACTGTATAATAACTTATGGCATCTCCATACTGTAAAATTAATTACAGTGCTTGTTTTTGCACTGTATTTTAAAATACTGTAAAGTTACTATGCAGTATAATTGATTATGGTATTTATATATATATATATATATATATATATATATATATATATATATATATATATTTATATATATATATATATATGTGTGTGTACAAACAACATATAACCAACTGCAATCTGTTACACGCTTAAAAAAAGAATGAAAGCTCAAGGCGCATATGCAAAAAATATTTCACACAGTTATATTACTGATTATTAGATGTTACGTCAATTATGACAACACACAGAAGCCAGTTTAAAATTCTTTATTAAAATTTAATTAAACTAGAAACACTCCAGACTTGGCAGGGCCAAGCAAAGAGCCCAACTCATCCTCAGCACGCTGAAATCTTGAACAACTGTATACACTGAAAAGAAATGAAAAACATATTCAACACTGCACAGACTTACACACAGATTACTTTCACAATGAATTTTATTTCTGAATGACCCTGATTGATACAATTAAGGTAAAAATGCTCCTGATTAAATGTAATGCTGGTATTTCCAATTAAAAGCAAATGAAATATTGAAATTAGACTTTTGTTTGTTAATACCTTAATTACACTGACTAATCTTTTACTGAATAATACTTAAAGTGCATATTGCAGGTTAAAAAGAAATTCGAGATAAACATATATTCGTGAATGAAAATACTATACGAACCATTAATGCACTATTTGAAAATATTTTACAAGACCTAAGGGCACAAATTTAGATGACAATGTGACGGTTTCCTTTGACCGCTCTCAAAAACAACTTTTTTTTCCACACCGCGTCATATGACGTCACGAGAGGGAGTCGTTCGCCAAAGCTCTGTTGCTATTCGGTAGGAGCAGTCGTGAGTTAGTGTGTTTTCGGTAGTTATTTTTAATTTCAATTGATCATCGTCATGGTAAATTATTGTGTTTATGGAGGCTGCACAAACTCCAGCCTGTCAGGACATCGTGTCTACGGGTTTACTTACAATAAAAAGAACGGTGCTATCTTCCGTATCTGGGTGCGTTTGTGCGGGTGAAGTGACGGGCCTATACTAATGCATCTGCTTCGAAAAACGCGTTCACTTTACTCTGGAGGATTATCATCCCGGCGATATGATGCAGTTCAACATGAGATGCTGAAGCAAGAACCAAGTGAGGGAACAGTTTAATCCGTTAAACCGAGGGAACAGTTTAAGAATTCGTTATAACGGTTTATAAACTGAGGGAACGAATTGCAAAACCGTCCCCACAGATTAATTATTTTTCTTCTAAAGGTGACGTAAGGGGCTCCGTACTAGAGGTCTGCGCGGGACTGCTTTTCTAGTCCCGCTCCCGCGAGGTTTTATTCCGCACCCACCCGCTCCCGCTATATATTCACGCTTTGTTCGCCCGCTGCCCGCTTAGAATAATTTTCTTCCCGACCCGACCGTTCCCCGCTAAATTTAATTCTCGTTTCCAGAATCTCACATTTAACTATTAGGAAACAATACAGAGTAAATAAAAGTACATCCATTATATTTCCATGTTCCACTTTTAAGACGTAGCCTATTATAGCCCTGCATTCAGCCCGTCATAGATCAAATGCGGGCTAAAATTATATTTTAGACATTCAATGGTGATTAAAAAAAAGCATGACTGCAATGAATATGATCAAGAGCGGCTCGAGCGCATCTTCAGCGCAGCCAGAAGGGTTCTGCGTTCAAGTGCACGCAATCGGCTAAATCTTGCCACAAAGCACCGGCAAAAGTAATTACCATGACTGTGAAATAGCAAGGAGATATTTAAAATTATTTATTTATAAACTAGTGTTTTCTGAGTCAGCGATGAAGTTAAAGATCGTCCTCATCCATTTCCTCATTAGAGAGAAATGCATCTTTACGGATTAGCTACATAATAAAAGAGTTTTTGTTTTCGATTTGTTTTATTTCGTTAAGTACTAAATTAAAGCTTTCTACACACATATATATATATATATATATATATACATATATATATATATATATATACATATATATATATATATATACATATATATATATATATATATATATATATCATGTCTGACAAAAAATAACGGTTAAAAAGTTTCCACTGAAAAAAAAATTATATATATATATATATATATATATATATATATATATATATATATAGCCTATATTAAGAAACAAAAAGCTTACGTTTAACGAACAAAATACGTTTTTTTTTTTCTAAATTAACTTTATAAAAAAAAAACGAATTTATAACCACT